>NW_021620828.1:4590622-4593042 GCF_004785775.1 Grammomys surdaster
GAGAGAGAGAGAGAGAGAGAGAGAGAGAGAGAGAGAGAGAGAGAGAGGATAAAGAAGAAGGATGAGGAGGAAGAAGATGAGGAGGACAGAAGCCAGCCATGAGCATGTGGAGTGACAGGGTGGAAGGAGCATGGGGACAGAGAGGGATCAAGAAGACAAGGGAGGGAAGGGGGCTAGCAGCTCCTTTTATAGCGAGTCAGGCATGCCTGCCTGTTGCCAGGTAGCTGTGGGTAAGAGCTTAGACAAAATGCTAACATTGCCCTGTTTTGGTTTAATTAAATAAGAAAAAAATAGAAAGAGGCAATTGCGGAGTTGGAATAGGTTCATCATGATCTTTAATTACTTCCTGCTGACTTTGGAGAGCTGTGTCTCTAGGAAACCTGTAAGAATGAGTATGGGAATGTTGGCCTAGTCTTAGGAGAATTGGCTGTTTCCTTGCTGTCCAGGGTCTGTGGAACCATCTCTGGATAGATCAGAAGGAACATGTCCAGTAGAAGCATCTGTGTCTGTGAGAGAAGATTAGAGCTTTTCTAGTTTGCTTTTCTGGAGCTGTCCTGGATGTAGTAAGCGCCTAGACTTGACAAGATGCTGAAACACACACACATATATTATAGGTAGAGAACAAGATTAAGTATCTTTGAGAGAAATAAAATTTTTTTAGATGCATATTTGAAACCCAGAGGTCTCCTACACTCTGGAATAGGGAATGAGTGGGAACTTTAGGCAATTGATTAGCAGATATACTTATCTGGATGGAGTCTATTTGGTCCAGGAGAGGTAGATCTGAGTGGGTTTCCTGAAGCTTGTAAGTTTACAAAAGAAAAAACAACATGAGTTAACAACATGAACAGTCTTTAAGATGAACTTTTTGTGGAGCAGAAGGAAAAATAAGTTCTGATTATATAGTTGGATCATATAGTGGACTATTTCATTAGAGTTAGGCAAATTTATAAGAACTCGAATAATGTTAGCACAGTGGCCTAGCAAGAAAAGTAAATATGTAGCATTAAATCAATGGAAACTGAGTTTAGGTAGGGAAGTAACAGATTATATCTGTGAAATCTTACATCTGAACTTGTGTATTGTTTACTGTGAAGTCTGTAAGAAATTTGGCAGTCTTAGCTAACGAATTACTGAGTAGATGTAGTGGTGGGTTACCTTAGGGTAAGGACTAGGTCTGTTTTTTAGCTGTCAAGCTACAGTTACCTTAGCTGTCAAGCTACAATTACCTTAGCTGTCAATGTAGTCAGAAATCTTGGTAAAAATAAATTATAATCTAGCAGTCATATATTAATTAAAAAATGACAGAGTTCATCTATGTCTTACTAGCTAAATAGTTCCCTGTGGTCTCCATGGCAACTTGGGCAAAGTCAGTCTGGCTTTGAAGCCCAGAAGACAGAGGGCTTTTTCTGAAGAGCCCACTTTTTTCTGTGGATCAGATAATGAGTGAAATGAGAAATGACTCTCCTTGACGTAGACAATATGAGGCATTTGACTCTCTAGTCTGTCCACAGTGTTTCTCAGTAGTTGTCACACCACAATCCAGGCAGTCTCTTGTAGCTGTGTTCAAATCTTCTGAGGCCTTGCTGTGTAAACTGTTAGGCTCTGAGAGATTCTGTCTGTCATAACTTAAGTATATTAATAATTATCTTCTGACAAGATTGTGGGCTAAATAGATTTGTCATATCTGAATAGAGCACACCATAATTTAATGGCAATAGCCAACATTATTTACCAAGGCAGAATAGGAATGAACATCTTAATTGTTAATTAACTTTGACAGGATATTAATGTAAAAACCACATTTTTCTTTATCCGAGAAACATTTGGCTTTGCATTAGTAGGGAAACATTTGGCTTAGAGTTGATGTAGAGGACGAGAATGTAAAGGAATAAGAAAGCTGGCAGAGGTGGCATAAGATCATGGTGATCATCTTAACAGAGGGTTAGATTGTCCAGGTGGGTTCAGGCCTGTGACATGACCTGAGCTGTCAGGCAAGCCGTGGGAACAGGCCAGTCTGTGGAGCAAGAGACAGGCACGATTGGTGCAACCGAAGGGAGGTTTACTCTAACCCATGGTGGGAGGGGGCTTACCAGTTCTCCGAAGTTTGGGCTACTGAATTTTGGATCTCCATGTGGTAGTAGGGGGATGTAAGCCTGTGGAGTTTCTAAATCCGAGTCTCTGCACCACATGAAGTGTTTATAAAAAGATAAAGAGAGGAGGAATATGTTTTGGTGGAGTTGCAGTCAGGTATGTGGTAAGGAGGTGCCTCTGCAGGCCCATGCTGAGGCACCCATTCCCCTGAGGGACCAGCCACATGTGGATATAGTATAGAATAGAGTTTATCAGGGTATGGGGAGAGGAGGTAAGAGGGAGAGAGAGAGAGAGAGAGAGAGAGAGAGAGAGAGAGAGAGAGAGAG
>NW_021620828.1:4593052-4599974 GCF_004785775.1 Grammomys surdaster
GAGAGAGAGAGAGAGAGAGAGAGAGAGAGAGAGAGAGAGAGAGAGAGAGAAGGGAGGCCAGCCATGACCACTTGGAGAGGGTGAAAGGGAATGGGGAGAGGGGGCAAGGGGCAAGAGGACAGAAGGAGCAAAAAGGCAAGAGCAAGAGAGAATGGAGGGGCACGCAGCCCTCTTATAGTGAGTCAGGCATTCCTGGCTGTTGTTACATGGCTGTGGGAGCTTAGACAAAATGCTAACAATGGGTATGGGGGAGTGCTGGGGACTAATCCAAAGCAGGGCTGTTTGGAAAGTGTACAGTCTCACAATGCAGCTAACAATATAACTGTAGGGATAGTAAAAAAAAAAAAAAGTGATGTTAGAGAAAAATGAGGAATTCGGGGCTGAGGGCTGTGTGGGCTGGGGAAGAGTGAAGGGAGAGGGTGGGTGAACCCAAACTAAGGACACGTGAAAATGTCTATGAAAAGCCAATGCTTAATAAGCTAATTTCTCACAGCCAACCATTGGAATGAACATGGGGTCCCCAATGGAAGAGCCAGAGAAAGGACCGAAGAAACTGAAGGGGTTCGCAACCCCATAGGAAGAACAATATCAACCAACCAGACGCCCCAGAGCTCCCAGGGACTAAACTACCAACCAAGGAGTACACATGGCGGGACCCATGGCTCCAGCCACATATATAGCAGAAGATGGTCATACCGGGCATCAATGGGAAGAGAGGTCCTTGGTGCTGTGAAGGTTTGATGCCTCAGTGTATGGGAGTTCAAGGGCAGGGAGGTGGGAGAGTGTGGGTGGGGGGGCATCTTCATAGAAGCAGAGTGAGACAGGACGGGATGGAGAGTTTTGGGGGGGGACCAGGAAGGGGGATAATGTTTCAAATGTAAATAAAGAAAATATCCAATAAAAAATATGTAAAATATAAACAAATGAATACCTTGGGATAAAAACTAAAAAAAATATGCTAATTTCAAAATATAGTTTTCAAAAGGTGTTAGAATAGTAAAGGCTTGCATGGGTGGACAATGTTACTCCCAGAAGAAATGGATTATTAATTGCAAATTGTAATGCAAGGGAGAGGATTCCTCCCTATGAGTTAACTACTCACAGAGACCACAGAGGTCTCCAAAACAGCACAGTCTACTGCCATTGTCCTTGGTTACCTCCTCAAAGGACACAATAAGGCCCTGTTTGTTGAAGACTGGCTCCTGAAGTGTGTTCAGCTGCCCAAAGAGAGGATGTGGAGTTGGTGACAACGTAGAGCCAACTCCCGCCCCATGACATGAAAATAAGTATCCTCAGGTACATAAATAACTCCGAAGGGGTGAGTGTGGGTGGGAGTGGGCCACTCAGAACAGTTCTGTATGGTTGCACTGGCAGCATCTCAGGGGAAGGTGGAACCTGTAAGAGTAAAAGTTAAAACAACTCAGCAGAGACCACCAATAACTTGGCAAAGACCGCAGGACGGCTTGCTGAGCTTGCTGAGAATAGCCATAATAAAAATATCAAGCCCCTCTAGGGATGAGGTGACCAAAAATGTAGAAACAACCAAAGACGTATCTTGACCAGTCTAAACATGCCCAAGTGAGTAATGGGCCACCTGGTGTTTACCCTAGAAGGTCTGAGGCTTCATGGTCAAAAATAGTGGGCCATCCAGCCTGTCAAAATGATTGCTTATGCAAAGTGCTGATGTTTGAAATATCCAATTATGTGTAACCGCGCCAGAATTTCCCACTTTTCCCTTCCCCCTTGTGCCTCCCCCTATAAAAGTTCTAAACTTCCTGGGGTCTTCATCGAAATTCTCTCCCCTGTGTGGGATGAGTTTTGATCCAAGGGCCCTTGTTAGTAAACTGCCTTTTGCCATTTGCATCAAGTCAGTCTCTCGTATCTCCTTGGGTGTGCGCTGATTGGGACTTGAGTTGGGGGTCCTCTTCGTGGGTCCTTACAAAACTGAAAGCAGAGCACAGCAGTGTTTTTGTGACGTAGTAATGTGTGGCTCAGCTGAGCAGCCTCCATAGAGAAAGCAAAGACTGTTGTCAGAGAATCAGCAGTACAGCTTTCCTCATTTGTAGGATCAGGAAGCACAGTGTGCACTCAAGTGTGTTCCACTAAGAAGGGATGATTTCTAGATTGTAGCAAGCCTTGTAACTCAGAGGGTAGGGCTGGAAGAGTGGGAGAGCCAGAGGGCAGTGGCGCTGTTTCAATATGGGGAAATAAATCAGATAAATAAATATCTGAGTTTACTGAATCAGTATATAAATCAAAAGGCTTAACTTTAAGTCTCTCGCAAAAGTAATTATTGTAATCATATGTATTTATTTTAAAGAAAGGGTGAAACAAATTGATATCTTTAAGAACTTTTTGAAAATCATTTAGAGATCAATTTTTCATAAAAGTGGGAAAACAACCCAATATCACATTCACTCTGCTGTTGAGTCTGACACATGTCAGCAGCAAATCCCACAGGCCCTGTTAGCAGTCTTTTACATTTTTCAGGAGGTTCTTGGAGAAGGCTTATGACCAGGCACAGCAGAGAAGGCCAGTCAGGGCCATGGTTTCTTGCTAACTCTTCTTTAAGGTCAATTTCATCTTGAAGAGTTAATATCACACTCTAACTCTTCTCTTTCTTCCCCTGAGTTACCTTCCTCAGGAGAGTTTATCAAAGGAAAAATATTATTTTTATATTATTTAGCAAGGTGACAAGGGAGCTCTTTCATGAGGATGGGGGCAGAAGGATCTGGAGTGGACACGGGCTCCTTGTAACTTGCTAGAGCCTGTCTAAGTGTGCTCCAAATAGAAAATGCTTCAGGGGCCATGTCTACCTCCATTCTTAGAATGCCAGTTCCAAAAATCTTTTTCTACTGTGTCCCATGGTTCTATATCTAATCCCTGGTCTGGGTACCAGGGGTGACTGTCTGCACAAAATGGAGGAAATCTGTAACCTGACTAGTATTTACCATAATTCTTCTTTTCTTAAATACATGTTGAATAATGTAAACAAACATTTGTCTCTCCTTAGATGCACATTATTCCACACTGAGAGAAAAGGCAGCACACAACCACACAGTCACATGCTCACACAATCACACCGAGAGAAAAGGCAGCACACAACCACACAGTCACATGCTCACACAATCATACAATAAGGATTCCTCACCTGACTCAACAGTCTAGGGGTCCAAGACACCCTGGCATGAGACTCCGCATATCTGAAATCACCTCTCTCCCCCCCCTTTTTTTTTTAAAAATAACAACTTCCCTTTCTCCTTTATTAAACCTACCTCCTTGGGTCCCTGCTTCTTGTGTCAGATAGGGAAGACCAGGTCAGACTCTATGTTCAAGTGTCCAAGGAGAGCATGTGTAGTCAGTGACTATGTAAAGAAGGCACACACATACACACTTGGTGGATGAAGCAAGCTTGAACCAGCTCCAACAACTTTACATATATTCATATATACACATTTGGGGATGGAGTAAAGTTCCAACAACCTTTTTATTCTCCCACAGCTTGCATGTCCCAGCAAAATATTTCAAGCTGTATAAAAATCACTATGTGATTACATTCTATTTTTATGTGAACAATTACCATGAATATATATATAAAATCATGTTCCCCCAATACACTCCTTACATGAAAACCAATTGTAAAACAAATTATTCACAAGAACACACATATATTTGTAACTAAGCAACTTGTTATAGATGAACAAAGTAAGCATGGTAATTGTCTCAGCCAGTTTCCATTACTGACAGGCCACAATTTGTGGTTACAAAGCAAGGATCAATTATTTTATTACTTGTCTTAAAATGTACTCTTATAAAAGTCTTAAAAGAATCACAAACCTAAATTTTTTCCAAATCAACCAGTCATTTCTTCTTCAAATCCTCAGGGTGCACATCTGTTTTCTCTGCTTCTCTCCTGCTTTCTCCCCATTCCTCCTCTCCTGGCCTGGTTCAATCTACTTTCTCTTCCTGCTTATCTTCCTTCCAGATGCCTCTGGCTGTACTTTCCCTCACATCTACAATAGAAACCTCCCCTACACCATGCCTTGAGCGGTCATGTCCTCCTTTCATTCACCCTCAGGAGGCCACTATAGAGAAAAGTGAGGCAAGAATCAGTTGGCTCCAAGACAGTTTATGTAGTCATGTTTTTAATGCTGTGTAAAGTTTATCCAGGGGTTATAAAAATGCTGATTTCTCTTCCCTAATATCTCTTTTCAATCTGGACATGGCATTGTCATACTTATAAGTATGAATCTCCTGTTTCAAGTTTGTGTAAACAGTTCTAACCCTTTACTCTGCCTTGGCCATAAATACTGATCACCCACTATGAACTGAGTGCTGTATCCTTCAGAAATTTACTTATCAAGTGAGTCTGTTCCCAGTCACAGGTACACAGTGAAATCCTATTTCCAAAATAAATAAATAAACACTTGCTTTATAATTAAAAGCTGTTTGCTTTGTCAAATAATACAGCGTTTAGCAGTTCTGATTATTTTATTTACATTATACTACATTCAGTGTCTCAATCCCTTCTCCTATCTTGTGGTTCTGTTTCTTAAAACAAAACAACAAAACACAATAAAAGCCTCCAAATTCTTCATGTGCTGTGTGAGTGAGGGAACAAAACCCCAAAATCTTCATGTACAGTGTGTATTCTGCTCAAAAATATGAGTAAACAAGCCACGACATGAACAGGTTGGACTCGTTTGGAAGTGCCCAGGATTAGAAAAAAGGTAATTCTTTTTGTGTGTGTGTTTGTTTAAACATTTTTTTTTTTTACAACAGATACAATTCATATCTGACTAGCTTTGTTTCTCCTTTCCCCTCCCACAACCATGTTCACTGGGCCACTTCCTTGTATTTGAGCAGTCAATGTACTGGACAAGTCAGCACACTTGCCCAGCAGTACTTTTAAGTCCATTCTTACAGGGTGAAAATGGATTTCAATAATTTATAGAAATGTGGGTTATGCTTGATCACTGCAACTTCCGGCTACTGTACACAGGGATGAGAAGGTTATAGAAAAATGCCACGGCAACAGTGCCCTGAGAAAGGAAAGGGGCACCTTTAAAAAAATGGATAAAATCAGGCCAAGGGACTTCAGAGGGAATGGAACATACAAGAAATGAAGACATTTCTTTGCAAAACAAATGGGGCAGCGCTGCTCTCGATCAGGTGCGAGTGCTGCTCAGTTGTCTCATGATATCTGTACACTGCTCAGAAGGTTCAAAATCGTAGCCTCAGACACACATCACCAGGTGCTTGCACTGGACTTCTGAAAATGCAAGATTTCTGAATGATCAATTAACCCCCCAAATTTTTTATTTTTATTTTTTTAAGAGGCTAATTTTGCAGACAGTTTTCCTTGTAAAAGGCTAGGTATTTAGCCACCTCAGCATTGATTAGTTTCAGATGTCTGTTACACATGGCTTCCCATGGCTTCACTCTACAAAACATATTTACAACATGAAGATACATCTATAAGAAATGTACATTTTACAAATCAATCTTGTATCTTTCCCCTGAATTGACTCTCACAGACCCCGTCCCCATGTCATTTCATTTGCCCAGCTTAACAGTCCATGGTCCACTTAAATGCAGCTCAAAATGTTATGACAGGGCAACAGATTTACAGTTCCTCTATGAGATCATGTGCAATCATTTCACATCTTCGGACCATGAAGGAATTCTGATTTTTTAGCTTTTTGAGTTCCTTAACTTGTTGTCTCAAAAATAGTATCCTCTGCTCTCGAAAAGTTGCTTGAATTTCACATACTCGAACTAACGATCTCAAATTTTTTAACTCAGTACATATTTCTGACATGTGTACACTTCCCATATTATGGCCTTCTTCACGCAATCTTGATGCCTGTTTCTCTGCATGGTCTGCAGGCCACCTTGAACATGTCTTATGAGATTATCATTGAAGTGTGCTGCTAGAGTAGGTGTTAATGAGCACGCAGGCCTAGCAGATGCATTCTGTGGTACAACAGTTGCAGTTGATGCGTTACTACTACAAGTATGATTTGGACCAGGTGATGGACTTCTCTGGCTTAAGCGCTGAAGACTTCGTGGGGAGACAGGATCATGACCCTGCTGCTTGTCAGCAGTTACAGGCTGCTGTGTAGCCGAATGAGACACTGGTCCTTGCTTAACTACTGGAGTACTAACCTTTGGCTGTGATGAAGCAGGTGGAGTACTAATCAAAGGTTTAATGGGGAATGTCTTAGTTTTTAGGTGTGCTTATTCTTGGAGACACATAGGATCTTGGAGATGAAGCATCGGACATTAGAGACATTGACGACTGATTAGATGGCTGGGCTTGTGTAGAAAGCTGGGCAGCTTGAGAAATCAGTGAGGTGATGTTGAAAGCAGATGGTCCAGCAGTAAGAAACTTGTGGATGATCGAGTACAGGGAAGCTTGTGTTACAGCTGCTGTAAGAACTTCATTTATTTTGGATATGTCCACATTAGAATTATTAAGCTGTAGCGTGGCTTGCAAAGCAGGAAGCAACTGTCTAAAAAGCTTTGGGTCCTGAAGTAACGGAGGTATTGTTGACTGTGGAACGGGAGAAACAGGTACTGTTGAAGCAGATGTTGGAGGCCCAGACGTAGGGTTCAGGCCAGAGGCTGAAGATGTGGAAGGAGTTGTACAAGAATGTGATACCGACTTGTCTCCTGGAGCAGATTCTTTTCTGTCTGTTTTCTGTGCAGGGAGAGAAGCTGTGGGTGTAGGCAGTTTTGATAAAGTAGATGCTCCATTAGCATCAAATGATTTCTTTGGCTGGTGATCAGACTGAAGCGTAAATGGACTAGAAGAAACAGTGCTTGGGGTAGCGGTTGGATGAGCCACTGGTTTGATGGGGTGCTGTACTGGTGTAGAGCTACTGTGAGTCTCTGCTCTTGGCAGTCTGTAGTCTTTGTC
>NW_021620828.1:4600374-4612211 GCF_004785775.1 Grammomys surdaster
GGGCGGGCAGCGCGAGGCGGGCGGGCAGCGCGAGGCGGGCGGGCAGCGCGAGGCGGGCGGGCAGCGCGAGGCGGGCGGGCAGCGCGAGGCGGGCCCGGGCGACAAGCGTGCGGGGAGGTGGGCGGGCCCGGGCGACAAGCGGAGGGAGGTGGGCGGACAAGCCGGGAGGTGGGCGGACAAGCCGGGAGGTGGGCGGGCAAGCCGGGAGGTGGGCGGGCAAGCACACGAGCGGCTGGCAGGCGGCCGTGCTGACTGCCCGCAGCCCCGGCATCAGGAGTCGGCGCACCCTCGGCGGCTCGCCGCACCTCCCGGTTACTGGCGCCGGCGGTCCCGGGCCATCTCCCTCCAACACTACCGCTTAGGGTCGGCCGGGGCAGAGGTGCCAACTACAGGGCAGCAGCGCGAGCCGGGGTAGGGGGGCGAGAGGCCGTGTTCTGGTCCCCTAGAGAGCGAACGCCTCCAGCACCTTCCCTCCTCCTGCTCCGCCTCTGCCTGCCCGCCTTCCCCTGCCGCCACCGCCGGGTCCTTCTCGCCGCCTCCTGCTGCTGCTCAAGGTAATTCTTTCTCTCTGGTTTCATTTGTAGGGGACAATCACTCATCTCAGAGATGACAACCTCACAGGATGAAGAGTCTTCCATAGGATTGGTGAATCCAGAGGTCACTCCTACAAACCACCCAGAAGAGGGAGAAACAGGTATATATTTAATGCAATTTGAAACAAACTGGAAAGGCATAGAGGAGCATTATTGTGGTCTCACAGAGGAGCAGAACCTCCTGCCCCTTAGCTTGTCGGGGCAGGTCTCTAGATGTGAAGATGTTTGGAATCCTCTCTTATATCAGTTACTCTGTTGCGTACACTGTGATGGAGTGCTATTGTGACGGATACCCTGTCTAAGTGATCTATAAGACTAAAAAACAAACAAGCACACAAACGAATGAATGAATAAAAAAAAAAAACAGACAATCCTGTAAGGCCCCTTCCTCAAGGATGCTTCAAGCTGTTCATGTAAAAGAACAAGCCACATGTATTCAATTCCCTAAAGAGAGCAAGTAGGTGGCCGAAACCAGTGCTCTGTGATCAGATTCTCCAAATAAACTGCAAGGGAGCTAGTGTGGGTTTTGTTGTTCTGAGTTTTAGTGGTGATGCTGGTGTTGTGTGGCCATTTAGAGGTCAGAGGACAACTGTGTGTAGTTGGTTATTGTCTTCTCCATTTCGGCATGTTCCAGGGGTTGAACTCAGATCACTGGGCTTGAATAGCAAGCACCTTTACCCACTGAGCCATCTTGCTGACCCAGGAGTTGTGATAGATGATTGATAGATAGATAGATAGATAGACAGACAGATAGATAGATAGATGATAGATAGATAGATAGATGATAGATAGATAGATAGATAGATAGATGGAATGAACAGTTAATGTAATCTCAGCCTCAAATTCAATATTTAGGCAAGACTGGCCTTGAACTCATGACTCAATAGCCTGCACCTCCCATGAGCTAGAATTGTAGCTCTGTGCTGCCATCCCTGGTACACTAATTTGCCCTTCTTTTTATTATTCATGTGGTCCTCTTTGTTTTAAACAGGTCTATTCTGACGACACTAACCGAATGAGCAGCTCTTGTTGTATTTTTTGTTCCATGATCTTCACTCTTTCTGCTTAATGCTCTTTTATTGGCCTTAGATTAATAATAACTGGAATGTTCTGTGGCAATTTTTTTTTTTTTTTTTTTTTTTTTTTTTTTTTTTTTTTAGTTTTTCGACACAGGGCACAGGGTTTTTCTGTATAGCTCTGGTTGTCGTGGAACTCATTCCATAGACCAGGCTGGCCTAGAACTCGGAAATCTCTCTGCCTCTGCCTCCCAAGTGCTGGGAATGAAGGCATGCACCACCACTGCCCAGCTGTGGCAAACATTCTGTTTCTCTTTCCTCTAGTCTTCTGATAGCCAAAGGCATCATTTTAGATTGAGATGTTATATGAAGGTGTTTGCACTAGGAATGTATAAGTAAAATCTACAGATGATTCTAGGGTAAATTTATCCTTTTCTCTAAAAGATATTTGAGATTGATGTTCTCATATTTATATTTTTCAGATGAAACAAAATTTCTCAGAATTGTCTCCCTTGAGTCTCTTCTTATTTTTTACTGGTGCATTATAGTGATCATACTCTTCTCAGCAATTTTTTGGTTTTTTTTCCCTTGGTTAGGTAAGTGACTTACTCTTCAAATTCTGCTGCATTCTGTCCACATTCACGCTGTCAGTTATACTACTGACCTCTGTGAGCCAGGCATTGTGGGAAGGGCTCCAGAGAAAACACACTGGAAGTTCCTGTTCTCTGGGAACTTAGGTTCCAGCAGGAAGATGCAGTGAAGGAACACACAGGCTGTGGTGTGCAAAGAGGCCGGGCTCAGCATCCCTGGGAAGATGACATCCAGCAAGCTCTAGACAGAGATGCAGGGACATAGGTCCACCTGGGGGAACTGTCCAAGGCAGAGAACAAGGAGAACAAAGCTCCAAGGAGGAACCTCTAGCAAGTGTGCGGACAGGGAAAAGTAGTATGGCCAGGAAGTTACACTGTCTCCCCTCACACCCTATGGTTTTAGTTACTGGGCTCAACTATATTTTGAATGTATTAAATAGAACTTTCCTGAAGCAATGAATCAATAGGATTTTCATACCACACTGTTCAGACTAGTGTAGTAAAATCTTGCACTGTCCTCTTAAGTATGTGAATCATCCTTTAGTGTAGCATGTCCACACTGTATACACTACCTACCCAGTAGTTTTCACTGCTATCTCAATTATCAGGCTGGCTGCCAATAGGTGTCCGTACAGAGTGCTTGCTGCTGTAGCAATCACTATTGTTGTAAATAGTCATCTAAAGCACAGAATGTGATGCCTTTATAGAAATGCACTTCCTGGGAGCCCTACTCTCAGTGAGCACCCCAGAGAGAATGGGACACAGGACCAAAGTGGGAGGTCTTTAGATAAAGGCCCATCATGCTCAGGAGAGGATTCCTACAGATCAGTTAGGAAAGCTACAATCAGATTCACACCTCACAGCTGAGCTCAGGAGGGTATTTCAAAAAGAGAGAAGACATGATTTTTATGATTTGTTGTATTGTCTATATTTTAGGAAAAAGGACAGAACAGATCTTAATCAAAAATAATACCTATGCTGCTTGCCCGAGCAACTGGATTGGATTTGGAAAGAAATGTTTTTACTTTTCTGAATACTCAAGAAACTGGACATCTAGCCAGGACTCTTGCATGGCACAAGGGGCCCAACTAGCTCGAATTGACAGCCAGGAGGAGCTGGTAAGAAATGGACAGGGATTGGTTTATCTGTTTGTTTTGTTGAATATTTTATAACCTTGAGATAGAGAGGTTACAGATGAAGCATGAGGAAGGATCCCATCCCCAGCACATGGAGACATGGGGAATGTGTGAGTGTGTGCCATTTGCTGATTCTTGACTTCTGACTGGAGCCCTGTGACATTCAAGAAATATTCTCTCATTTAGTGTTCATAGTCAGCTGGAAGGTCAGATATGGCATTTTCCTGGGATACCTGGTGGTCATGAGTGTTTTCATGTAAGATGGCACATGTTGCATACTGTTCCTAACTGTAATGGGAGGTTAGCCCAGAACTAACCTGGCCACAGAGAAATGTGTCATTACATTTGGTACTTTAGAATTACAGATGTCAAGTGAACCCACTGAAAACTGGTGACTAATATGGATTCAAATTATGGGACCCTCAGTTATACTCTTCTCTTTAGAGGAAGCTGTGGAGTGGAGACACTTCAGCATTATCTGAAACAAAGAGACACATGCATTTTTGGCTTTTTGTGTTTTATGACAGAATTTTCTAAGGAGATACAAGGGACCTTCCGACCACTGGATCGGCCTACACAGAGAGTCATCACAACACTCTTGGAGGTGGACAGACAACACTGAGTATAACAACTTGTATGTTTTCAGACCACTTTTCCTTCTCTTGTGTTCATGTGTTGTGATGTGTGTGAGTTGTGGCTATAAAGGTTGAAAGTCAGTGTCGCATGAAGCCAACTGTACTGGTATGGAAGAAAAATCAACTTTTGGGCTTGAAGTGTGCCCTGGGCATAAGTTGTGTACCTCATGCAACAGCTAATCCCCAGGAAACTTCACATTCTTAAATTCATAAATTTAAGTCAATTGAATACTCTCCCATTTATTAGCTATCATCTTCAAAGCATTTACATAGTGTTATTTCATTCCAGATATTTAGCATGATGGTAGCATCTGGGTAGATGTTGTCTCCTATCACCACTTGAAAATTATTCCTTGATAATAACTGCCCTTGTGTGTTGTACACAGCCCTGCTGGTGATCACCAAGGACTCTAAAACCCTATGAAACCACTTCAGAACTTCAGACCTGAGAATTATCATCAGTCCTCTGCATGGTTGTACCTAGTTATAGAAGCAGAGATTCCAGAGGCATTGAGAGTCTCCCCTAAGGTCTTGTCATCAAAGAACACTGGGGACAGCTCTTGAGTGGGAGCATAGCCATTTTGAACAGACTCATTTCATTGGAATTGTTAAAACAAAGAACCAGTCACCTCCATAATTAAAGACCTTTCAGCAATTTACCAAGTGGTATATTTTCTCCCACTTTTATATACATGTTTAAAAATACTCCAAGAGAGCATTGAAAATCACGCTTGTGAGGCTCCCCAGGGCTGCAGTTTGTTTGAACATGGCAGCAAGTATTGTACACATAGTACAGGGTTCAATATGGATAAGTTAGAGAGGTGTGGTGATCAAATCTATCACAGAGGATGTAAAGGTTCCTTGGTGCAAATCTAATGAAATGGATTCTTGTGGACTCTGCTTCTCATTCATATTATAAATAAGTGGAGAAGATGAGTGAGATACGATAGCAGGAGTGAATGCAATGGCAGAATCTGCAGAATTAATTTTTTTTTTTTTGCTTTAGGTTTCCCATCCAAGGACATGAAAAAAATTGCTACCTGAGTGACAGGATCAGCAGTGGCAGGGGCTACATACCTAGGATGTCTATTTGTAGCAGGTCCACATGCACCTCACAGTGCTAGATGTTTTGTATCCTGGGTAGAGAATATTTCACAGCAATCCTGACAGACACATAACATGTTATCTACTGTTGCTTCTTTATTAACAATCTGCTGAAATCATTATCACAATCAGTGTATAATGTGTGATGACATCAAAGTTGATAATTACCTCTGAGAACTATTTATATGTGTGCTTGGAAGATCATGAATGGTTCTAAATTAAATAGGCATTCAGGTATGAGCTGGTACTCATATCTTAAAAATAAACTAAATCACATCAGTATTAGTAACATCTACCTTTTATTTAAAGCTTTTTTAATTTTTTCCAACATTTGTAAGCCTTTATCTGTATGTTAAGTTCCTGAAACATAAACTGGAAGCATAACATGAAGATTTATAAAGTACCATAACTGAAATTACTCATACAATGTTGTGGTTTAAAACTCGCTTGGCGTGTGGGGCAGATTGCGCCCGCATGCCTGAGCACCGCGGCTGGGGCAGTCCTCAGAGCCGCGGCTCAGTTGGCGGGACTCAGGACTCCACAGCACTCCCAGCTGATGGTTTGATCTCGCCTGCACCGTGGGGCTTGGGCTGCCTGCATGCTGCAGGCGGCCGCAGGGTCCCAGGAGTAGTGGCGCAGGGGAGGACGGAGTCCCTGGAGCAGGAGCAGGGACAGGGCAGCCCGCCAGGGCTCAGGTGCACGGACCACCGCTGCTAGGGAGAGAGCCCCGCGGACTGCTGGAGCAGGGAGCACAGGGAGGGGCTCCCCGGTGAGAGTTTCTCACACAAATGAGTCTAGAGTTCCAGGAGACACGTGGAATTGAAGACATGGAACTTTTATTGGCCATAATAGTTGTATCTGGAATTAAGTGCTCTCCCCCGAAATACCAGGAGGGGCTCCATTATATTGGGGAGAGGAGGGGCTAGGGAGATGAAAATTTAGTTATTCACACCCTTGGCCTTTAGGTAATTCATTAATATGTAAGTCTCAAGGCAGAGGTCTGTTAGTCATGCCCTCCACCTGTGCCTTACGTGACCTAGCATGCACATTAAATGGAGACTGCATGTTAGGTCTCTAGGTTCTGGGGGCATGGCCAAACATCCCAGGATTTCCACAGCCTCACATCCCACCCTCTTTTCTTTCATAAAAGAAGGGGCATCTCTGAAGGTATAGATTATAGGAGACGTATGTAAGCCACATGTGGGGGTGTTACTCCCATGTGACCAATGACTGGGCCTCTCTGTGGGAAGGACTGTGGAGGGATGAAACTGAGAGAGCTAGAGGCCTAGGAAGAGCTCGAATCGCCTTCCGTCCCAGTGGTTTTATCCAAACCAGGGTGCTGGGGTTCTAAAGCTCTTCTACCAGGCATCCGGCCTTTTCTCATAGTTCATCACCCACAATTCCCTCTCTTAGGAGAGGTGTCATCTGTAGTGAAAATTTTGGATGAGAAAGTCAAAAGAAAACACCACTCAGGCTGGGGGGTGTAGCATAACCAAGCCAGGGGTAATGGGAATTGAGGGTTGGGTTGGGAAAGCAAGGAATCATTGAATCAATTAAATACATGTTGTACAATTCGAGAGTAATGACATCTGATTAATCTAAATAGACATGTTTTCCTCACTAACATGTCACTTCAGCTACGTGACTTTGGCAAGAGTTCATCTGTGGCTGGAAGGTCTGGGTTTGTCTTCCATCTCAGCGTGTGTTTCTGTGTCTTAGCGAGCATCTCTGGGTCTTCAGTCAGATGGGATGGCTGGGAGAAGGCAGCTTGGCAGGTTCCAGGAGGTGGCGCTGTCTCTGCTGGATCTGTCGGTATAATCACAGGGAAGCAGCATCTCCGGTGGGGAGATATCTGGAAAGCCTGGATATCGAGCATTAAATTACTCCTGGAAAGGCAAAGATGTTTGAGGAAATTTTAGTCCTGGAAGGTATCTTTGAGTCTGTTTTTGGATGGCTGAAGGAGAAAAACGTTGTGCTAATAGTATCTGGAATAGGCATCCACAGTTTGTCTGTGACAGGAAATTAGTTGTTAATTAAAAGCTAAAAGATGGTGATCAGCATGTTGATTTAACCCTTGGAAGTAAATTTAGATGACTTTCGAACCTTGAAGAAATTTTAAAAAGTTGAAGAAAGTGTTGGACATATATCACGAGTATTAGAGAGAAAAGGAGGTTTTAAAACAAAAGGTGAAATTTTTTGGTTGGAAATCACGAACATTGTTGTTTTAGCGATTCCTGTTTGGAAGAAAAACATTAATGAAGGGTTTAAGAGCAGTGGGTTTAAGGGGCCTACTAGAAGCCAGGGTATACCCCTTTGGTTTTTCTTAGAGAAATAGAAGAAAGGCCAACTTTGAAGAAAAGCTCAAAAAGAGAAACATAGGGGCTTGATAAGAGAGTCAGAAGAAGTGAGATTCTGTGTCAAGGTCTGAACCATGGGAGGGAGACACCTAGAGGCAAGCATGGAGCCAGCAGCTCCTGGGAGAAACTGGCAGGCAGTTCTCAGGTGCTTTCAATTGTGAGAAAGACGGAGGGTGAGGGGAAAACCTCTGCTGGCAGGCAGAGCGCAACAGTGATTCTTTGGGGGAGGGGTAAAGAATGGAGACTAAGGAGTCTCTGCCATCTTGCCTTTGTCTTAGGAACATGTGGAGAGAAAGACATAGTCTTTTGAACTAGGTGGGAGTTAGACTGTAGTTAACAATTAGAGAAAAGACGTTAGCCAGGAACACGAGAAGGAGAGAGAGTGGAGGTGGAGGATGGATGGACAGAGATGTAACTCACGGTTTTCACAGGCGCGAGTGGGGAGTGCTTTTGGAGCTGGCTCTGTACACATTGTCCACTGTTAACAGGGGGAAATATGATGGCCCATGTGCCTCAGGAGCACGCGGGCGTGAGGTTGTCCACGTCTCCTGTCTGGAGCAGATGTCTCAGAGAGGCGGAGATCACCGCAATGGAGCAGAAGTGGGTGCAGAAAGCTTGGCTGTAGCCAGATTTCAGTGGGCGTGGGTGCAAGGCTCTCAAATGGGAAATCTCTGCTCTGGGCCTCAAATGCCATGGGGGGGGCACGCAGCAGGACAGAGACTGTGGGGGACGCATGGCATTGTGCTTGGACAAGCCAGCATGCCGATATAGGCCTCCATTCTGAGGGTCTGTATACGTGCAGCAGAATGGAGGCAGGGAACAAATGAGGTGCACTGAGGAAACAGAGTCTAGATGCCGTGCCCTGTTAGAAGTACTTGCTTGGCAGTAGCGGCCCGTTCATTCTTGAAGTCCGTGGGTGTCTGTGTCTCATGTTGGTGGCACCAGTTGTGGTTTAAAACTTGAGTGGGGCGCAGGGCAGGTCAGCTGAGCCCACGCCCCGTGGCCGATGCAGTCCTAGGAACCGCAGCTCAGTTGGCGGGACTCGGGACTCCGCAGCACTCCCAGCTGATGGTTCGATCTTGCCCATGCCTCAGGGCTTGGGCTGCCTGCACGCTGCAGGTGGCCGCAGGGTCCCGGGAGCAGTGGCACAGGGGAGGAGGGAGTCCCTGGAGCAGGGGCAGGGCACCCCACGAGGGCTCAGGTGCACAGACTGCTGCTGCTAGGCAGAGAGCCCATCGGACCGCTAGAGCAGGGAGTGTGAGTGTGGGGAAGGCTTTTCCTGGGGTGAGTTTCCCACTTATACAAAGGAGTCCAGAGTCCCAAGAGACACATGGAATCGAAGACATGGAAGTTTTATTGGCCATAGTAGTTGTATCTGGAATGAAGTGCTCTCCCCCAAAATGCCATCGGGGGCTCCATTATGTTGGGGAGTGGGGAAAGAGGAGGGGCTAGAGAGATGAAAATTTAGTTATTCACACCCCTGGCCTTTAGGTAATTCATTAATATGTAAATCTCAAGGCAGAGATCTGTTAGTCACGCCCTCCACCTGTGCCTTACGTGACCTAGCATGCAGGTTAAATGGAGACTGCATGTTAGGTCTCTGGGTTCTGGGGATGTGGCCAAACACCCCAGGATTTCTACAGCCCCACACAATGTCAGCTACAGAATTAGTCAGATTATAGTCATAGTAAGTCATATTGAATCTGGACTCTAATAATTAGTAACAGCAGGTTACATTAAACAAATCTTTAGACATAAAAATGTTTATTTGTCCAATCCTCAACACATGAGGCAAGTATACACAAGCTGTTACAAAACCTGACAAGAGACATGGGGTTGTTTTTTTAGAATATACATAGAGTTTCCCCCTACCTCCTCCTGGCATTATTTTATCCCGTAGTATGGGAAAATGGTTGTCGAACCTCTGTTTTGAATCTGCTTCCTATGGACATTAGGAGGCTACAAAGTGTTCCAGGAAGGCTGAAATGGCAGTCAAAGGCTGGGCAATGTGGCATTTATCAAAAGCATCTGATCAGCTAATCCAGATGAAAGACAGGAAGCAATCACATTGGAGCAAGTCCAGAGTTGAGCAGCTCCACAAGGTCCCTGGATGAACTCTGTCAGCCAGGTGAAAATCTGCTGAGAGAAATATAGACTAGGAACAGATATTAAAATTGTCTAGCAATTATGGAATTTAAGAAATCCCAAGACCAAGGGAAAATTTTATTTTCAAGAACAGGCAGGTATACTTATCTGGAGTCCATTAGATCTGTGACAGGCAGGTCTAAGTCTTAGGACACTTGATTCTCTGAAGCTTCTGTGAACTTTCATTTATAGAAGGATATATATTAGTATTTATATTGTATTGAAATCTACGTTTTAGGAAAAATAGTTAACCGATGTCTGTTATAAAAGCTATAGATTCACATCTATAAATATATAGGTTGAACAGAAATGTTTTAGCATGATGAGAAGTATCCTTAAGTTTACATTCATAAAACAACTAAAGGGAAATTAAGATTTCAAGCTTTTAACTGAATTGCAAACTGTGAATGTATCATTAACTTATGAGAATTTCATTGATCAGTGTTAAAAATCTGAACTTTGAAATAACAAAAGTTTGCGGGGGGAATATAAAACAACTCCAATTTCTTCTTTTTTAAAAAATAATTTCTTACATCTCTATAACTTGTATTTATATACCTTAACACACCTTCTTAGCACCTCCAACATTTATTACTTGTATTTACCAGCTTCTGTTAGGGGAGACATTGGAACTTGAATTTATGTAATTCTATTTATGTACAAGAGCTCTGATGATTTCTCTCAAAAGAATAGGTGATAGACATGTCGTAAAAAGAATCATAAAGCCAAGTCTTGCTAAGCCAATGTGGGACTTGAACCCACAACCCTGAGATTAAGAGTCTCAGGCTCTATCAACTGAGTTAGATGAGATCTTTTATCATCCTGTGGAAAAACACAAACGTGTTTTCTTCCCCATATTAATACCAGATCAGTATCATATCATACGCCAATAAGTGGATCCTTTCCTTTCACCTGGGCATAAGTATGACTACAAGGAGGATGCTATAAACGTTTAGCAGAAGAGAATCCCTTGGCATCTGATATTAAAACATTCAAAATAAAAGTGAAGGAGTATACAACTCCTCCTTTTTTATTTCAAGCAACTGATTTCTTGGGATTCCATAATTCTCTGTCCTTGAGGACATGTGAAATTATGTATTTTATGCAGATAATAGCTCATATTTTATATATTAAGGTTGTATTTAATTTATATTTTAACATATAATTTATTTTCAATGTATATAATTTTCATTTAAAGTATCTCATTAGCACATTTAATATATATATATAATTTTATTTACTGTATATAATATATACACTAATGTATATAAATCATACTTAGTATATAAAATGTTATGAAATGTACATAATACTTATTCATCTTGTATAATTTATATTTAACATAATTTAGTTTTAATATGGATAATTAATAAATATATATATATATATACACACACTTGTATATATGTAAATATTTATGTAGTTATTAAGATGGGCTATCTTCTGAAGACAATTGAATAAAGTATACATTTTAAAAACATGTTTTAGTGTACATAATTTCTGACTTATGTGATATATGTTAGTTTATATAATTTATATTTGGGGTTACCTGCATGTAAACCAGGAATCCTAACTGCTAGAGCTATGATGTCTGCAGGGCTGTCTGCTGCAGAGCCCAAGAAAGGGAGTTCTGCATGGCTCATCCATCTTCATCCTGCTGTTACTGCCTGAATCTCCACTCCCCTGGGGTTCAGTGAATGCTCCCACTGTGAGTGCAGAGCATCAGAGCCAGGGGTGTGGCTGCCCCTGGCCTGCTAGTGGCTGCTGCCAAGCACACCTTTGCATCCTGCTCCCAGGTTGCTAAATATATTGCACCTTCCTCAGGAAACCAAGGAGAAACCTCTACAAGATCTAAAAATTATGTAATGGCTGTGCTCTATTTAATGAAGCATATTATACAAAAAGCATACAGCCGTTTCCATTCTCCCCCCCCCCCTTTTTTAACTTTTACTTTTTCTGAGCTTCCTTACTTTTTCTGAGCTTTCTTATCTGTATTTTTTTGTGTCTTACTCCCAGGAAATTCTTACCACAACTTTACCTTTTCTAAGTGCTTGTTGTCACCCCAAAATCTTTCTATTTCTACTACCAAGGTCAATAGAATTTTTAGCTCTTAATCTTGAGACTCAAGGACACCTCTTCATATTGTTTCATGCCTTAGCAGGCTGGGAAATCTGCCTACAGACCCTGCGCTGTCTTGACATACCTGGCAGGAAGTCTCTCTCTCTCTCTCTCTCTCTCTCTCTCTCTCTCTCTCTCTCTCT
>NW_021620828.1:4612221-4656017 GCF_004785775.1 Grammomys surdaster
TCTCTCTCTCTCTCTCTCTCTCTCTCTCTCTCTCTCTCTCTCTCTCTCTCCTCTCTCTAGCCCCTCTGTTCTAGAGAAGCAGCAAATGGCTCCCGGCAAGAGGACAGCCATTGTAGGCTCCTGTATGCATGCATAACATAGCAGCATGCCAGCAGTAATATTTAGTGTCAGAGTTTGGTACCTGCTCATAGGATGGATCACAAGTTGGGCTGCTCACTGGATGGCCTTTCCTTCATTTCTTCAGTGCCTGCTCCATTTTTTCCTTGCATTTCTTTTAGACTGAAACAATTCTGGGTCAAAAATTTGAAAGTGTTAACCTCTACTTTTATGACCAAACATGAAGTTTTTTTTTCCCCCATTAGTTCTTTCTTTGAATGTCTGAACCTTTAAAAAATTAAGGGGAAATAAATCTGTGAAATGATTCCATTATCATAAAAAGATGATTATTGTTCTGTGGCCTTCATGTATTTTTAGCATCCTCAACATATCTTTACAAAATTCAATGACCAACATGAAGGGAGACCTCGACAGGGTTAAAACTGATATTAATATTATTAATTTAATTAATAAGGAATGTTTGTCAAAATATATTTAGATTTACTTCTCAGTTTTCTTTTTTTTGTTAATTTAGTTAAAGTGGACTGAGAACATGTCATAAACAATGTCATTTTAAATTTCTTATTTAATTTTTTGAGAATTTCAAACATAAGTATGTCATTTGAATTTTATTCTTTATTAGATTGATTTACTAGCAAGCCACAGTTAATTACTGAGACGTTTTAAACATTATATTCCTTGCAGTAGTTTACATATTACTAAGTTGTAAGAACAAAATATTTTGGTTTTTATTTGATCATTCACGACTTTTCACTGACAAGTCGCAAAAGGGTCAAAATATCAGGTCACATGCTTCTCTGTTTAGCTCTGTCATTCTAACTGTATTGATAATATGGAGTAAACCTCACACATGCATTGCAAACATCCACTACTAATCTGGACCTATGTCCACTTTTATAATGTTTTTTGTAGCAAGGTCTATGTGTAATCTCCCGATTGCTGGAATTAGAGCTGTGTATTACCACGCACAACATATCTTTACTATTTATTAAAGTATATATTGAGAGCCAGTGACATGGCTCAGTAGGTGATGCTGCCCTGAGACTAAACCTGACAACTTGAGTTTGGCACCTGGATTCAGATGGTAGAAGAAGGGACCCAATCCCATAAAGTTGTCCTGTGAGTTTCAAACTTGTGATTTTCTCATATAGGAAATTGTTTTTAATTTTAAAGTAATAAGAAATTTAAAGTGTTACAAGGTTGTTTTCCTGAGTGTGCCATTTTAGGAATGAGGTCCATCTTGCTGGCAGGAACAAAACTGAGTTCATGTTCCCAGGCCCCAGAACCCAACCCCTATCTTCCTTCTTCAGATGTCTCATGTTTGTCTGTTTACCAGTACAAAATGTAAAGAGAGAAGATGCTGCCATCCCATTACCTAAACACACAAGTCAAATTAGGCACACAAGTCATAAATATGTTGCTTGTCTTGACTTAATTAACTGTATGTAGCTTGCCCTCTCCTTTGTTTTCTGCTAAGCCTCTCTCAGTGAAGCAAAGATCAGCAAAGATGGAGAACAAGAAGCACTGCAAAGCTGGCAATGCAAGCAAGCCAAACCAAGTCCCTTTCTCAGTCCATTGGGTTCTATTTTATACTCCCTCCAAACATCACCGGTCCTTCACGGGTCTTGCCCCACCATGTGTCTTGCCTCAGCATGTGAGTCTGTCTTAGCAAAACTCCATGTGAGTCTGGATCAGCTGACATCACTCTGCCAATCAACCTGAGTTCGAAGGAGTGGCAAGAAGCCTCAAAAACTTCTTGGGAATATTTTCCTGTGTTTCTTTCTATGGAGTGAGGAAAAATGGAACTCAACAATGCGTGTAAGACAAACCAATACATCATGCTATCCTTAGTGAAGAATCCTACATCATGTGTCCTCTCACATGCTTGCTTTAGCAAAACATCCTTTCACTTGTGTCTGCTTCAGAAAAACACTCCAGCAAAACACCATCTGACACAACTGACTTTCCAAAGAATCCTTAAATTTCCACTTCAGGTCCTGTCTGTGGGTTATCTATGACCTAGACATCTCAATTTGACTTGTCTACCTGGCTCATAAAAAAGAAGCCCAGGAAGGGTATATTTTGTCCCACTCTTTCCTCCTGGTGATAGATGTCATTAGGCAATGCATAGGAAAAACCTCACTTTCTCACTAAAATGAGACAGAGCAAAGAAATATCATAAATCATATCATAAATATCATTTCCATGTCTGGTTTATTTGGATAGCCAACCAAACCTCAGCTGTGAGGTGTGTGCTTGTAGTGGAGCTATCATAACTGATCACTAGAAGATCCCTCCTAACCTGAGGGTCCCCAAACCAAAGCCTTTCAGTGGGGCTCTAAGGAAATGATTTTCTTTTCTTTTCTTCTTTGTGTTTTTTGAGACAGGATTTAGCTACGTCCTCGTGCCTGGCCTGGATCTTCCTATGTGGACTGAACTTGTCTGGAGCTTGTTTTTTTTTTTTTTGTTTTGTTTTGTTTTGTTTTGTTTTTTTTAGAGACAGGGTTTCTCTGTGTAGCCCTGGCTGTCCTGGAACTCACTCTGTAGACCAGGCTAGCCTTGAACTCTCGAACTCAGAAATCCGCCTGCCTCTGCCTCCCAAGTGCTGGGATTAAAGGTGTGCACCACCACCGCCCTGCGTCTGGAGCTTGTATAATCCTCCTGATTGTGCTTCCTGAGTGCTGGGATTATACCTTGTGAGGAACTCATTTGTAGAACATCCACTCCTTAGGACTGTCCCAGATTCCAGGAATTGTACAGCTTCCTTTCCTATACTCCTCCTCCACACTCTCCTTTTCCTTGATAGAAGTAAGAAAACTTCTTCTTGTATGGATTTTAGTATACAGAAATGTCAACATGCAAAACATGGCATGGTTAAAATAATTTTTTGATACCAAAATTTTTATCATGGATGCCCTCTCATTCTTCATATACACAATAAATAAATAAATAAATAAATAACATATGAAATAAATAAATATAAATATTATGTATATATGTCTACACACACATATGTTGGCTCTTGCTGGAGACCGTCAGATTGGCTATCATTAAGGAATCTGACAACCATGCTGTCAGTGGTGGCACATGATTTTTAGTTCCAGTACTTGGGAAGCAGAGGCAGGCAGAACTCAGCCTGTTCAGAAGCAAGTGAAAAGTAGCTATACATATTTACTGCTGGTGGGAGTACAAATGGATATAACCAGTATGGATGTCCTCAAAAATCTCAAAATAGACCTGATATGCCAGTCCTGGGCATATGTGATGAGAACTCCACATTCCATTACAGAGATACAGGCACATTGGTGTTTATTGCTCCCCTATTTATAATAGCAAGGAAATGGACCTGACCCAGATGCTCATCAACTAACAGATAATGCAGGTGTGTTAGATACAAAACACTATAATTGAAATGTAAGAAAAATGAAATTTGTAAGGAAGTATAATATTAAATAATGTAAATAAGTATTAAAATAACACATGCAGTCCTAATATATAGTGTATAGTATAAACAGTTATGAGCATGGGCATGGTATGCCATGTAGAGAAAGAATATGGAATGGTGACATATGGTTATGATGAAGGACAGGATGCAGGTAAAGGACCCATAAATGAAAAAGGTTATAAAGAGAATTGTATTTCTACATTGACGCCTACCATAGTTTTGTTGTTATTGTTATTGAGAACACGTACATAAAAATGGACTGACAGTGAAAGTCTAAAATTGTAACTAAAGTTCTGTGGCTTCAGAATGACTACTCAACTGTGTGGAAGTGTAGTGAGATGCAGAGGGTTGGGACTTGGAAAATGTTTGAGTGGCTGGGTTGATGGAGCTCAGTGATGTGTTCATCTGTGAGTAAATTTTAATAAAGTAGTGGGTGCGTGCGTGTGTGCAAGTGTGCAAGCATATGTGTGTGTGTGTGTGTGTGTGTGTGAGAGAGAGAGAGAGAGAGAGAGAGAGAGAGAGAGAGAGAATCTCTGAATGCAGCAATATTTCAGAGGACAGCTTAGAAAAATAACACGTGTCTTTTCTACTTTCTCCTTTTCCTTCCTGTAACATATCACAATGAATTAGCTGCTCTTTCAAATGTCTGCTAAATTTCAAGAAAAAAGTGATCTTTGAAGCAAAATATTAAATGCTGGAAATGATCTCCATATATTTTGAGTGGACTATGTTATAGTTGTTCCCATTTTTCATACCTAGTACCACAAGGCTTCAGTGAAGGGGACAAATTGCAGCGGGCAGTGAGGGTGGCTTCACTTCTTTTTATCTGACTCTTTTCAGGTCTGCATAATAGTTAAGACTAAGACTTGCTGACAAATGTTTGTCTTGTTTAGACTTGTGTATTAGTCATTGGTGCAGGCAAAGTTGATTTTATAAAGCAAAATCATGTGTTGGTGGTGCACACCTTTAATCCCAGCACATGGGATGCAGAACCAGACCCATCTCCTAGTTCAAAGTCAGCCATATCTAGTCAGTGACTTTCAGGATAGCCAGTGCTACACAGAGAGACTGTGTTTCCAAAGACACAAACACACACACACACACACACACACACACACACACACACACACACACGCACACACACACACCAGGGGACGTTTACTCCAGCTGTAGTAGAAAAGTTGTACAAGGTTTTATCACATTATTCAGAACAGTCTACAACTAAAAGCTTAGGAATGACATATTTTGGGGCTTTCTATTTAATATTTTCAGACCATGATTGAAGATATTAACTGAAACTGTGGGTCATGGTGGGGGTGTGTCTGTATCTTCCCAATCATATCAGTCTTCACTGTCCTCACTTTCCTCTCTATGCAGCATCCTCCTTGAGATTCTGAGATTTTCTCTCCGTGTTCTCTACCTTGGAAAGTTCTCCTAGGTGGACCTATGTCCCCTGCATCTCTGTCTAGAGCTTGCTGGATGTCGTCTTCTCAGGGATGCTGAGCCTGGCCTCCTATCCACAGCACAGCTTGTGCTGTTCCTTCATCCATCTTCCTGCTGGAACCTCAGTTCCCAGACATCAGGAACTTCCTGTGTCTTTTCTCTGGAGCCCTTCCCACAATGCCTGGCTCACAGAGGTCAGTAGTATAACTGACAAAGTGAATGTGGACAGAAGGCCACAGAATTTGGAGAGTGAGTCACTTACCTGACAAAGCAACAGAAAGAACAACTACAGCTACAGTGAGGGCCATGATCACTCCATAGCAGCAGTAAAGCTTGGCAGGAGACTCAGGGGAGACAATTCTGAGAAATTGTGCTTGGAGATTTATATCTGAAAATATAAATCTGAGAATTTCAATCTTGAAAACCCTCAAATAGATTTAAAGGTCCAGTCTTCAAGTTTGTGATGCATTTTGCATCAAGAAGTGAAGTAGTATACACAAAATGTGATATGAGGGAGAACAGAAGAAGAGAGTATTGAAGAGGCAACTAGAATCATTTCAGGGTGGATGGCATCTCTAGGGTGATCTAGAAACCTAGGGCAAAAGAAACTCCCAGGTATCTATGTTGGCAACCTTAGCTAAGACTCCTTCAATGGTGGATATGAAACATGAACTGGCCCTCATCTGTAACCAGGCAAGACTTCTAATGGAGGGATTGTGACACAAACCCAGCCATAAAAATATCAACCTACCATTTGTTCTGGCTACAAGATGTGCAGGGGTAAAAATGGAGCAAAAATTGAAGGAATGGCCAACCAATGTCTGGTCCAGCTTGAGACCCTGGCCATGAGAGGGAGCCTACTCCTGACGTGTTGATGATATTCTGCTATACTTGTAGACAGATGCCTAGCATACCTGTTATCAGTGAGGTTTCACTCAGCAACTGATGAAAAATCTATGCTGAGATCTATAGTCAAACATTAAGTGAAGCTTGAGAAATTCTGTAAAAGAAGGGAAGGAATAATTGTAGGAGCCAGAGGGGTAAATGATACCACAAGAAAACCTACAGAATAAACTAACTTGGGCCCATGGGGGTTCACAGAGATTGAATCACGAACCAGAAAGCATGCATAGGTCAGACATAGGACCTCTGTAACAGTTGTGCAGCTTGGTCTTCTTGTGGGACTCCTAACAGCAGGAGCAGGGGCTGTCTCTGATTCTGTTGCCTGCCTTTGGACCCTTTCCACTTACTGGGCTGCTCTCTCTAGCTTCAGAAGAAGATGAGCCTGGACTTACTGCCATTTTATAAGCCAAGATCCGTTAATAGCCATGGGAGGTCACCCCTTTTCTGAAGAGAAATGGAAGAGGGGCTGATGGGGAAGAGGGGAGGTTGTGGGAGTAGAGAGGGCTGGGAGAAGAAGAAGGAGAGGAAATTGTGGTCAGAATGTAAAGTGAATAAATACATTTTAAAAACGGATCTCTTCTGAGCCTCTGGCCTTTAAGACTGTAATAGAGATTTACATTGTTGTTTAAGTGTCTTTGAATATTTTTTTTTGGGGGGGTGTTTCGAGACAGGGTTTCTCTGTACAGCCCTGGCTATCCTGGAACTCACTCTGTAGACCAAGCTGGCCTCGAACTCAGAAATCCGCCTGCCTCTGCCTCCCAAGTGCTGGGATTAAAGGCATGCACCACCACCGCCTGGCAGTCTTTGAATATTTTTAAGATTTATTTATTTTACATTAATGTGTATGAATGTTTGCCTGTATGCATGTATGTGCATCATGTGCATAGCTGATGCTTGCAGTGGTCAGAATAGGGTATTGGGTCTCCTGGAAGTTATGGATGGTTGCTAGGCACTATAAGGTATTGGGCACCACACCTGGGTCCTCTCCAAGAACAACCAATCCTCTTAGCTGCTGAGTCATCCCTCTACCCTCAGTAGGAGTTTGTTTTAAGAACTACACTAATACAAAACTATCTTTGTTTTGCTGCTGTGGTTTCCCTTTTGGAGACAGTCTTTGTATGTATCCCTGGCTGTCCTGGAACTCACTATGCAGACTAGGCTGGCCTCTAACTCACAGAGATCTTCCTGCTTCTGTCTCTCAGGAGCTGAGGGAAAGGCTTATAATATGAATTTGCATATCACCCGAAAGTTAACCTTCTAACTACATCTAAACAACCAAAGAGAACACTGTGACCATGAAGCAATAGATGCCGGGTCTCCCTGCTGCTGTTCTTCATGACAGACATGTTCTTTTTAACTAATAATAGAGCAGGAAAATAGCAAAATTAAATTTCATTTCCTTCAAGTCGTGGTGAATTCCAGTTGACTGTGAGAAGATGTTTTGAACAGCTGTCACCTGTGGGTGGCAGCAGCATCACTTAGAGGTTACAATCCAGTGAAGACTATGGCTGCTTTTCCATTTTCATCTCCATGATGCAAGAGTAGAAGAACACATGTGACACATTTACTGGCATGGTAAAATATATTTATGAATAATCTTATCAGTAATATTGCCATTCTTAGATACATTTTGCATATAAAGAAACTCTTTAAGTTTACTTACTATTAAGTTTATCATGGATCAGGCTTATATATAATAGAGTAATCTGAACTTTTTTAGTATGTGATGTAGAACCAGTTTTTACATGAATATTACACAGACAAACATTTGCCAACAAGACTTAGTCAGTGTAATATTAGCTATCAACGAGTTCTGGAAGGTTTCAAATAAAAAGAATTGACACTCTGACTAATATTCTACAATACTAGTAACTAATAACTAATAATAGAGCTACAACACTAGTAACTAATAATAGTTATTTTTTTTTAAATCTAATTTTTTTCCAGACAGGGTTTCTCTGTACAGCCCTGGCTGTCCTGGAACTCACTCTGTAGACCAGGTTGGCCTCGAACTCAGAAATCTGCCTGCCTCTGCCTCCCAAGTGCTGGGATTAAAGGCGTGCACCACCACTGCCCAGCCTAATAATAGTTATTATTATAATATATTATAATGTTAATTATATACAATATATAGTATTATTATAACAATTAGTTATGAATATTCTACAACACTAGTAACTAATAACTAATAATAGAGCTATAATACTAGTAACTAATAATAGTTATTATTAGCTATTAGTTACTAGTATTGTAGAATATTAGTCAGTTAGGGTAAATGTCAGTTCTTTTTATCTGAAACCTTCCAGAACTAGATAATAGTTTGTTACACTGACTAAGTCTTGTTGGCAAATGTTTGTCTGTGTTTAGACTTATGTATTATTTATTGATGTGGTTACAAGTTGATTTTATAAAACAATATCATTATACATTTGCTCTAGCTACATCTAGAAAAGATCTACAAGATTTTATCACATTATTCAGAACAACCCACAACTGAAAGCTTAGAAACCACATATTCAGGAACTTGCTATTTAGTATTTTCAGACCATGGCTGAAGTTATTAACTGAAACATGGGTCACGAGGTGCTCTGTGCCTTCCCAACCATATAACTCTTCACTGTCCTCACTTCCCTTAAGCTGCAGCATCCTCCTTAAGGTTCCTTCTTGGAGTTTTTCTCTCCTTGTTCTTTGCCTTGGACAGTTACCCCAGGTGGACATATATCTTCTGCATCTCTGTCTAGAGCTATCTAGATGACATCTTCCCAGGGATGCTGAGCCTGGCCTCCTGTGCACACCATAGCCTGTGTGTTCCTTCACTGTATCGTACTGCTGGAACCTAACTTCCCAGAGAACAGGAACTTACAATGTGTTTTCTCTACAGCCCTTCCCACAATGCCTGGCTCACAGAGGTCAATAGCATAACTGACAGTATGAATGTGGACAGAATGCTGCAGAATTTAGAGAGTAAGTCACTTACCTGACAAAGCAACAGAAAGAGCAGTGACCGCTACAGTGAGGACCATGATCACTCCATAGCAGCAGTAAAGCCTAACATGAGACTCAGGGAGACAATTCTGAGACATTTTCCTTGGAGCATTTTACCTGAAAATATAATGAGAACATCAATCTCAAAAACATTTTAGAGAAAAAGATACATTTATCCCAGAATTATACAAAGATCTGTCTTGTGCTCCCCTAGGGCAAGCCCCTGTTACTGAAAGTCCTTGCCTGTAATGATATTATTGGTTCACAGAAGCACAGAGGAAATGGAAGCAAAATTTCGTGTAACGGAGTCTTCCTTGAGATAGAGACATCGAAAGAGCTAGAAATAGAAAGAGTGAGGATCACACTTGACAAGAATCAATAACAACAACAAAGTTATTATTATTTATAGATTCAGTTTCATAAGAATAGACTTGGTTAGGACTGAAGGGATCATAATGTTAATGAAAGGAAGGACCATAGTGATAATGAAAAAAAAATCCCATATCACTATGTGACATGTGGTGTCACATACCCCCATTATCCAGCATTGGAGACAGAGGCAGGAGAGTCATGGGCTCAAGGTCATTCTTAGCTAAATATTGAGTTTGAAGTATCGATAGTCTATATTATAGCATGTTTTATCCATCCACACATCTATATATTTATCTGTCTATCTTTGTATCTACCTATTATCCATCATCTATATATATCTATTATCTAACTGTAATGAACAAACTAAATGTCATTCAACCTAGTAACAAAATAAGAAAACAAAAATGAGCATTTCAATAATATCAGCAAAAAAGCATGTGCAAGTCGGGCAGTGGCACTTGGGAGGCAGAGGCAGGCAGATTTCTGAGTTCGAGGCCAGCCTGGTCTACAGAATGAGTTCCAGGATAGCCAGGGCTATACAGAGAAACCCTGTCTCGAAAAACAAAAAACAAAAAACAAACAAACAAACAAAACCATGTGCAAAATTGAACATAAACTGACAGCAAGAACTTTCAACATGTTAGGAATGAAAGGAACTTCGTCAACCTGACAAGCAGTATCTATGATTAGCCAAAACAAAGAGCCAAATACAGCCAGCATGAATGTTTTCTCCCCAGTGACCCAGAGTAAGGTAAAAATGTCTGTCCACCCTTCTAGTGTGACTCTGAGGGTCCTAGCCAGGACAATAGGTCAAGAAAAAGAAATAACGGTCAGGCCTCATAAAGAGAGATAAGTGTGTTGCTATTCAGACAACACGGATATATCAATATCAAACGTTCTAAGGAGTCTATTAAAAAGAGCTCTGAAAGTAATGGATGAGTTTACAGTGCTACAGGGCACAATGTCAATGCACAATGTAGTTTTCATTTTCCATGTTAGCAATTGCCAAATGGAAACTCATGTATAAGGAAAGCAGCTCTCCCAGCACTGCCAAACACACAATTATACATAATGAAAGATGTTCACAACCAGTGGCTGGGAGAGTAACCTGTACTCTTAACCTCTGAGACAGTTATCTAGTGCCTACCATTGGGTTTTTACACAACTCAGTATGTTGTAGGTACAATTTCCTATACACACACACACATACACACACACACACACAGAGAGAGAGAGAGAGAGAGAGAGAGAGAGAGAGAGAGAGAGAGAGAGAGAGAGAAACTGCCAGTTCATTTTTTTATCTTAATTTTTATTCTATTACAGAGACCAGAGGAGGGAGTTTACTTTACACTAGTCTCAATGTATTTTTGGTGCATAGATAAAACTTTTGATATTATAACCAAAAAAAAATCTTTGCCTAAGAGAAACTCTCACTCACAAATTTATTTTTTAACCTTTCTAGTAGGTTTAAATTTATAGGCTTCATGTTTGTGTTTGTGACCCATTTTGATTCAATTGTACACAGGACGAGGTGTGAGCTTATCTATTACCTTGAGATGCTTCACCATAGGAACCAATTGTCTTAGCATCCTATGCAGAAAAATATCATCCTTTCTTAACCTAAGAAGTGTCCACTTTGACCACTCTACAGTGCACATGCATACACACCTAATAAAATATATACACATTATAAACACATACTCATTTTAAAAACTGATCCAAAAATTGAACAAAAATGATACATGCATGGTAAATACATACATTAAACATGCCCAAATGTTACTAAGCATAGGGTGAAATAGAGAAAAGCAGTTTAGCATTTTTGGGAAAAGGAGATTACTTTTACTATAAGCCCTGGTCCTCCTACTCACAAGGGAATTGACTGTGTTTGCTTAAGAGACCTGCCTGTGTTTACAGCAGCTCTGTGAATTAAACCTTGTATTTTGCAAAAACTCAAATATTCCTAAGTTTGTGACAGAGCAAACCAACATTACCTAACTCTAGGGAAAATGATTGAAAAGGGAAAACTGGATGTCATACTTGCACCTGTTCATATCTTCTGCTGATTAGATGTTCCTCAGCTTTCTGTTCCCAGAGGTCCCTAAACTAGGACTTGCTGGTCACCTCAAGTTATCCCTAAAGTATTTCTTTGCCATCTCAATTATCCTTGGACCAGCAAGACAGCTCTGTGGGTAAAGGTGCTTGCTATTTAAGCCTGGTGACCTGAGTCCAGTCCATGAATTCACACAAAAGTAGGAACAGAGAAACAACTACATATAATTGTCCTCACTTCTAAATGGGGGCCACGGCATGTGTGTGACATCCACACACCATCACCATCCCCATCCAAATCAAAACAATAACAAAAACTCACCAGCTTCTGAAGTGGAAACTCCTAGTTTCTTTGGAAGTTTAGTATGTAAAATGATGTTTTGCTGGGATACACAATTGAAAGGATGTATTGCTAAAGCAAACATGTGAAAGAATGCTTTCTGGAAGCAGGCACAGGTGAAAGGATGTTTTGATTTAGTGAACACATGAAAAGACCTGGGATGAAGGAGTATAAATATGACCCCAAAGACAATGGGAGACGAGTGCTGAGCATTGGTTCAGTTTGCTCTGCCTCGTTCTTCTTCACTAAAGACATGCATGTATTGGTTCACCTTACATAGAGTTGTTGAATTCAACTTGTGGTAACACTGCCGTTGAGAGACGCTCACCCAAGAACTGCTGGTGAGTTTCCTGCAGTAGCTTGCTGCTTCTGTGGCCTTGCCTCAGGCCGCTTAGTGAGCCTGGTGGTTTCTTCATAAGTGAACTATAGATGCCTGGTTTCTGCTTGCTGAAAGGACTGAACAGTTGCTGCTGGTTCATGCCTGGTGTCTGCCTACCTAGAGGATTGGTCTGAAGTTGCTGAATCTTACTTGATGTTTGCTACGGGACTGAACTCACAAAGAAGATCGAGCTTGCCCCCAAAGAACTTCTGTTGAACAGGTCCGCTTCCGCCATATCCTAATAACTTTTCTGTTCACTACCTCTGCCGTGTGGTGGGCTAGAGGAGAGACTGAAAGCTTATTAAAAGTAGGTTGTAAAAAATTTATGCCTACACATCCCCTTACACTTTAGAGAATCTGACCACAGAGCAGTGGTTTTTCTGCTGGGAAATTCTACTGGCCAGCATCCTGTTCTCTTTTGGCTCACACGTTACCCACCAGTTTCCTGTTAGTTTTCCCTGACCTGTTTGCAACAATGTCTTTCTTTTAGGGTTTGAGACTGGTCTTGTGCAATCGCAGCTTGTGTCTCACATCTCTCCTGCTCTGGAATCTTTTACCAAATCCAGATGTGTTGCTATTTGACACACAGCTGCTGAGTGCACTGTGGGTGTCTCTTAGTTGCATTCCTACTGCAGGGATCCATCTCCATGGTGTTCTTGAAAAGCAAGTGAGTAAGAGCATAAAGAGAAGAGTGTCGTGGGCTGGGTACAGAGGAAAGGAGTGTCTACAGAAGGGTCTGGGTCTATATCTTGATGTGAATGTGATTATACATATTCTCAAAATTCATGGACATATGGAAGAAATGAACTAATTTTACTGAATAAAAATTACATTATAAAAGTCTCTAGCTGGGCATGGTGGCACATGCATTTCATCCTAGAACTCAAAAGGCAGAAGAAGTTGGATCTCTGATTTCAAGGTCAGCCTGGTCTACAAATTGAATTCCAGGATAGCCACAGCTATACAGAAAAGGCGTGTCTCAAAAAAAAACAAGGGAAGCTCCAGCTGACTTTTACTGCTGCATTTGTTAATTTTCAACCAAACTCCAAGACAACAGCGAGCCTCAGTTTAAAGTAAGGAAAAGTTGAGACACAGAATCAAAGCTTACACTGTTAAGGCAGGAGACAAAATAGGGCAAGCAGAGTTAGAAGTAGAGGTCCCAAAGGTGGACAGTGCTCATTCTCATTGAAACAGGAAATGTCTTTGGTTCTGTCCTGGCCAGAGTTCAGAAACACCAGCAAGAGCTCTGGTTTCTTACCTCCTAAGTGAGCTTCCTGCCTGGACGCTGTGCCTGAGGGCTTGACTGACACTAAGCATGTCTGCCCAACAGCTTTGACACTGGATCCCTAGATTTTCAAGGCAAGAAATACATTGTAACATTTCCTCAGTTTTAGCCCATAGCGCCAATAATTGGGAGGATGTTTTCATCAGGAAGTGTTACAGTAGCCTTTGAGGCCACTGAAGAAGTCAGAGCTCCACTGAGGTCTATTTCCTCCTAGCAAATGAGCAGAATCTGCGTCTGACAAACTGACTCTAGGCCAGGAAGAATTCCTAATTGGTCTGTATTCTGTATTCTCCTTAGGGAGACATGAGAGAGTTGGATGTGTGACATTCAAATAAAAATATTATCAGTCATTCCTCCTGGTCCATCCCTGTATCCAATTCTATAAAACATCAGCCATCAGTCCAGCCAGGCTGCTGGGTGGTGATAACCCAACAGAATTCCTCCAAAACAGCACACACGTTAAGATCTTCAGACTCCACGCACCAGAAGGGGAGTGGCCACATCAGGGTAAGATTCTGCCATGCTGTGCTGGATATGTGTTTATTTCTTCTTGAGACACTTTGCCGTACTCTAAAACACTGGATAATTTACAATCACTCACCATTTGACTTTGATTTAATATCTTTTTATTTGTATGCAACACCACATTTCAATCTTTCTCCCATGCTATCTGCGCCTCTCTCTCTCTCTCTCTCTCTCTCTCTCTGTTTTATTATGACAAGATCAAGGTAATTTTGGATTCTCATTTTATATATATGCACACATATATACACTATATACAATATAAATATCATATATATATCATATATATACACACATACATATATACACTTATACTATACTATATATATATATATATATATATATATATATACACAAACATACACACATTTCTGGCCATCAGGTAGATAATCAAAGGACATCATTAGCTCTTTGGCACAGCTAAATTCTCCAGGAGTGCATTGTCAGGATGATTTTCTTTTTATCTGTGTAACAATTGCTACGTTACTGTGCAGTAGCTGGTGGTCATGTTTTTTTTCTGTTTGTTTTGTTTTAAAACCCCATTTATATTATTTCCACATAGCACAGTTTCTCTCGTGGCTTGGATGTTTCAGGAGGATGTTAGAGATTCCATTCCTATAAAATGGCACCAGGGACTTTCTCATAGTTTTATTTTCACAACATGCCACAGAATGATTCTGGGACAGGATCCTCAAAATTTAGTTCAAGATTGAGTGCTTTGTTTGCCCTGGGCCTTGAAAGAGTGACTCAAAGCAGGTAGTTAAAGAAGAAGAAAATAAAACCATCCAGAGCAGATTATGTGTTACATCTTCTGTTTCAAAGGTAAAGTTATTTAAATTGTGTGGGCATAAGGGAAACCAAGTGCAATAACTACAGAGAAACCCTCAGATGCAAGTGTGGGTGGCTGTGAACACAGACAGCAGAGTAATACAGCAGACTTCCTTTTGTTAATTTTGCTTCTCAGAACTTAGAATTTGTCACTGTTCATAGTTCCCATTTCCTGTCTACAATGGACACATCAAGAGTCTACAGCAATGTAAAGACATTTAGGTCTCCAGGGTATAAGCAAGCATCATCCCCATCTCTCCCCCCAGGTAAGTGACTTTATTTATTGTTTTGGAATTTGCGTATATTCTAGATATAAGCCCCCCCTGTTACTTTACAGTTGTAAGCAATTACTTTGAGATGAAATGACTCATTAGGTAAAAGCACTTGCTGCACAAACCTGACAACTGGAGCAAAAGTAGGGGAGAGGGCTTGTTGAAATGGAAGTAGGAATACTGACAATTCCCACTGATTTTACTGGAAAGAGAATCACTTCCTAAAGTTGTTCTCTGATCTCTACACCTACTATAGTACGAACCCACCTGTAGTCACACAGATGCAGTCACACACACGTACACACACACACAAACACACACACTCACACCCCATATCTCATACCTGCAATTACAGAAAAATAGACACATACCTACAAGTCATGAAACACTCTTATACACACATGCACTCACACACGCACACACTTGCAGCCACATACACACAATCCTCTGTCACACACAGACACACTTTTATATCACACACCTGCAGTCACAAATAGACACACATCTGTACTATCAAACACACACTCTCTGTCTGTCTCTGACTCTCTTTCTCTCTGTCTCTCTCTCTGTCTCTCTCTCTCTTTCTCACACTCACATACAGACACTCTAATTAATTAGAAATTAATTAGACTTTGCTGTTAAGCAGTGGTTGGTTCTGTTGGTGTTGATGATGTAGGACAGCTTGCCTGCAGATATCTACAGCTTCAGAGAGATGAAGCTCACACATCGCCTTTTATTCAAATAATCTTCAAGAAACATGAGCATGACTTGTCCTACTCAGCCTTAGTTTAAAAATCCCTGAAGAAACAATGTGTTACAAATATGAGCAGCAGAACATTATTAGAGATACTGCCAATGTGCTGTAATAGCTCGCTCATTCCACATCCTGGTACAGAACAGACTCTCTGGTTCAATTTTACTGTAGTTGTATCCCTAGCATTTAGCATTAGGGAGAATCAGTCCTCTTTTCTGCTAGAGAGTTTAGTAATCTTAGTGAAATAATTTGTAAGATTGAGGTAATACTCAAGAGGATTTTAAGGGATTTCGGTGAGGAACTATTACATTGTAAATGGTAAAATCAGGAAAACATCTTAGAGTCATTATATCAGCTTCATCTTCATGTCAGGGTCAGGAGAAAGTAGAGGCTTTTATACTGTTATAATGATCCAAGTGAGCTGATGTGATAGAAAGAAGCGTGTTTCCTTCTGCTTGTGTTCCTACTTAGCAAGATAGGGGAGGGGCTTGTTGAAATGGAAGTAAGAAAATGAAGGTTGAGAAAGGACAATGCAATTTTCTCAACACTACTGTCCATGATCCCAAATCAAAAGAGACTAGAACATTTGTCTACCCTTATTTTGATCATTTTCCTACAGACATCAGCTTGAATGTGAACCTGAAGGACAAAATTAGTAGAATAAAGCCATCGTGGCTTGTGACCCAGTAGTGAAGGAACTGACCCAACCTGCACCCATGAACTAGATGGCTCCAACTGTGGGAAATTCACAGCATAGGCATTAGATCTCCCAGTAAACAAACAAACAAGCATAGAAAGAGAAACATGAACAGTGGCCTGCTTTTTGACCAAATGAGAAAAAGTTTTCTTTGATGATAGAATGGATAGAATATATACAAAGCTCATTCATTCATTCATTCATTCATTCATTCATTCATTCAGATATGATCACCCCACTGTGTGTCAGTATTTTTCAAGATGATAAGATCCAGGTTTAAACAAATGTGAACATCTTTTCCTTATAGGGTTTCTATGAATGTGTATATGTGCAATCATTAAACACCTGCATCAGAGATTGTGTGATGGTGAATAACGGCAAGGAAAACATTTAAATTGAAAGATGTTTTGACATTAGAGACAACAGCAGAGAGAGTCATCCAGGCAGGCCTTCTGAGAGATGATGCTGGAGTCCAACCATGAAAGGTCCAGGGGATCAAGAATAAGTATCTGAGAGATGAGTCTTCTCAGAAGCTGGACCTGCAAATACAAAGGGAGAGCATGTCTGTGGTGTTGTAGGGGAACACAAGTGCTCAGTGTATTGTGGAGATCAAGTCAGGGGGAATGGTGACAGGTGGAAAGGGATTTGGAAGACATTCCATGGGTTCAGAACAACTTCAGGGGTAAACCATTGAAATATCTGGACAATGGGGATGACTTACCATTCTGTGGATACCCAAAATGCCTGAAGTAGTTACTTCCACATAACTAAAGCTCACATGGCCTCTTCAGTGATCAATGGCTGTTCCCTTCGGTCTAATCTCTTCCAGAACAGCTCAGACAGGACAGGATGCCTATGTAGTTCCTTATATCTGTGAAGGAATAGTGGTTTCTAAAATCACCCAAATAAGCTTTTACTTTTTTACTTTCAGTTTTACAAAAAAAAAAAAAAGCATCACTTGGGAGGGGGAGGGAAAATGAGGAAGCATTACTGTGTATTGAATGGTACTTTGTAGCAGACACCATGTTTTTAAATTTATAAGAATTGTTTCATAGATCCTAAAAGTTTATGAAGTAGATATTTCCCAGTCATTTTACAGATGAAGAAACTTATGGTTTATGAAGGTTAAACATATTGCCCCCAATATTGTATTATACCACATTATATTACATTATATTGTGATAATTTTGAAATATAATGGTTCTGAATACTAGGCTTTAGTAAAAGGCATAAAAATAGTGACTTATGAGGATAATACTATTTAAAATAGTATTTCAAGGGTGGAAAGAGTGAGAAAAGAGAGAAACATAAAATAATGCACACACATAAAAATGAGAAAAGTGTTTATTAACTGGGCTTAGTCACTCTGTGTCACCTGAGTGTTCAGAAGAAGTTCAAGGCTAATATAAATAAATTGTTCTTATATTCAGTGTGTCTTTGGAGCCTTGGAGGCTTTGTGTGTGTGTGTGTGTGTGTGTGTGTGTGTCTGTGTGTCTGTGTGTGTGTCCATTTTTGCCTTCTTGTCCAGCAACACAATGTGTCTTACAGTCCATGGTCCACAGCAGGAATCACAGTCCACATGGTCCTATTTCTTAAAAGCAATGCACCATTTTCTTCCATGACAGTCTTATGTCACCTCAGACCACACAGCATTGTTCTCTGTTCACAAAAGACTGCTTGCAGAACTGCCACATATAAGATTATTACTTCTATAAAATATGGTATTTACACAAGACCTATGTGCATATCTCTGTGCTTTAGATAATCTCCAGATTAACCACAGTGTCTAAGATGATCTCAGTGTCATACAAATAGCTGTTATAAATATTTCTCTAGCGAATGTGATGGGTAAATCTATATGTGTTTAATAGTTGCATTCTTTTTATATATGATAAGTTTTAGTCAGCAGTGAACTGAGTCTTCAGATATGGAGGGACCGTAAGGCTGAGGGAAGCTGTCTCTTATCTCTCAGGAGTATTTATATTCTCTCTGATTCACTTGAATTCTATTGTTTTTTCCAAGAACATTTTAAAATAATTTAGCTTTCTTAATGATTATTTGTCAGCATCCTAAAACTGGTCTACAGTCTTGTAGTGTTTGCATTCTCAATTATACAATTCAGGCACCAAAGATAATGCCAAAAAAAAAAAGTGAAATGGATACACAGGCAATTCTGGACAATACTATGAAAAATTAAGAATAGTTTTAAGCATATCTGGTTTAATATTTTAACATGTAACTCAAAGCATGCTATCATTTATACCAGGAAATATTTACAAGCAACAGGAAACTAACAAAACCAGGAATAATCCATATTTGTAGAAATTTAGAAACCATAGCTACATATGGTGGGACACAGCTGTGACTCTAGTACTTAGGAAGAGCAGACAAGGAGATCAAAAGTTCAAGGGCATCCTTAATCCTTAATTAGTTAAGATTAAGTTCGGGTCTAGCCTATGCTATAGGAAAAGCAATCTCAGAAACTGAACAAAGCAAAACAAAAAGCAGTAAGAAATCTTTGCTTAAAATGGTACCGTGCTTGGTTCTAATAAAAAAAATCTAGAAACCATTCATAAAATGGTAAGACATGGAACTGTTAGAAATTAAATGAGGGCAAAAAATTTTAATTAAATTAGAGATGGAAGAGCCAGCTAATGTTTCTCATTATCTTTAGAAACAAAACTACCTTTGTTTCCCATATGAAACCCATATTTTTTAATTGTTTAGAATCAAGTTAAGTAGACAAAGATATGATACTTGATGACCGTACTTCAAAAATCAGTACATTTTGCTGTTTAATAAACATAAGTCATCCATTGTTGATAGAATTAACAAAGAAGGCAGAGATATCAAGCACAGTGTTTAGGCAGTGCAGAGTGGTAGATATGGTGTGTGTGCCATGTTATGTAGGAGACATGGAGGGCCTTGTGCTCACAGATAAGCACTAGATGAAACAGGAATGTTAAACACAAAGGGTTGTTCCTTTAAAGAAGAGATGTGTAATCTGAGATTATACATAGTTAATACTCTGGTAACTCTTGCTATATCTATATGGCTGAGACTACACTGAATCATCTCCCAAACCAGTATAGTGAGCTTCTCAAGCTATAAAGTTTATCTTTATGGAAGATATCACATATAATTACAAAGAAGTCAAGTCTTAAGTTATATTGTGTGCAAAGGATTGGGTTAGTTATCACCAAAGAAGTTTTTACCAAATTGTTGTGCTTCAAAATGCCTAAAAGACACTATTTGGGGTCAGACTCCTGAAGTTTGAACCAACACCTGCTACGCAGTCATGCTGAACTTAACTGCCTATTACCTCTGGCAGCTCATACACCACTAACTGTGGTAATCACAGAGACTCCCACAATGTTATATAATTGGACTTCCATAACTTCTATAGACATAGTATATGTCACGTTATACCTCAGTACTCTTTATTTGCCATTTTAGTGTCTGTAGCTTTTATTACTTTCATTCAACAGTGAGTTTAAATGACTAACTATAAAATTGTAGTGATAAGTAATTCAGTGTTTTAAGCTGGGCACTGCCCTGAGAAGCAATGATGAGATATCATGGCATCTAGCTTAAGATGTGACTCATTAATCCCCAGTGCTGTGTCCCAGGAACATTCAGTAATCAGTGATGGACCCATATTATAAAAGTAGAGATACTGACAGCCCACTTATGCCAAAGAGAAGCAATAATTCATTCCTTTAAATAAAAGGTGAGAATACAAGGTACTCCATTTAATTGGAAAAAAATGTTTATACTGTCATGCATCAAATTGTGAAAGTTCTAACTACCAGATATATCATGGACTAAGTTAAAATAGAAATCTCTCTCTCTCTCTCTCTCTCTCTCTCTCTCTCTCTCTCTCTCTCTCTCTCTCCAGTCCTTGTAGTTATGGGAGATCTTATGGTAGCTATGAACCCCTCTAATCTTTATCTCAGAAGTTCTCAATTGGACTTAACAAGTGTACTCTTTGCACTTTTTAGGTGGATGTCGGTGCCCACACTGGCATCATTTGGCTCTGAAATTTGGCTGTGCTGGGCTAATACTTCTTCTCTTGAGCCTGATTGGACTCAGTGTCTTAGGTAAGTGAGGCAAAAGCTTTTGCTTCATAATTTTCCCACATAAACATTAGTCCTCTTTATAGCACTTGGCCACCTCAAGCCTAAGCTAAGGTCAATGCCATATAATGTTACAGGACAAGCTCCTGAGCTTTCTACTATAACGTCACATTCTTCAATGCTTCTTAATTTTTCATGAAGCCATTACAGGATGTAACATATGTGTATCTTGAACTATAAAATGTAAAAGTCACATTCTTACAGAAAGATGACAATAATAAAGAAACCCAAAAGTGCCCATGTTAGTGTCTGCTTCTGACATGCCTGCTAAACCTTGTCTTGGGGTGGTTGCGATTGCAGATGAGCAAGCTCAGGGGTGACTGTGAACAACTGATTCAACCATGCCCACAGGTTGATTTGTCAAGCAGAACCATATGCAACCTAAGAGCCTTGTGACTTCACATGGTCTGTGCTTTACTTGTTCATATACCCTGTCTCAGAACTTGTCCCTTAATTTAGTTTGCTGATATTTTATCCTCAGTCCAGAAGTTCAGATTTGTTGAAATAACCCTGTTGCCTGAAGTGAGAAATAGAATATCCTTTCTACTATTCATTTCACCATTTCATCCACTCTGTGTGTTTTTCTCATTTACTAGTGAGGTTCCTAGTGCAAAACCCACCAATATGCCGTGTGGCTGCTCAAGAGAACAGGACTGAACTAACAGGTAATTGTGTGGGTTAAATTTCCTGAGAACAAGAGGTAACAGAAAATGTGAATTATCTCAGTCAAAGTTCACAACAGCCCTCCATGAAGACACTAGATTACCATGGTTTTGTCTGAGAAGACAGCTATAATGTTAAGAACTCATGGAGAGTCACACATGGAGAGTTTGTAAATGTTGGTGCTGGGAATTGTGTTGAAGCTGTGTGACCTTGACATCTATGAACATTGGTCCTGCTGGTGCTGGTGGACATGAGCACTCATAGGTAGGTATCAAGTTAAAAAGTGGAATATTTGATCAATTTAATGAATGTGTTGAACAGGTTACTTTGTTTGAAGTCAATTAATAGAAACAAAATATAAAATGAATCCTTTGTCATTAATTATGATTCCCTGACATATGACAGCATTAGTTTCCCATATGTTGCAGGAAATATTTAAAAAGAACACCAATTTCCCACGCTATACCCAGCTACTCTCAACCCCGGCAATCTCACCAGCCGGTTCTTATCTCATGGAGACTCTGACTTAGAGCTCCAAAATCTCTCCACTCAGCTCACTAAGTTTCCACTTTTGGGTTGCTACCACACCAGCCCCCTGTTTAAAACCCCTATAGCCTTTGGCTGTACATCTGGCAACCCCACACTTTGCTGCCATACCTTTCTCTCTTGAATCCAGTGAAACTGCAGCTTGAAGGAAAATACCACACAAACTTAGATCAGAAACAATGGTAACTCAATCGCTGGGCAAAACAACTAGAATTCTAGTCTTGTAAGCCATATTGAATCTAAATCTTCTGGTGGTGAATCCCTGACAAATTCACCATATAAGCCGGAAGTCACTAGTAGTAGTACATCTTGCCCTATTGCTATCTCATCCAAAAAAGATCCTCCCCCTTTCTTCTCTTCCTCTCTTCCCCTGTCCAACCTGGAAGTCCCTCCTACTATCCCAGTTATTATCTCCTTTATTCATTGGGGCATTGTTCACAAGTCACCTGAGTAAGTGACTCACTCCTCATCTGCAGCCCCTCCCAGGACAGTAGAATTAACACCAAAATACAAAGAATACCAGCACCATTCACAAAACATCCCCCTTTCTGTCCACATAAAAAAACTCTTTTACCTCAGATATAAATTGAACACAATTATTAACATTTTATAATTTTTAAAGTACAAGATAGACCCAGTCCATCATTTTTGTCAATAAAATGGAACACTGTCATGCATCCTAACTTAAAAGACTTATAATTTTATACCTTTCTTACATCCTGGCTTTAGATTGCATGCCACCTGAAAACCATCCTCTCAAATCTCTTCTCTCAATGTACATAGCCTGGGTTGGCTACGAGACTATAAGAGGTCTCTGAACCACGTCAGAAATCTGAGTATGATCAACATTATCTGAAGATATATGAAGCCTACTACACCTTCCAGAACTGAGACAAGTTGTAGAGACAGCTGCCTACTCATACAGCCCCAATAAGTCAGGAAGTTAGAGCATCAGTCTTCAGCCTTTTAGCTCAGGACCTTCTGACAGGCCTTTGAAAAACAGGAATCATTAAGGACTAGCCTATTCTGTCTTGGCAGAACTAAGCTGTCCTAACCTGTAAATTGTCCTTTCAAGAACAGTACATGTCTGCAGGAAAGATTGGCAATTTCTGCCCAGTAGCCACCTAGCCACAATGTACAGCCTCACCTAAAGGTAAGATGCTCAGTTGCTTCTTTTAATCCACAAACGGGAAGCTGTTGGGAGCAGATTTATCTCAACAACAAGTGAATAAATAATATTAAATGTCAAATTCTGTGGATTTCTGACATTTTTGAAAACCAATTATCTATGTAAAGTAATCTGGACTGTTCTCTGTTAACTACTGTCAGCTATTTCTAATTAAATATCTTGAAAACACCCTAACAATAAACTCAGAGCCATGAGTTTGCTATTTCACCCTTAACTCACATGCTTAAACATCTAGATCAGTTTATAATGGCATTTATAGAAGGACTGGATCTAAGCCTTGCACTTATAAAATTTTGTATCAATAGAAGAAATTTATACCAAAAAAACCCTTGATTCTGTATCAAAATAAATTCTGTACCAAAATAAGAAACTATGACTTCAACCTAGTAATAATTATAAAGATTTCTACCAAATGAGATTATGGCTATACAATCAATTCTAGCCATTTCTCCCTGTTCCAGTTATGACCATTTCTAAATTCCCTAGAAAGACAAACTTAGAATAACCACCTTCAACCCCAAAGTCCAGGGAACTGGTATGATGACTCTTCATAACTTCTTCAAGCTGAATATGGGCGTTGAGATATTTTTGAAGTGGGAGAGAGGGTAGGGAAATGGGGGATTTGTTTAGCCTTAAGAAGGGCACACTTGCAATTGTATTAGTCTCTGATGTCCGTTTCCTGACTGGATCTGGCTGAAAGTTCAAGGCATCAGGAGTTCAAGCAGGTCAGTTCAGCATGTCTGAGGATGAGACTCACCAAGGCTGTATATTCTGTAATATACAAATCTCAAAACAAAATTTTAGTATCATTGTTATAACTTTTTTGCTTGATTCTCTGGAATCTAGTTCTCTGAGGGTGGGGAGTCTTCCTGTATCAAATCTGATCCATATTACTATGGAAGGTGTATAGACACCAATCACCTTTTCTAAAAATGCAGAGACAAAACCTATCTCCCAAATCAGCTTATCCTTGAGCCAGTAACCAAAAAAACCCTTATATTGACCTCTCTCCAAGAGGGATAATATAACCACAAAACTCAAAATCACACTCATTTTGAAAATTAAAACAATATAAAACAAATGAAGCAAACTAAAATACTGTATGTTCCTATTCTTAGGCCTTTTCTATTCTGCCAATCAGGATAATAACCCAAGATTCCCATGGAGCCCACATTAGACAGAATTTGAGTATCCTGTGGGGTGTATTAGAGCAATATATATATTTATACCAACTTAAAAACAATTAATTCACACTTCTATCTATACCTGCTTATAAACTGGCAGCTAGTCAAAGCAGGATTTAAACCCAGAATTCCTTTTTTTTTTTTTTTTTTTTTTTTGAGACAGGGTTTCGCTGTGTAGTCCTGGCTGTTCTGGAACTCACTCTGTAGACCAGGCTGGCCTCGAACTCAGAAATCCACCTGCCTCTGCCTCCCAAGTGCTGGAATTAAAGGCATGTGCCACCACTGCCCAGCTAAGCCCAGAATTCCTGTGCAGACCATGTTAGACAGAATTTGAGTACTCTGTAAGACATATTAGAAGAATGTATCTTTATATCATCTTTCTGTTCAGCTCTCTGCCTAGAGCAGCCATCTTTTTATACCATCTACCTGTTCATGTCTCTGCCTGGAGCCACAGACATTTATTCATCAATACCTGTTATAGCTGGTAATTATCATTGTCCTCTCTACTTGGAATCAGTGAGTAATTTTTCCTATCCTAGTTCCAAACCATGGACAAAAATCCCCACGTGATTTGGACAAAATCTGCATATGAATCTTTCCTAAAAGCAAATAAATCCAATTTTATAAATTCACAGTTCAATCCACCACTGCCCTAAGAAGTAGGCAACTTCCATTCTACAGCTCTCTGCCTCAGAGCAGCCTACATTCCCCACAGCAGGAGACCTCAGAGCCTGTGAGCAGTTTCTAGGTTCCCTTCTCAGAGCTACTCAGCTACTCACTTAAAAAAAAAAAAGCCTCTAACTCTCAGGTTAATAATCTTAAATTTCTAGTGGATTTTTGCCCCACAATGAGCAACATACGTTGGGGGAAGTTTTAAAAAAGAACACCAATTTCCCACGCTACACCCAGCTACTCTCAACCCTGGCGATCTCACCGGCCAGTTCTTATCTTGTGGAGACTCTGACTTAGAGCTCCAAAATCTCTCAACTCAGCTCTCTAAGTTCCCAGTGGCAGGTCACTACCATGTCAGCCTTATGCTTCAAAACCTCCCACATCCTTTGGCTGCACATCTGACAAACCCACACTTTGCTGCTGTACCTTTCTCTCTTGGACCTAATTGAATCGCACCTTGAAGGAAAACACCATACAAACTTAGTTCAGAAACAATGATAATATCAATCGCTGGGCAAAATAACTGGAGTCCTACTCTTGTAAGCCACATTAAGTCTAAATCCTCTGGTGGCAAATCCTAGCAAATTTGCCATGTAAGCTGGGAGACACAAGTAGCCACATCTTGCCCTATTGCTATCCCATCCAAAAAAGATCCTCTCTCTCCTCTTTCCCTCTTTCCCTATCCTACCAGAAGTCTCTCCTACTAGACCAGTGATTGGTTCCTTTATTCATTAGGGGATGGTTCACAAGTCACCCGAGTACATGACTCATTCTTCATCCACAATCAGTCCAAAGGGGAGCAGAATTAATATCAAAATACAAACAATACCAGAGCCACTCACAGCACCCACATGCACTAGTGAGGTACTTACTGTGTGTTAGTTGATTGTGATATAGCAGAAACGGTGCAGAAATAGAACATGTCTTTTCTCTTCTCTAGGAAGATCAGCCATACTAGAGTGCCCGAGACATTGGCATCCACACCGGCACAAATGCTTATTTATTTCTCAAATTTCGAGACCTTGGACAGAAGGTCTAGCTGCCTGCTCTATAAAAGATGCCACTTTGTTGCACATTGAAAATAAAGAAGAACTGGTAAATTGTTAAACAATATTGTTAAGTAGAACAGAAGGCTTTTCTTTAAGCTATGTCAACATCTCTGGACTCTAACCAATTGTCTATGCTGAGGAACTGGAGGCTTGCGTTTTAAAGAGTTCATAATCTGAGAGACTAATTGGATTTATGAGTTAATAACTCAGATGAATCAATTAAAATACAAATATATAGAGAAAAATTTCTCAATGTAGAAAGAATTATTGGTGGGGAGCAAGGAAGAACTTCAAACAGGAATAATCATGTTTTAGAAGGTTAATAGAAAGAAATTAGTCATGAATAAACATGCTGTAGTTTAAGTCTTTCACTCTGTTTTGATTATAGAGATTCGTGCAGAACTTTATAAAGGGAAGAGAACAGTTATTTTTTATTGGACTAAATTATGTACAAGAGGAGAAGATCTGGAAGTGGATAAATGGCTCTATTTTAAATGGTAACCTGTAAGTTTTAAATGAGCTAATTTGAAAATTCAATTCATATCTTTTACTAAAAATTAAGTTTTATAATTTTAATTTAGTTTATAAATAATTGAAAGGTTCAGAATAGACTGAAAAGACAGGTCAACTATTATTGAAAATTTTCATGTGGAAGTAGAGATCAGCCCTTTAAAATAGTTTGCGTGTGTGTATGTGTGTGTGTATTTATTTACAATGGAATTTTAAAGGATAAATAGTAAATTAACTTATCCATGTTAGAGATAAAATATTTTAAATATCTATCCGAAATACTTAGATTTAAATTTTTTTTTAAAAAAATATACACACAAAGAATTTCTTTAATTTTTTTATGTGTGTGTCCTGGCATGTATGTATGTGTACCATGTACATGCAGGAGCCCGAAAAGGTAAGACGAGGGCATCAGATTTCCTGTAACTGGAGTTACAGATGGTTGTGATCTGCACTGTAGGAGCTGGAAGTTGAATCTATGTCCTTTGCATAAGCAGTAAGCACTCTTAACCACTAAGCCATCGCTCCCACCCCTACACAAAAATTCTTACGTAGTTCTTTAGAACTGTGGCAGAAAGTTGCATGTCAGTGTGCCATGAAACAAGCTTCTCTAGGCAGAACCAGAATAGACATTGACATTTGAAAATAATTTCATACAAACTAATGACTGATTTGTTAGTGTGTGTTTGTGTCTGTATAAATATTGATGTTGTTTTGTGTGTGTTTCTTAATTGTGTATGATGTAAAACACTTACTTAATCTTGAGTCATAATACAAAATGTTATTATAATAAGTGAAAAATTCATGAAAAGTGGAAGATAACACTCAACTGCTGTGTGATTTTACCCTTGGATAAAATGATGCTCTGATCAAACAGCAACAACCAGGTGAATCTTGAGGCTGTCGTGCTATAGGAGGAAGAGAGTCAGCCAAAGTCTGCTTTCATTTGCACTGTACTGAGATAATGGCTCCAGGTAAAAGCTCTAGGTGTCTAAGCCTCACAGCTCATTCTACAGAACCCATATAAAAAGCCAGATGTAGAAGTGAATACCTGTATCTTGGCAGTCCTACAGAGAGATGAGAGGTGAAGACCAGACAATGATCCAGAAGAACACGGGCCAGTGAGCCTGGAGTCTACAGCAGGTAGAAACAAGATAGAAAGGGAGACACTAGAGTGTCATCAAATTTTCTGTTCAGTCCCAAGGAACTTTATTAAAAAAAAGGAACAGAGGCAAAGGCACAGGAGTGAGGGAGTTCTGTCTACTGTCTGATATGTTACATCCTCTGCAAGAGACAGGCTAGTTTTGAACTCACCCTTCCTTGCAATCTCCCAGAAGATGCCTGTGTTAGTGTTTGTCTTCTGGTCTCATTCCCACATGTAGGAGTCTGTAGGAATCCAGGGTATGAGACTTGTGCTGCAATAAAGGAAAGATGCATCAGCTTATGGGATGACACAGGAAGGAATCAGATCCTGTTCAACATGAGTTGAAACTCTTGTCCTCTCTGCATCCAATTCTATAGACTTACTGTGTTTATTCTGTTTGTTAAATACAGTGGCTGAGCACCTACTGTGTGTAAATGTTGACATGTATTCATGTATATCTCAATATCTTCCCTGAACATTAGCTGGTTCTACCCTATATATTTTAGGAAACTGAAGTTCAGCAAAATGAAGATGCTTTCTATATAATCACACAATACGTTTATAGCAGATGGAGTAGGTTTCATCCCCAATTCCCAAACTTCCTTTTCGTACATCACGATAAAGATTATTGCTGGAAGAATTCTTCTCCAGTGACAGTGCAATGCAAAATTATAGGGGTTTCTATTTGCTGTATTTTTAATGTTTATGTATGTTTATAACGTTTGTCACTGTGTGTTTACTATACATAAACACCATGTAATCTAGAGTTTCCTTAAAAATCCAAAGAAAAATAATAGCTGATGTGATAATTGTAAGACAATCTTGGACACTAGGAGCAGCTATGCTTTGTTCTCCAGATTACAAATCACTGGCAAAGACGAAGAAAACAGCTGTGCCATCATCTCACACACAGAAGTGTTTTCAGATTCCTGTTCTTCAGACAACCATTGGATCTGCCAAAAGACCCTGAAACATGTCTGAAACCCTGTGTCCTGACTCCTGATTGTGAATCTCATCTTGTTTACTTCACTGTCCACATTAGCTTTCTGCACTGAACATTGTCTGCTGTTGGCCCATCCAGTGCATAGTTAGTGGCACAGAGCATGGACTCCAAAACCACTGGGATTTTACAGACTCTCATGTTCAGTTTTTTTGTGTAATGTAAATGTACACAGATATAGATGTGACATTCTAGGAGTGGAGTTTTACAGAAGGAAGTGCAGGCCAGAAGGGGGCACTGGAGGCCTTGTTGGCCCTTGCAGATCTCTGTGTCTGAGGTCATTTGCTGACAGCTGCAGAAAACTGTTTATAAATTCTGGATTTTGACCCCATCCCCACTTCGAGCCATTTCACATTTGGGATGTAAAACCTTGACTGAAGTCTTGTTCTTGACTGACAGCAGAGGCTCAGAGTTAAGAAGCTTGAGATGGGAAGAGTTTGTATTGACTGACACTTGCAAATTAGTTCATTAATAATGGACCAATGCTGTGACAATGAGTATGACTGTCAGGAGCCATAATGGGACAAGCTAATACTTAGCACGATAAAATATAAAATAAATCAAAACCCATCAAGTTGAAGTTGGACAAGACAATCCAGCAAAAGAAAGAAAGCCCCAACAGCAGGCACAAGAATCAGAGACTCACTCATTCACCCACTTAGGAATCCTATAAAAATACTAAACTGAAAGCTATACTACATATTTGCAGATTACCTGCTTGTAGACTATTGCATTCCTTGTGCTTGCTGCTTCATAACTAAGTTTCTTTTCCCCTGCTCCTCTTGGCCCCTGAATAATAAGAGAGAATTAGCTTGCCGGAAGTCATCAGCTTTTGGCCTTGATTGTGGATGCTGCTCTCTTGCCTTCTTTTGGTACTTGAATGCTGAGCAGGACCTGAGCACTGTAGCCAGACACCTCAGGATAATCCCAGGAATGGCAGTCAAATGTATTTCAGACCCAGAGACTACCTAGCTTTCTTTCACTAATAGCTTAACTTCTGAATTATTTGCATTGAAGGAAAACCAAAACCTTTTGCTCTGTCATGCATATTAAACCACGGGTGTTCATCTACAATGGAGAAAGGTCCACCTAAATCTAGGACCTGGATCCCCCATGTGGTGTGAGCTGTCTCCATTCTCATTCCATTGTTGGTTGGAGCAGGCATGGAGGGCTCCACTGAAGTTGAAACCTCAGCCCCCTTTATGGGGTTTAAAAATGCTGAGGAGTTCGGTGTTCTTGCAGACATAGACCGGAGCCATTTGGAAAATTCTGCTTCCCATCTGGAAGCCCAGTTAGACTCCTTAGCTGAGGTTGTTCTTCAGAGTTGAAGAGAATTGGACCTCTTCTTTATGAAACAAGGAAGCCTCTGCATGACACCAGGAGAAACTTGTTGCTTCTAAGCCAGTCAGTTAGGAATAATTAGATAAAATTTAGTCATGGTCAAAAACAATCTTCAGGGAAAAAGAGAGGAGGCATTAAGAATCTAAAAACTGGTACCAATTTTTGTTTTCCCTGTCTACTTACAGCCATGGCTAGGTAATTAATTCTATTGCTCCTAGCTCTCAGTACAGGATCCTGCTTGCTCAACTGCCTACTTAGCTATGTAAAACAGAGAATAAATTCTGTTAAAACACGAGTGCTAAGGAGATAGTATAATCTCTTTCAGTAAGGTGAATCCATGTGTTGGCCATGCCCATAGAATCAATGGGAAATAGAACAGGTCCCCCAGAGGTTAGTAGGTCACTAGGCCTTAGCACAACTGACGCCATGATGGAAGTACCATTCAGGCTTTGGAACCCAGCATATTGACAGCACTGCCTGTCAAAATAAGAACCAAAACCTAATCCATCAAAGTCTACAGTTCTAGGAAAGTCTCTATATGTACTAAGCTTGGTTTTTGGCTTTGTAATTTGTAGTTTGCTTCTGGCTAACTGTTCTTGCTGAAGAGGTATATCAACCAAGTATGTCGTTTTGTGCTCAAAAGCTCACCCTGGGAATGACAGGACTATACTGGGGTCCTGAACAGGCAGCTTAGTTGCCAGGTGCCTAATAAAGGCTTTTTATTGGTTTGAACCTGTGTCTGAGAGTTCTTCTCTGGTGAGTAGCTCACAACACCTGAGCAAGTAGATAGCAAGAAACAATCAAGCTCAGTGCTGAAATCAATAAAATAGAAACAAACAAACAAAAGCCATTCAAAGAATCTATGAAAAAAATAGTTGGGTTTTTTTTTGAGAAATCAACAAGATTCACAAATCTTTATTCAAATTAACTAAAAGATACCAGAGAAGATGTAAATAAGCAAAATTAGAGACAAAATGGGTATATAACAACAGACAAAGAAGATATCCAGGACTAATAAGGACATACTTTAAAAATAACTGATTAAAAAACTTAACAGACATGGATAAATTTGTTGACATGTATCACTTATCAAAGTTTAATCAAAATCAGACAGACGTTTAAACAAACCTATAATTCCTAGTGAAAAAGAAGAAATAATTAAATGTCTACCAACCAAAAAGGCAGGTTGATTTAGAACAGAATTCCACCAAACTTGTAGAGAAGAATTAATGCCAAAACTCCTCAAATTTTTCCATAAAAAATAAACAGAAGAAATGTTGTATTTTTTTTTTTTTACAAACAAGACCACAATTATCCTGATACCTAAGATACCTAACACCCAACAAAGAAAGACTATTATTGGACAATTTCTCTTATGAGTATAAATGCAAAAATTCTCAAACTGAATTGAAAGAACAATCAAAAAGATCATCAACCATGATCAAGCAGGTGCCATATCAGAGATACAGGACTGCTTCAAGATATATAAATCTAATCAATGATATCTACTAGATAAACAGACCAAAAGACAAAACCATGTGATCATCTCATTAGATGAAAAAAGGACATTTGGAAAAAAAATCCAACATCCCTTCATGATGAAAGTCAATATAATAAAGGCAGTTTACTGCCAGACCCCTGCCAACATCAACCTAAACAGAGAGAAAGTATTTCCACTAAAATCAGAAACTAGATAAGGTTTCCCACTCCCTCCATACCCATTCAATACAGTACTTGAAGGCTTAGCTAGAGCTATAAGACAAGAGAAAAAGATCAAGAGGATACAAATTGGAAAGGAAGGAGTTAAAGTACCTTCACTTGCAGATGACATGATAGTATATATAAGCAAGTCTCAAAATTCTGTTGGGAAGCTCCTACAGATGACAAATACTTTCAGCAGTAGACATATACATAGTTAATTCACAAAATCAGCAGCCTTTCTGTAGACAACTGACACATTGGCTAAGAAAAAATAAGAGAAACAGCACCTTTTATAGCCTCGATAAATTTAAAATATCTTGGAATAACTCTAACCAAGCAGGTGAAAGACTTGTATGATTAAAAACTTCAAGTCTTTGATGAAAGAAATTGAAGAAATTTAAATTAGAAGATGGAGAGCTCTCCCATGCTCATGGATCTGTAAGATTAATGTCAGGAGTCATAATGGGACAAGCTAATAATTAGCAGGTGATCATCCTGAAATGCTTGCCTTGGATTATTAAATAATCTGCAACAAGCGAGTCCTTATCTAGTAAGGCTGTGAGGGACTTATTTTAGGAAAGATTCCTGCTATTAATATGCTTTTCCTATTATGACTATTATTAAACATATGTAACAATCACTAAGCAATAGCACACCCCTTTGGAACAGGTCTCTGCAGATCCATGAAGATGATCTTGTAGTGATGCTATATAGACAAATAGACAACTTCTTAAGTCTTACTGATGATCCTATAAGAATTCATAAAACTCTATCAATGATTATTAAGCTCCTTTATAGTGGGACTGCTATTAGGTCCCTTTCTGATAGTCAAAACTGCAATGAGAACTCTGCCAGTCTCCCAAGTGTCATCAGTTAACTGCCCTTAGATAGCAACCAGACTTTCTGCTCAGAGTACATTCCAAGAGGTTGTAAAACAATTAACCAAAGGTCACTAAAAGGGAACTCATGATTTATTATAGGTACTAGGACAGAAGAGAAAATATTGCCTGGGTTTATCTATACAAAACTTCACCAATTTCTTAGTTATAGTTTTAAACCTTCAGTGAACCTGTGGAGCTAGACAGGTGATGGATGTTTAGCTAGATAATTGCTCCTAATAGATATGCATGTAAACATTCTGTGTTGTAAACTATTTCAATCTATTTTCTTATGATTTGAATTTTGGTGTGAACTTGTGATGAACTTTGTAACATGTAACCATGTACTCTGTAAGATGTGTAACTACTGAGGACAAAGAGAAGAGAGTTAGCAAAATATAGTATAGAGTTAGGTATAGAATAGACTTAGATATAGAATCGAGTTAGAATAGAGAGTTAGAATAAAAGATAGAATAGAGATAGAATAGAGTTTTCCCTTTTTCCAGATAGAAGTTTTTCTTTTTCCCCACTTAGGACCTTTCCGCTTTTCCCCTTAGGTAGCTTTCATAGGAAACTTTTACCAACTTAGTAATAAATGCTAAAACCACATCTTCAAGTGTCTTTTCTTCCTGTGACCTCAGACTAGCAGTTAGGGCCCAGCAGCTCCTGCTGAGAGAGTACAAAGGCTATTTGCCTAATCCTCTGCTGTTTTCTGGACTGAAGTGATAAGTGATAGAAATTGCAGTTTCTGGCTTCAGAGGATACCAGAGAGCAGGTCAGTCACAGTGGCATAGTAATGTAGATAAGTAAGATTTTATTAAACAGCAACCCTAAATATCTAAATAAGACCAAAGTCTTACCACGAATCTCATAAGGCCCAAGCCCTTACTCCAAATCTCAAAAGATCAAGTCTTACCTCCCCACCCCCCCACCCCCGCTGACACTCTTCCATTCCCATTCCCCTCTGGCTGCCTCAAGAAGAACCAAGGAGAAGAAGAAAGAAAATCTCTTCTCCTCCCATCATGCAAGGGCTGGCCCCCAGCAGATTAATATATTAAAAATGACCAACCTACATAAAGCAATCTACAGATTTCATGCAATCTCTGTTAAAAGTCCAACACAGTTCTTCACAGATCTTGAAAGGACAATCTACAACTTCATATTCACGTACAAAAAAATGCATAAACAATCTAACAATCTAGCTAAACAACCTAAATAATGCTGGCCACAGGAGACACTGTAACCATGAAGTACCTGGGTGCCAGGGCTCAATGCTACCGTCATTCATAACAGAAGCATGTATTTTATTTATCACTAGCCATGAAAACAGCAAGATTCAAATGTCATTTTCTTCAACTAATTATGAATCCCAGTGACTATGATCATGAAAATTCTTTGAACAGCTGTCACCTGTGGGTGGCAGCAGTGTCACCTGGAGGTTACAGTCTAGTGAAAACTCTTGCTGTTCTTTTCATTTTCATCTCCATGACGCAGTAGTGAAAGACAAGGATAGGAAGCATGTACTGAGCCTGGTGAGCCATATTCATAGATAAGCCTACCAGTATTATAGGTGTTCACTGACCTATTTTACACATGAAGAAACCCTGTGATAGCTGCTACAAAAATTTCCAAGTTATTGGATTACAAATAGGGTAATCTATATTTTCTTGATATTTGACTTAGAAGCCAGTTTTTACATAAATATTATACTGGCCAGGGTTACAACATCAGTGAAACTTCTTTTGTGAATTTATATTGTAGTGCTACAGTGTGCTCAGAGAAATAGTCCATCCTGAAGAGAAAGTAGGAAGACAGGAAATCAAACAACTCCATATATCTTTGAAAAGTCCCTGCCATTGAGCAGATTCACTAGGTCCCTTCCTCTTCATTAGTGTATATGAAGTAAGGACTGCTGAGAGTCATTCTTAGACAAGCTCAAATGCCTTAAAGAAGCAGAGAGCAGCAGGACTGCCTAGAAAATCAGAGAACAACTGAGCCCCCAAGAAAGGACACAGTGATGGTTTGAATGTGAATGACTCCCATAGGCTTATGAATTTGAATGCTTGTGTCCACAATAGGTGAGACTGTTAGGGAAAATTAAGAGGTGTGGCCTTGTTGAAGGAGGTGTGGTCTTATTGAGTTATGTCACTGGGGTTGGGTTTCTAAAATGCCACAGCATCCCCAGTTTACCCTCTGTATATCTTGTGGTTGTTGTCTCAGTATGTCACCCACTCTTCCAACAGGATACCTGCCTGCGTCCTACCATGCTCCTCACCATGGTGGTCATCGACACATTATCTAAAAATTTAAGCAAACTCCCAGTAAGTATAAGTTGCCTTTGTCATTGTGTCTCTTCACAGCAATATGTAATATCTTAGTTAACTAAGATAGGAACTCTCTAGCACACTGCAGGCTATGCATTGTGTCCCAGAGTTCCAGCTTTTGTGAGCTCCTATGCTGAGGTGGGCTTAAATGATACATATGCCTTTTTGAATCGATTCTGATCTTGTGAATAACATCCCACCTAAATTCGTATAAGTAACACCAGTAAAACTTATCGGTTTACCATGTTGGATTTTGATGGTATCTGTTATTTGGTCTGTCATGGGCTCCCTCTCTGGAGGGAGAAGATTTGTGTGTTGTATATGCCCAGGAAAGTCTGTCAAACAACAACCATACACAGTTAAATTATATAAAGTCATTAGTTTTTTTTTTGTAAGAAAGTATCTTCTTGGTAACTGATAATGTATATAATCCAACATGGAATCCTACAGTGACTGTCACAAAAACATACCTTCCTTACATACAAGGTTTAAACACTCCTGTGTTTGACACACTGTACTGTTCTCTGAGAATGCAGAAGTGAATCACACACAAAATTTTTATTATTAGTTTGCTAGAATAAGATGGTCTACAAAGCAGAAAGACCTAAATGCAGTAGGAATAGAATACTGAGAAAAGTATTTCTTTTGAATGAGATATGCTTGTATTAATCTAAGAATGAGCAGGGTAAGCCCAGTGGTGGAAGTACATACCTATTAATTCAGAACTAGGGAGACAGGCAGATAGATCTCTGACTTCAAGACCAACCTGGTGTACAAAGGAAAGCAGGGCTCAAGGCAGCCAAGAATGCACAGAGAAATTCTGTGTCAAAAAAACCAAAGAAGAAGAAGAACAACAAAACAATAATAAAAATACAGATTCAAAAATAAACACAGTCTACTACAAAAAAGAACTTTAAATATTTTTAATTTCATTTCAATATATATATATATTTGTGTGTGTGTGTGTGTGTGTGTGTGTGTGTGTGAATGTGTACAGTGCAGGTTTGAAGTTCACAGACAACTTGCTGTGGATAGTTTTAGGCTTCCAACATGTGGATCCAGGTGTTGAACTCAGTCTCAGTAGTCGGTGCCTTTAACCATCGAAGTCATATTCCTGTCCCTGAACTAATACTTTAATAGAGAGCAAGGCTATATGGTGGTATCAGTCATCTGGGGGTTACAGAATGACCCTGTTATGAAATGAATTTTACAAAAAGGGATAGTGGTAAGTGTCAGTACTACAGTGTTTGCCTAGCATGCGTGAGAAGGTTTAATCCATATATAAAGTAAAAAGAAAGAGTTAACAGAGAAACTGCTTGTGACCTGTTATTTCGTCCTTTTTGGGACTCATCAGTACAGTATAGCACATGATGCAAAAGTTTAAAATACTTTGTCTTTAAATTTAACAATGTGAAAATGATTGCAAGATTAGGCATTAAATGCTTTGAAGGGGTCAGTAATCAACTGTCTCCTGATCTGAAAAGAACCTATTAAAGAATAAAATTCAAATGGTGTAGTCATGTATGAAGTTCTCAAAAATCTTAAATTTGGCAAATAAAATGACATTTGTTTGTAACATATTCTTAGTCTGTTTCAATTTTAAAAAATCTGAGAAGTAAAGTATAAAAATATTTGACAATGCTATTAAATCTCAGTGTGCAGCATTGCTTTCAATCCTGTTTAGATTTGCCTTCAGACTGGTCATTACATCATTTAAGAGAATGCTGACTATATTTACAATAATTATGTTTGGAGGCCATAAGCCAATTATCATCTGTCCTGTGATTACAGAATCATTTCCGTGGGTTCAGTTACCCCACATTTTTAGGTCCCCTGAATTCATTGCAAGGACAAATAAAAAAAGTTCATACCTGATCATGAAATGAAGCTCACTAATTCAGATCTGTTTATACTTTAGTTTTACATATGAATACTAACTTATACCCAAACACTTATTTGATTTAGAATCATCTCTCCAAATTCTATGCCGTATATCTATTATCCTCTAACCAAATTTTCATCTTGGCTGTCAATGTGATCATTGATGGATTTCGATAATGGTTTTGGTAGGTCAGGAGTAGAGCAGCAACTGTAGATAGCAGGTCACAGAGCATCTGTTCTCACGCATGCTTTGGCACATTCCCTACCCTGGCTTTACAACTAGTGGGCACTGTAAGGTGTAGCTGTTGGGCTTGTTACAGATCCATTTCTTATGTGTGTACCCCCTACTGCTGCGGATGCCCCTGTCACTCAAATAGGCACATTCTCCTCCTCCTCCTCGGGTGAGAATCCTAAAGCAAAGAACAAACAATAATTACTGCACAGGCTGACACTGCATTCAAACACTTGCAGTAGTTTTACACCTAGCATTGTTTTCATCCTCAGGGCTCAATTTGAACACCATATCTTTGTCACTCATTTATGCTGAACCCTGGAATGTGCATACAATGGAATAGACTGGTGCTTACTCTCATGTTCAAACAAACTGCTGTTTCAGGTGACCACACTGAGGATGATTTTCAGTTCTTGATGTAATTTACACATCAAGTGGGGGAAACCCCACTTCTTAGTAAATTTCTTGGTAAATTTCTTGATGGATGTTGACTGTGTCTATGGTTTACCATTCGAATGAAATGGCTCTGTTCAAAACGGATGGCTATGCTCACACACAAGAGCTGTCTCTGGGCTTTATAACAAGGATGCATTAGAAAGATTACCAATATCCCTAAAGTCTCTGCTTCTGTAAACAGGTACAGTGCAAAAAGAGGACCAACACATCTTACCCATATAGTTCTGTACTGGCTTCCTGGGCTTTGGAGCCCCTACTTCCCATCTATAGTTCTGACACCAGCAAAGAAAATTGTCAGTTGGTGATGGAGCAGACAACATCTCCCCCAGGGGCTGATATTATGGTATTGATTTTTGAGTGAAATTACCCTAAGTAAATATGATAAAAGATGGCCAATAAATGAGATGACATCCAAAAATCTTAAGTTTGTGATGTTGTGGTGTTTGCATCTCTTACAGATACAATGCACACATTTCAGAGAAAATGAACACAGTATAAGGGAAATATTCCTGAGGACGTACAAGTGGTTATACTCAGTGTTGTCTGTCCACATCCAAGGGTGCTCTGTTGACTCTCTGTGCAGGCCAATCCAGTGGTCAGAAGGCCCCTTGTATCTCTTCAGAAAATTCTGTCATAACACAGGTAAAGCAAACACACATATCTCTCAGTTTCACATGAGTCTCCATTCAAGAGCCTCCTCTCAGGATGGCAGCATCTTGTAACTGAGGGTCATCACCTTTGGAACCATAATAACCCTCAGTTTTCAATGTAAGCATTTTACACCCATAACCCAAAATACATTGATTATTACCCATCCCGTGTGTCTTGGACAGTCTTTGATTCATGATGTCCTTGCCATTTTGAATAGATGCCACATTCAGTGTGCAACATGTGAATGCTTGGAGAAAAGCTTGCATGACCACCAGGTGTCTCTGGAGATTGTATATCTGGTCTGAAAGGTCTTATTATGAGCACTGCATGAGAATAGATCTCTGCCAAAGCTTAGGGCTCAAGCCAGAAGCAATAACCTCAGGAAATGGCACAAACTACTGTTCTCCACATATACCTGATCTGCCTGAATGAGATCCTTCCCCATGCTTTAGCCCCAAGATCTCCATCTCAAGGCAGTATATATGTGACAAAAACAACAAACCCATTACTGATCCCCTTACTTACCAGCTCCTCCTGGCTGTCAAACAGAGCTAGATGGGCATCTAGTGCCATGCAGGAGGACTGGCTGAATGTCCAGTTTCCTATGTCTTCAGAAAAATAAAAGCATTTACTTCCAAATCCAATCCAGCCACTTGGGCATGTGGCATAGCAAGATTCACAGCTCTCCATGACTGGGTTTTCATTTCTCACTAAAATGCAGACAGTGATATAAAATGTAATAAAGAAACATTTCTATGTCTGGTTCCTTTTTCTAGCCATCCAGACTTCAGTTGTGAAGTGTGTGCTTGGACAATAGCTTTCTTAACTGATCACTAGGAGGCCCCTCCTACCATGAAGGTCCCCAATCCAGAGCCTTCCAGTGGAGCTCTAAGGAAATAGTTTTACTTTTCTTCTTTGTATTGTATGTTTTGGGACAGAACTTAGCTATGTCCTGCTGCCTGGCTTTGATCTCACAATGTGGGCTGAACTTGTCTGGAGATTGTAATAATCCTCCTGGCTGTTCTTCCTGAGTACTGGGAACAAGATACCATACCCTGTGAGAAACTCATTTCTAGGCCATCAGGTCCTTAGGACTGTCCCTGATTCCTAGAATCCTACAGCATGCTTTCCCATAATCCTCCTTCACATTCTCCTTTTCTCTAACAAAAGAAAAGAAACTCCTACTTCTCTGGATTTTACTGTAGAGAAATGGCAGCATACAAAACATGGCAGGGTCAAAGTATTTTTGATATCAACATTTTGATCATAAACGTCCTATACTTCTGTCTCTCTCTGTCTCTCTGTCTCTCTCTGTGTGTCTCTGTGTCTCTCTTTCTCTTTATATACATATACATATACATATACATATACATATATATATATATATATATATATATATATATGCAAACATATGCTGGTTCTTATTATAGAGACTCAGATTGGCTATCATGAAGAAATTTGACAACCATGTTGGATAGTGGTGGCATATGCCTTTAATCCTAGTAATCAGGAAACAGAGGCAGAGGCAGGGGCAGGGGCAGGGGCAGGGGCAGGGGCAGGGGCAGAGGCAGGCAAAACACAGCCTGTTTAGCAGCATGTTAAGGAACAGGGACACTTATTTACTACTGGTGGAAGTACAAGCTGATACAGTTCATATGGAGAGTTCTCAGAAAACTTAATCATAGACCTGGCATGTGACCCAGCTGTGATACTCCTGGGCTTATATAAAGAGAACTCCACATCCTACCACAGAGATACTTGCACATCTGTGTTTATTGCTCCCCTATCTACAATAGCAAGGATACAGACCTGACCCAGATGCTCCCCAACTGACAGATAATGTAAATGTGTTGCAGGTACAAACCAGAATGTTTCATTTAGCAGTTAGTGAAATTTGTAGGAAAGAGGGGGGACCTACAAAGTATAATACTAAGGAAGGTCATCCAAATTCCAAGAAACAAGCCCATTGGAAGCCTTCACATGCAGTCCCAGCCTATAGGGGACAGTGTGAGCAGCTGTGTGGGTAGTCATGCAATACCATACAGAGGGGAGAAGGAAGAGTGATATAAAGTGACAGGAATGACAGGATGTAGGTAATGGGCTACAAGTTGTGAAAAGTTTTAAAACAGAATTGTGCTTCTAGTTTCAACTCTGCCATAGATTTTCTTTTTTGTGGCAGAGGAGTGCATAAAAATGTGACTGACAGTGAAAGTCTAAAGTGTAAGCAAAGCTTCCTGGCTTCAGAATGGCTATTCTAACCATGAGGAAGTTAGCAAGATACGAAGGTTTGGGTCTTGGCAAGTATTTGAGTGACTATGTTAATGGAGCTGTGTGATGTGTTCAGCTGTGAGTCTATTATAATAAAGTATTGTGTGTATGTGTGTGTGTCTGTGTATGTGTGTGTGTGTGCAATTGTGCCAGCGTGTGAGCATATGTTGTTGTGGTTTTTGTTGTTGTTGTTGTTGGTGGTGGTAGTGGTGGTAGTGTTGGTGGTGTGTGTGTGTGTGTGTGTGTAAGAAATTCTGAATGCAGCAAGGTTTCAGATGACATCTTAGAAAAATAATGGATAAATTTCTCCCCTACCTTCTCCTTTTCCTTCCTATAACATATCAGAATGTATCCGCTGCTCTTTTAAATCTCTACTAAATTTCTAGAAACAAGTGATCTTTGAAGCAAAATATTAAATAGGGAAAATGATCCCCTAAATATTTTTAGTGGGACTGTGTTATAGTTGTTCCCAGATATCATACTAATTACCACAAGGTTCTAGTTAAAGGGACAAATGCAAGGGGCAGTGAGGATGACAGCATTTCTTTTATCTGACTCTTTTTAGGGTTATATAATAGTTTGGGATACACTAAGACTTGTTGGCAAATGTTTAACCTGTTCAGACTTGTATATTAGTCGCTGATTCAGTTAACGTTGATTACATAAAATGATTCAGGCATTGGTGGTACCCATCTTTAATCGCAGCACTTGGGAGGCAGAGGTAGGCTGATTTCCAAATTCTGTTCAACCAGCTTGGTGTAAATAGTGAGTTTCAGAGCAGCTAGAGAAACCATGTCTCCAAACACCATGGTATTCAACAAGATCATGGAACTCTTACTCCAGCTATGTCAGCAAAATTATATAAGATTTCCTCACATTATTCAAAACAGTCTACAACTTATTCCTTAGAAATCATATTCTAGAACTTTCTAACCATGAGTCATGGGTTCTGTACCTTTCCCTACCATATGATTGCTCAGTGTCCTCACTTCCCTTTAGCTGCAGTTTTGGGTTCCCACTCCTTGAAGTTCCTACATTCAGATTTCCTCTTCTTACTCTCTGTCTTGGAAAGTTTCCCCAGGTGGACATATATCCCCTGCATCTCTGTCTAGAGCTTGCTGAATGTCATTTTCCCAGGGATGCTGAGCCTGGTCTCCTGTGCACACCACTGCCTGTGTGTTCCTTCACTGCATCTTCCTGCTGGAACCTCAGCTCCCAGAGAACAAGAACTTCCAGTGTATTTTCTCTAGAGCCCTTCCCACAGTGTCTGGGTCACAGAGGTCAGTAGTATAACTGACAAAGTGAATGTGGACAGAATGCCACAGAATTTGGAGAGTGAGTCACTTACCTGACAAAGCAGCAGAAAGAGCAGCTACAGCTACAGTGAGGACCATGATCACTCCATAGCAGCAGTAAAGCCTAACACGAGACTCAGAAGAGACAATTCTGAGAAATTTTGCTTGGAGTTTTATACCTGGAAATATAAATGTGTTAATGTCAAATTTTAAAAATTTTTTATAGAAAAATATACATTTACCTCAGAGTCATGTGCAGATTTGGCTTGTACTTCCCTAGTGCAAAGCCCTTCACAGAAGTTTTTAGTCTATAAATGATGTCCTTGGTTCACAGAACATTAGAGGAAAGGGAGACAGAAATTCTGTCGTAGAATCTTCCAGTTATTGAACTAAGGGCCAATGAAAGAGCAAGAAACAGAAAGAGTGAAAATCAAACAACAACAAAATTATCTATAAATCTGGTTCCATAGGAATAGACCTGGTTAGGATTGAGGAAACCATGATAATAATAAAGAGAAAAAAAATCAATGTGCCAGGACTGTGGTTACTAGTACATGAAAGTCAGGAGTTCAAGGCCAATCTTGACTAAATATTGAATAAGAGGCTGAGGGAACTATATCATACCCTGTTCTATCTATCCATGAATGTAGCTAACTAGATAATTCACTCATTCACTCTAAAAAACCACCTAATGATATATAATTCAATATATTACCAGAAAAAATAAAACAAACATTTCATTAAAATCAGCAAAAGCATGTTCAAAATTCAAGGTAAATCCAAAATAACAACTCTGAACACATTAAGAATTGAAGGAAGTTCTCTAACCTGATAAAAGGTTTGTACTGGATAGGATTGTGTCAAGTTGACCAAGGTAAATTCATTTGAGAGTAGGGAACCTGAATTAATAAAATATCTCCATAACATTGGGTTGTAGGCAAGACAGTACTACATTTTCTGGTGATTGGTGTGGAAGAACCCAGGACATCATGCGTGACATCATCCCTGGGATGGTCTTCCATTCTTCTATAAGAAGCAGTATGAACAAACTGCTAGGAGCAAGTTAGTAAGCAGCACCCCTCAACAGCCTCAGTACCAGTTCCTGACTCTAGGTTCCTGCCCTGTGTGAATTCCTGGCCTGATTTCCTTCAGTGATGAACACTGCTATAATAAACACCCTCCTTCCCAAATTACTTTGGTCATGGTGTTTCCTCCAAGCAGTACAATCTCTAATTAAGACAGGTGCCTACGTTACCCCAAAACAAAAATTGAGCCAGCATGAATGCTTTTCCCCAGTGACCGAGAACAAGGGAAGGATGTCTGCTCACACAGTTCTAGTGTGACTCTGGGGGTCTTGTCCAGGACAAAAGCACAAGAAAAAGAAATCACAGTCAAACGTCTTAAGAAGAGATAAAAGTTATGATGGTGTGACTACATGGATATATCTACATACACAGTTCTAAAGAATCTATTACAGGGGTCTAAAACTCATGAATGAGTTTATAATATTGCAGGAAAAATATACCAATGCACAAAATAGTTTTCATTTTATACACTAACTCCTCCTCCTACTGTTTCTCCTTTTGTTTAAACCTCAGTTGAATCATTTACAAAAAGCAGTATAATTAATTCTCATCTCAGGATAACTTCTCTCACAGAACTATGGGATGTGTGTGTGTGTGTGTGTGTATATATATATATATATATATATATATATATATATATATATGCTGAAAATAAAAATTTTCCAATTATGGGAAATTTTGGTTGAGTTGAAAAGCATGTACATTCTTTTTGATCTTGCTTTTTTTGTTGAGTATGTACACTGTTTTCCAGGAAACACAATATTTTTTTCAGTTAACCAAACAAGAAAACAAAAATTAACGTAATGGAAGAGGGTAGAGAGGAATAAAAAAATAAAAGAACAAAACAGACAGATTCCAAATACAGAAGAGGGTTTTCTTTCTAAGTACTGAACCAGAAATTCCACAGAATTGTTCATTTCTATAATTTAGCACAAAGCATACATGCTAGAAGATTTGCTGGTCGGGGATTCAACTTTGCCCTGCACCTCGCCTTCTCCCTTCCTTTTGAAGCAGATCTGCTAGGCTGTAGCACCACAGGGAACTTCAGAGCTGGACTCATAGAAAAGTTAGGGTCTCCTTCACTTTGGGACATAAGGAGCATGCTCTGCAGCAATATCCTCTAATTCATCAGGGTATCCTAGCAAACTAAACACACACACACACACACACACACACACACACACACACACACACACA
>NW_021620828.1:4656027-4679947 GCF_004785775.1 Grammomys surdaster
CACACACACACACACACACACACACACACACACACACACACACACACCCCAGGCTAAAGAAACAAATGAAAACAAATATACAACAAAACCCAAACCTCAAAACTAACCAACCAACCAAAAATCAAAACCAAATAAAACAAATCCTATGGCCCAGGCTCTTGTAGTTAATCCATTATTCATTCCTCTTGCCCAGAAATACTTGAGTGTTAAATACTCCGATGGAGTAACTAATATAACAGATGCCTCCAAGTGTCTCCACTCCTACAGAGACTCACCATGACAGGTAAACAGGCAGGATTCTCAGCTCTTCTGAGGGTCTCTGTTGAAACTGCCCTCTATCCCTTTAGCTTGATTCAAATTGCATTAAAATACATACCCATTTCCCTCTCCTGCAGGCAGTCTGCAGCAGTGAGGTCTGTCTTCAGCATGCCCACAGAAGCCTCTTCAATCTTTGCAGCACTCATCTATGAGCTGAGAGGAAGAGCTGAGACTCAACTGAGTTCAGGGGGATTTCAAGCAAAACAGTGGAGAGGGGAGAAGGAGCCTGCTATACTGTCTGAGCTTTCTGATAAGCACTTTACAAGATCGGCCCAGATGGGTGAGTCATGTGTTCAGGTCACTCCTTCATGTGTCCATGTGACTCCTTCTCAGTCCTGAACACATCACTTGTCAGCACATAGTTTTCTGTCTGTTGGAGAAACAGAATCACAAGGTAAGAGATTGTGATATGAAGTTAAGTGGATTTTAAACACAATAACCATAACTGATAAATGCCTGAGAACTGAAAAACGTTCCTTCCTTATTATGACTGATTCTTTAGGAAGAATATTGCTTTGATGAAAGATGATGTTATTAATTGGAGGAACTGTTTGTTTTGAAACAGGGTCTCACTTGTAGCTCTGGCTAGCATCAGTCTCACTTTGTAGATCAGGATGGACTCAAATTCTTGGAGAACTTCGTGCCTCTGCTTGTAAGTGCCAGCATGAAAAATGCAAGCCACCACACTCAGCCTATATATTTTAATGTTGGAACATTTTTATTCACAGGATCTCTACATTTGGCCATTTTCACAATCGTCAGTAATTATGATGTTGGTTAGAAGAACCAGGGCACTGCTGATATACAGATGAAGGGAAACATACAGCTACAGAACCATTACCTGTCCAGGATGGGGCAAAAGCTCCATCCTCAGTGGGCACTCCACAAATAGTGCAGAAACAGATCCTTTTGAGCGATATTCTTGCACTATGGTTTACAGCATGTAAATTAGAAAGTTACAACATTTACGTCAGTAACATGATAGAGTTCACCAAAGAACTAAGTACATCAGATAAGAGAGGAATAAACATACAGTGCATGTTGTAAAGAGCAATGTCTGCAGTGTAGTGGAAAAGTATATAGTGTTATAGTTCCCTGATGGAGTGACAATGATAATAGAGAACAAAGTCCAGGTATCCACAATGTAATGATGTGGCATGTGCACTTTGCCCACCTAGATTGGACGAATTCCCTTATATTATTCTATTGCTCTTTTGTGACATTCATAGCTACCTGTGGCTATTTCAAGCCATGTGGATTCAGTTTGTCCTCTTTCATCTTGTCTCCTTGTTCTGTCTCCTCTCTCTCTCTCTCTGTCAGTGTCCTGTCTCTAAAACTCTCAGCCCACCTTCTCTTTCCACTGCCCAATCACAGGCTCTGGCCTTATTGTTCACTTGCCCTCACCTGCTTACAGACAGCAGTCTACAGGTTATCTCCTCCTATCTCAGTCTAATGGTTGATACAAGCTAGTAAAGGTTGAAATGTCAGATTATAATTACATAAGATATTTATAGAAAGGCAAACAAGATAAGAGACTATGGATTAAGGAATAAGATGGCAAATTTCTGAGTCAAGGGTGCTTGCCTCTGAGGCCTTTATATATATTACAATCTCTTTGCAACAATGTATTATGAAGGCTTACCTGATGTTACCTAGATGCTTTAGTACATGTTCCCTGTTATTACTGACTTCCTTCCCCAATCTTGACCATTGACAAACATTCAGCTTTCCTGGGCCCTGAGAAGAATGTCCTAATTTCAGCTGAGAAGCAGTTACAGAAGAGAGTATGTCATCTTTTATCATCAACAAAAGGCAAGACTGTCAGGTCCAAAGAAAACTACCATGGACAGCAAAGCGCAGGCTGCTTTGGAGCAGTCTGGAATACTGGTCCAAAGCAGAGGCTCAAGCTGATGGGCAACGTTGGAGACCTGAGGAAATCCCATCAGAAGCATGTTTGTGTAATTTTGCCAATTATTTCCTGAAAGAACCAGAAGAAACAGGGTGTAGTGGCATATTTTCCCTGCAAGTTGGGAGGAGCTAAGTTGAAAGGAGTAAGGAGAGGAAGAGGCAAAGGAAGAGGAGGAGCTATGTTGAAAGAGAGGATGAGAGAGAAGGGAAAATGGCAGTGGATGTCCAAGTGTTTCTAGCAGTCTAAGGTAGTTGTAATATCTAGGTTGGGTATTAGGTTACACCTTTAATTATGTGGGCATCTTGTTATTTGAGCATTACCAAATATATAAAGCTATTAGATAATCTTTAAACATGAGAGTCTCATTTCTACTAGGTGCTGTGTTGATGGTTGGATGTCTGGGCTCAGCCCAGCCTTGTGGAGACAGCATGGTAGATTGGCAGAGCCATCTTGCACGCTGTGTCTCATGGGTGGCAGGGCCAGTGTCTTTGGCCATCTGATTTGGCTGCCTGAGCCAGTGGCCTGAGCAGAGTTGTGGTGAAAATATGCCATCACTGTTGCTCATGGCCTCAGGTCTAGACTAGTGGGGAAGATGGTGGCTGATTAAGAACAAGCCCAGCTTGGGTGCTGCTGTTTTAAATATTACTGTTACAACAGGGAGTGGTAATTATTATGTGGAATATGGAAACCAGTTTGCCAAGGATATGTAAAAGCCAGGGGCCCAAGAGAAACCAAAAATGTGAGTTCTGCAAAGAGTTGGACCCTGGTGTTTGTAAGGTTTTCCCAGCTCATGAATGTATTAAAATGTTTCTTCTATTTGGCTGGACTGATTTGCCTCAGTTTTTCAGGTCCAGGGCCTACTACTTCTGCACGATCACTTGGGGCTGGTGTTTTGAAAGCTTTTTAGATCAGTGTGCTGTCCCCAGTTGATTTCTGAATGGTTTAGGTCAGCTGAGTGGATATCTACTGGGATGGGTATAGACTAGGGACAGAAGGTAAAGTTAAGGAACTTAGAGGAAAATTTTTATTTCAGTTATACACTTGAAACTTCCAGGCATGTGGTTCTGGTATTTGGGTGTGTGTGTATAGAAGGAGCCCACATTCAGGGATAGGTAATGGGAGGGAAATCTTAAGCTGTTGATCGACAGGAGTCCTTATTTAAAGTCCATTTTAATTTGTGACAATGGATTTAAATCAGGATTTCCTGAAGATTTACATGATGGTTTTTACACTTAAAAAAAAAAGATAAAGTTTAGATATATTAGCAGGATCACTGTAATCTGCACTGAAATCCTCACTGTAGAAAAAGTAGCTAACTATTGTCTGTAAACAGTTGGAACAGACTCACACCTTAGAGCCATGGCAAAAGCTTGAGGGACCCAACCTGTATTAAACTTATTCTATTCAGTAAAAATATGTTGTTAATAAGTTCTATTTTTATAAACAAGAATTGAATCCAACTTATATATGCCGCATGTTGTAGCAAACCTATTTTTATAATAGTTGAATCCAAATTACTTACAAGTATGTTGTGGCGGATTAAGATGACCTATATACAGACTGTTATGGGGTACACCTAGATCCATTACAACTCAAATGTCAGTCAATACAGATGATGAAAATTTGCTGTAATCAAGCTACTACTGATTGATCAAGGCTACAGAACACATGCAGAAGCTGAACTGTGACCCCCAAGTCAGAATACCACAAAATATTTAATTTATGAACCACAAACATCCATGACAAATTATTGTTGTGTTTTTCTACTAATGAGAATTTAGGGATAAAGACTTTCCTTATATGATACAGAATGTAGATTTTTTTACAGTCCAAACAATCAAATCCATTTGGTTTTTTTGTAGTTAGGAACAGTCATTATGTTTAGGGGAGCAAAAGATGAATAACAGGAACTGTGGTTAAGAACAGTCAGAGAGCAAAGTTGGACAGAGATGTTTTAGCATGATGAAAAGCATCTTCAAGTTATATCTAGAAGATAGTCAAAGAAAATTCAAGTTTCTGAGTTTGTAACTGGGTCAGTGCTCCATCAGCTTCTCAGAATTCCACAGATCAGTGTTAAAATCTTGAACTTTTGACATCTTAGTATGACATAGTAGGGGAAAGAGATCTGAATCTGAAACATTTCCCATTTTTCATATACCTTAAATTACTTTCTTTTATCTCCATAACTTGCATCTACACATCTTAGAAAATCATTTTTAGACTATCAGAACTTACTTAACCTTTCACATCCTCAGACGGTTACACATCTTAGAACACTTTCTTAGGCCCTTAGAACTAGCATAGATTTGAAACCTTTTTCTAAAATCTAATCATTTATCAGAAACAGGCATAACTATTATTGAGAGCAGTCATTGCAAAGCAAGTTCTTTTAAATAAGCAGTAAAAATTTATAGTTGAAGCCTGTTTGTATTTTAATATGAAGCCTGTTAGTAAGGCAAACTTGTCTGCCTTTTTTTAAAATCAAGAGTCCCCAAGCTCCATTCACTGTTTGGCTATGGGTGTCTGCATCTATCTGAGTCAGCTGCTGGGTGAAGCCTCTCAGAGGGCAGCCAAGCTAGACTCTTATCTGCAAGCATAACTATCATTAATAGTGTCAAGGATTGGTGCTTGCCCATGGGCTGGGTCTCAAAGTGGGCCAGTTATTGGTTGGCCATTCCCTCAGTCTCTGTTCCATCCCTATCTCTGCATTTTTTGTAGTCAGGATAATTTTATTTTTACTTATTCACTTTACATGCCTGTTTACTTCCCTCCTCGTGGTCACCCACTCCCAAATTCCACAATCCTTCCCGAATCCCTTTCTGCTCTGAGCTGGTGGAGGTACTCCCTTCCAGGCACATCAAGTTTCTGTGAGGCTAGGTGAGTCCTCATCCACTAAGGCCAGTAAAGGCTCCATATAAATTATCAAATTCTTGAAGATGTTCAGAATTATAGTTGTACTCATGTTAAATACTAACATTAAGAATCACAGGAATACACTCTATTTATAGCTTTCTCTCTTATGCTTTCAAGGCATAGTCTAAAGGAAATAGCCAAATCCAGACAAGGATTGTTTAACTTAAATATGCTGCATATATACAAGACCTCAAACATGTCGGAGATCTACTGAATATGACATTTAAGATGTTTAAACTTACTATGACAGACACATCCTTGCAATGACTCCCAAGGTCTCCAAGAAGTTAATGGATACAGCAACAAGAGACTCCACCTGGATTGTGGATTGCTAACCAATGGGACGGACTGCCCCAATGCTTGCCTACTCCTGTCTGGATAAAGGAGGTGTCGATTTCTGGTTTCATATCCCCTATTCTGGGGAGTCCCAGCTAATGACACCCCATAGATTCTTGGGTGCCTCTCTTCTCCCAGGTCTCTGATGAGAGACATAGATTTAAGCAGTGATTCTCAACATTTTTAATGCTGTAACCCTTTAATATTAGTTTCTTATGTTGTGCTGACCTCAGTCATCAAATAAATATCTGATTTGTAGACAACTCTAAGCTATCCTTTTAAAAAGGTCCTTTGGACCCTCAAGGGATATAGAAACTGTTCTAAGTTCCTTATCAGACTGCTTGCTTAGGGTCATTTTCTTATTGCATTATAAGATAGGAATTCTGTAGTATCTGGCATTTGGCTGTGGCTCTAATTTTTGTCTTTCATTTACCTATTTATCAATAGCATATATTAATAAAGATGTTATAATAAAATATCTGATCTAAAATGTCACATAACCTTATAAATTTAAACATTTTTAAAAGTTGTTTTTAAAGTATCCAGCTTTAAATTATCTGTAAAAACTCCAAAACTTTTCAAAAAGAGTTAAAAAATCTCCCAACTACGTGTTTTTGCCATATCAAATATAAAGTACCCCCTTTTAAGAGTGAAGACACACAACACAACCATAATGTTCACTTAATGTGTAGACAACAAAACCACGTTTTAACAGTGTAAACAATGTAGTGTCTCTAAAATCAATAACAAGTGATGACATTGGTGTTACAAAGTTTGGCTGCCAGCAAGATGTTCTTCTATGTGAATGCATGGAGGTGCAGCTTTAATACTTCATTAAATAACCATCTTCTACAAACCCATTTATTAAAAAGACAGGACAGGAAGTATATACAAATCTTATCACAATTTAAAAGTATCTTTGGAGGCCTGAATCCTTGGTCAGCTCATGCCAGGTGTTGTTGCCCAGAATGGCTTCAAACCTGAGTTACTTGTTTTAAGCTAACATTTTGTTACAGATGTTACAGAATTTTAACATTCCCATTAACTTAGAAGCCAATAATCTATAACCAAAACAAATGAATCACAGTAAATTATACATTTAAGACCAATCAGAAACAAATATGTAGTAGCAGTGCTGGTCTTCTAGCCAACAGAGTAGTGTTCCAAGGTCAGTGCCAGAATATCAGGTTTTGTTGTCTAAATTCAGCTTTTTTTTTTCTATAAATCCTTGAAATGAGTTCAAACTAGGTCAAGGGATGAACAGCTGGCAGATGACATTTGGCTTGTTCTTTGAATATGAAACAGAGCAACAATCAGGCAACTAAATGAAACTACAGATGTAAACTAACAGTCATGGACAGACTAGCATGCCAAGGGCAACCAATAGACTTGGAGAGGAGATGAAAGAGAACAAGATATCTCACAAATGGGACCCAGAACCAGATGTTCTTTCAATGGGAACCAGCGAGGAAGCAGGATGTCTCCTGACTTCCTCTTACCCTAGGAGAAATACTGAGACCAGTTTCTACTTTCTTGGATCCCAGAGAGATTCCAAGCAGAAGACAGAAGACAGGCATCCCTCTGGAGGTTTCAAAAATGAAGTCTCCAAATGCAGATAATTACAAATCTGGGACCTGGGCAGAGAGATCGGATTCCTGGCCAATGTATTAAATATTATGGAGTCTGCTTATATACAAAACAACTCAAATACAAGATCAATGCAAATGACAAAAATTTATTGTAATCGAGCCACTACTAATTGATCTGGGCTGCAGAACACGCTCAGGAGCTGAACAGTGACCCCAGGCTCAAGTAAGAATGTAGGTTTTGCAATACAACTAGTCAAGATGCGTTTGGTCTTTTGTAGTTAGAAACAGTCATAACGTTGTTGGGAGGGGTGGCAAAGGATGATTAATGGGTACTGTGGTTAGAAACAGTCATTTTGTTCTGGAAAAAAAGATGAATAACAGAAGGTGTTCGGATATTGGGAACTCTTCAGCTCCCCTAGGTCCTGGGACCCTGAAAACCAAATGATAGCACTTAGGACAAGTTTCTTTAGCTTGCTCCCCAAACTGCCAACTTTTTTGTTATATTTAAACTGATGTTTTGTTATAGACATTACATATTTTTAAGCCACATCCACTACGAATCCTGCGATAAGAGAGTTTGAACATGGTCTTAAGAGATTTCTGAGAGCAGAAAGTAGAGAAGAATTAAAAATAAGAGCATTTTGAGAATAGGGAGTAGAGAAAACTTAGAGATAAGAGATTTGGGGATAATTTACTTGTATGGTGCAGTCTGAGGTTCATATTGCAGCCTCAAGGCCAGCTCTCTGCATCCTGGTTAGTGTCAAGAATAAGTAGTTGATACACAGTTGTGTCACTACAGGTCAATGCAATATTCCTTCTAAGTTCCTTGTATCAAGATGAACTGTTTTCTCTAATCTGTGGGCCAGAATGAGGTCTCCTAAAAGTTTCTTCTGTCAGTTATGTGGTCACAGAGAGATGCAGCAATACCACATCTTATCCATTGTACCACTGAAAAATTATCTATTTGGTTGACTCTCAAATAATATTTTATTTCCTAAGCATTCCTGGATTTAACAGATGATATCATATTTACTAATGTTTCCATGTCAGCCCGTAGACTGGTTTAGTGTTTGTGTGTGTGTGTGTGTGTGTGTGTGTGTGTGTGTGTGTGGTAAAAGCCATGTATGCCTTTGACAAGAATGGATTAGGTCAGTCTGGGCAGGAGAAGGAGCTATCAAGGTGTGGGGTATGCATTGCTGTGATTGTTTTATATGGATTTAAGTCCAAGATTTTCCAATTACCTAACCTGGAAACTTAGTTAAGAATTTCTAATACTTTCGATGAATTTGTTAATTGGTTCTGAATCGAGGCAACAGTATTCTATGCAGAGTGTAATGTTATGTATAGGAAGATGACCAGACCTCTCGTGCAGGGATAGAATAGGCTCTTATTTTGGGTCTTACACAGGAAACACTTGTTACAGGGAATAAAGTCTGCTCCAGACCATCAGTGACATGGTTGAGCTGTTGTGGAAGACAGTAGGGCCCATTACTAAAAAGAAATGAAACAAATAGATTATTAAATATACAGTCAATGACAGACTGACTGAATGAGTCAATGATATAGAGCACCAAATGATCCAGCAATTTGTCATGGAGTGCATATCAGAAGGATTAGATCCAGGACTAGTGTTGCAACAGAATTCACAACCGTCAAAACATAGCAACAGATAAGTTTTAATGAGTGGATGTGACTCTGTGAAGTACCATTCCAGTCAAACAGCTATGCTCAAATCCAAGAACTGTTTTGGGTGCTCTTTAATGACAAGACTTTAGAAAAGCTACCAAGTGTCCTTAGAGTCTGCTTTCCTGGACAAGTGCACCCATGCAGATAGTAGACTGCTGAATCTCAGGCTTGCAGTTTCTGCAGTGGCTTTCTGGGGTGTCAGAGCCCCCACTACCCATCTGAGGGTTTTTCTGTATCCCACACAGGACATTTATGAGCAACCAAAAGGTTTAGGTTGGAGCTAAAGCAAACAATAGCTACCTCCAGACACCATTGTTATGGTAAAGATTTTGAGTAAAACCACACTAAGTAAAGGATTTGAAAATGATGACCAATAAACAGGAAAACATCCAAAGGATTTAAGTTTGTGAGTTTCCTGGGGATTGACTCTTGCATGTAAACAACACACTCTCTACCTCTGAGTCACACATCTAGCCCAAGTCAAGGCAAAAACACATTCTCATGATATCCCGTTTTCTGTGTAAACAGAGGTAACTTTCAAGCATAATGGGTGATATGAGGTTTCAAGGGTTATTTGCATTTGCTTTTCCTGCGAGTTTATCATAAATATTTTATGATAAATTAAATACATTTGTTTATGTAATTTACTATCTGGTTGTATACTCACAGCAGAGGACTCTTTGTCACCAGTTTGGGACTTCTTCTGCTTCAGATACGTTCTCTTAGTTTCGTCCCATTGCTAATAACACTCTACTCACAAACATCACATGAGCACCTTCCCCCTTTGTGTTTAACTTCAGGAGTCTAGCTTTGTGTGTACACTGTCTTACATAATGTGTGTCTAAGAAAAGAAACTCTTCCAAAGACACACAGTCCAAGGAAGCGAAAGATGAGGGAAAGAGGTCCCTGGGAGAGAGACGTAGAAAAGGAGAGAGAGCCTCAGAAAGAAAATCTCTTTATCCGGTAAAGGAGCCAGAGGTTTTGGGGCTTGGTGGCTCTGAGTCGGAGGAGCTAACTTCCTCTGAAGAGGAAAGAGCTGCTTCAGGTGGGAAGAGCAGGGTTAAAAGGAATTGGAAAACTAAGAAAAAAAAACAGGATACTGAGGTGTTACAGTAGCTGCCTGCTACATCTCCAATGAACGAGATGAAAAGTTACATCTTGAGAGAGAGAGAAAAGGTTTTAGAAATACAGTGTCCTCTCTCTGAGCTGTGTCAGCAAAAAGGAATGAAAACGCTATTTCAGAGCTCATCTAGAAAAAGAAAGAAATTCGGTAGACGTCCTGAATTTCTCTTTATTTAGCCCTTAGATGTCCTTCTTTGTTGTCTGTCCTTGGTGCGCCAATGTCCACGTGTTTGTGTTTGCTTTTTGTGTCGTTGTCTAAATGTTCTGTGTTTGCTGCATGTTGAAAAGAAAAGATCGTTAAAACTGCTTGATCCAACCTTTGGGCTAGTTTAACTTTGTTTTAAAAGCAGTCTTAATTTACACAACAGAGGCTGATAAGCTACCCTACACCTGTAGCTAAGAGTTGAGCTGAGTTGAAAAAGCCTTTCCAGGAATTGATTGTTGACATAAACTGCTTTTAAAAGAGACCAGTACCTTTTTGGGTTTTATAAGGAAGCTAAGAGTTGTTTTGTCCTAGAAAAATCTCTGTGACAAGGTGCTTTTCTCTTGAAATTACAGCTAGAAAAGGCAACAAATTTTGTTTGGTTTAAGTATATAAGATGCATAGCCACTTCATTGTTGTTTCTGATTGGTTTTAAAAGTATAAAAACGTTCTACATGTCTTGGTTATAGACTATTGGCTTAAATTATTGGGTGTGATTAGAAATTTACAACTTTGGTAACAGAAAGTGGCGTAAAACTAACTCAGGGTTAGAGTCATTCCGAAACTAGATGTATAAAAAATAAGATTTTAAAACAATGTCTCTTCAATGAGATATTAAAAGCTGCTTCATGCACTCATATATAAGAATTGGCAGCAAAACTTTGTAACATAAAGGTAAACTACTTGGTGTTGATTTTAGAAAAAATAGATTGTTTACATTGCTTTTGCTTCTGGTTTTGCTTCTCAAAATTAATGGTTATACTCTAATGTTACAAAAGAAATTTAAAAATTTAGTTAAACTGCCAGTATTCCATTGGCTACAGTTGGCAGTTCTAATCTTGAGTTTGGGATTTTTTGATTCGCCCATGTTTATAGAAAAAGAGACAACAGGTAGAGTTAAATAAAAATATTTAAAACAAGTTGTGATACAGTGCTGGCCTGCTAGAGATTTACATTTAAATTAAGACAATGCAGACTGGGATCTTAACATGCTTGTAGGAGAAGGTCAGTGTGATGTTAATCAGGTTGAACTGCCTACACAGCTCTCAGACCATACAAACAAAGACAGACTTAGATACATTTGTCTTTGCGATGAAATTGCACCCTCATACAATCAGGATCTGGCCATAGCTTGCACAGAGCCATAGGGATGGGGGGTGTTTTGAATGTAGAAATTTAGATGGTTTTTGAGGTGGCTGTCCCGGGAACAGAGGCTTGAGCAACAGTCAGGTGACCAAGGTTACCTGACAAACTTGTCCCTGGTGCAAGAAGGATAATCCTTGGGCCAGGCCTCAGGATATAGGCCAAGATTAAGAACATTTACATTTGAATCAAGACTTTGTACAGAGTGGGTGCGACAGAAGCTTGTATTTCAGACATTCCTTTTGTCCTGCCCTGCCTCTAAAAGGGCGTTTTATAGAATTTGTTTGTTCCTTAGGGAGGTGTCAGCCTCAGACTCAAAAGAAATTCAAAACAGCTTATGGGCCAGGAGTTAGAGATAATGAAAAGTTAAACATTTAAATCTCTCAGTGTATATTATTCATTGTATATTTTGTTAGCTGATCTCTCAAAAGGAGTTTTTCTGTACGCCTTTGCTACATATTGTGGCACAGAAAATTCCAATAAGAATAGATAATTGGGGCTAGAGAGATGGTTCCGCCGTTAAAGGCTAGACTCACAGCTAAAAATATTAGAGTTCAATTCCCAGCAACCACATGGTGACTCACAACCATTTGTAGTGAGATCTAATGCCATCTTCTGGCTTGGAGGTGTACATTAAAAAAAAATGGTTTACTTTTAATGATTCTCAAAAGTTGTTAACAGATATTAATTGGCTAAAACCTCATCTTCAGCTTACCATAGGAGAATGTAAACCTCTATTTAATATTCTCAAGGGAGATGCAAGTCCTAATTCCCCTTAACAATTAACTGATGAAAGAGGAACAGCTTTTAGCACTTTTTACCCTCAATATTTTAAATCTGGACAGTCAGGGCCTTTTGGCTGCTGACTGTCACTGTTTAGAGCCTGACAGGCCAAAAGAGATGGTCAAATGGAAGGACATCTTGACTGGACAATGGAAAGGCCTATTTTATTAAGAGCCAGGGGAGTGGTTTGTGTTTTTCCGCAGGAAGAAGACAATCCATTTTGGCTACCAGAGCGACTGACGTGACGACTCGTGATATTAGAAGATGACACCCAGGCGGACCCTCCAAACTCTGATGACAGCCCTCGTGCTGATCCAAGGGATACAGGTTCCTAGTATATCGGGGGAACAATGATGGACCATATTATCTGCCTTTCCAAAACCCATACCAGTCAGACATAATGTAGCTAATCTGTCCAGGAAATTGTCTCAATATCTTGCAGGAAATTGGTCAAAAAACTTCGATGAGACACTCAAAAAATTGAGAACAGCTGTGGTGGCCATCAACTTGACACGCGTGGATCTGTCCCTGACTAAGGGACTCTCCTCCTGGATCTCTTCAGCTTTTCTCTTTTTTTCTTTTTTAAGTGGGTGGGAGTAGGCCTGTTTGGTACACCCTATGTTGTGGATTAGTGTTCATGCTTTGGATGGTTTGCAAACTCAGAGCTCAACAAAATCATGACAAGGCTATTATTGCCCAGGCGCTTGTGGCCATAGGACTAGGGGCTTCCCCTGCAGTGTGGCTATCACTGCTTCGAAAATAAGTAGTGTCCCCCTCACTAGTGGTGGTGCTAAATGTTGGGCTGACAGCCGTTGCACCCCTAGGAGCTGAGCTCCATTGCACAGGGAGAGGTGTCATTGCCCATTACCTTACACCATCACTGTTTATTGAGAGACTCAGGCCAGCTGTCATTGGTCCCAACGACGGGAAATAGGCTGACGCCACATGCCAGATATACACCATGAGGACAACTGGGGAATTGATGGCAAACCAACCCCATGACGGGATTAGCACGTAGCAATGACCCGGGCGCGGGTATATCCCTCGTAGCCTAAGACAGGGTGGCTTGCCTTTCCTCGGTGTTAGCCCTATTGGTGCTGGGCGTGGAGAAACGTCAGCTAGCCTAAGACACGGGACATTGACCAGTGCCTGTTTAACAAAACAAAAGGAAATAGCCAGTAGACAGATTCCTCAGCCACTGTACCCCAAGGGCTTTTGGTGAAGACACCCTATGAAGCCTCAAACATATCTGTACACAGTCCCTGCCCACTAAGGTGTTCATTCCATGGATAGTAGGTCTGGTAAGTCAATAACGGAGCAGACGGATAAGCCTCGGCCACCTAAGACAGGGCAGCCCCGGGTGGGGAGGCTGACCCAGTGACGGGTAAGAGTTTGAGCACCACCCTCCAAAGAGACTCAGACCTGCTGTGAGACCCCCAAATATGGGAGTTACGAAACCTTCCCAGGGATCTCAACTACCACCCTCTGTAATAAAACAAAAAAGGGGGAGATGTAGGAAGCTGAGGATTGCGCTGGCAAAATCCACCATTGCAACATGGCGCTGGCATCCGGTGCTCTGCCTAGTAAACAAGTAAACTGCGCATGTGCTATGGTAAAAGCGCACCAAAGTCAAAGCCCATCCCACGGCGTTTTGGCGCACAACGAGTAAGCAGCCAATCAAAGGTGAGCCTACCGCTCTAAGGGTATATAAACAGTGCTTTTTCCGGGCCTGGGTCTTCCACCATTTTGTTTTTGGAATAAACATTTGCTGCGGAAGGATCCTGATGTGTGTCCGTGTGCGTTCTTGCTGGTGAGACGATTACATGCGCGTCACAGTTCAATGCTGGTGATGTAAGAAATCTGTTAAATTAGGTCCAGCATGGGCTGGCCATGTCATCTGGTTATTAGGTTCTCTCACCTGCCGTCTTTCATGTCTTGATTGTGTAACCTGTCTCTGCACCTGTGACAGGAGCGAGAACTGTCTGTATCTGGTATATCCATCGCCCATGATGGGGATTAACTGACTATGTTTTTTCTGTTTTCTTGATGAACTGTTTGCATGTTTTTGGACTGTGACTGATGTTATTTTGGACTGAATCTACTGTGTTAAATATCCTGAGTTAACAAGAGTTAACATGAGTTAACATGGCCATTGACAGAGAAATAGCTAAAACAATTGTCTGATCTCGGTGTGTTAACAAAAGAAAAGATACTCTCTGGCCCCTACCGGAGAGATTCTTGGTTATGCTTTCTATGTCTATTGTGAGTCCTTGGCGCCAAATTTGTCCACGTGTGTCGTTGTCTGTCTTTGTTTCATTAGAATAAATGTCTGTTCTATGTTTCATGTTCAAAAAGATAAAAAGGGTTAAAACTTACAGGCAAGTCCCCCTGCTCTGTGGATGAAAGTGAGGCACGGCAGGAGGAGCCCTGGCAAAAATGATTCTTTGCACAAGTTGCTCTTGGGGAGGGTAAGAACTTTTTGGCTTTCTTGGTAAAGAAACTGATTTTTTCTTCCCCCAAGATTGAAAAGAAGATTTCAGTGTACTGTTTTATCTGGGATCAAATAAGGCCTTGATAGGCCGCTAAAAGGACAGGTAGGATTTTTAGAGACCCTCAGGCAGGAGTCTCAGTTACACAATTGGCTTATGAGAATGATAACTACACTCTAAGCCATGCTTTCACAGTGCTGAGGTGATAAGGAATGTTCTAGGTATGGAGACATAGGTCATTTTAGGAAAGACTCCAAAAAAAAATAGACACATAGACAGACAGAAGAATCACTCCTGTGGAAACTGTTCTCAGTGTAGGAAAGATAATTGTTGGGCCAGGCCTCAGGAAATAGGCCTAAATTAAGAACTTTCACATTTGAGTTAAGACAAAGCTCAGAGTGGGCTCAGCAGAAGCTGGTGTGACATTCCTGTTGTCATGGTCACCCTGACTAGTCCCTGGAAAGGTGTTTTCTGGAATTTGTTTTATTGCCTTGCTTCTTCCTTGGGGAAGAAAGGCCAGCCTCAGACCCAAAGACATTTACAAGAGACAGTTTATGGTCCAGGAGCTATATAACGATTATGCTGGAGAAATTAGTATTACAGCCTGACTTGCCTACTCCAGCTGCCATTCCAAGAAATGCATACAGAATTATTATAGATTTAGAAGAGTGTTTTTATATTGTTCCTTTAAGATGAGGGGTTTGCATGCAGTGAGTATACTTGTAATTTTTTGAGAGACCATGAAGCGATATCACTAGAAAGTTTTGCCTCAAGGAATGGCTAATAGCCTTACAAGAAGTTAAGAGTAAGAAAAGTAAAAACAAAAAGCAGTTTCAATTGACTTTTGGAGCCCTGCCTTGGTCTCATTGATTATTGAGTTTAGCAGGTGACAACGTGCTTCTTTTGAAATTACAGCCAGAAAAAGTAAGAAAATTTTGTTTGAAAAAAATATAAGCTGTGCATTTACTTCACTTTTGTTTATGACTGGTTTTAAAAGTATAAGAATGTTCTGCATGTCTTGGTTATAGATTATTTCCCTATAAGGTATTGGGTATGGTTAAAAATTTGCAACCTTGGTAAAAAATTTGGGTTAAAACTGGTAACTCAGGTTTGGAGTCATTCAGAAACCAGATGTATAGAGATAGGATTTAAAACAATGTCTCTTATGAGTTATAAAAGCTGCACTATCATGCATTCATGTGTAAGAACTGACAGCCAACTTTGTAACCTGAAAGTAATGCATTTAGTGTTGACTTTAGAGAAAATAGATTGTTTATATTGTTAAAAATTGGTTTTGTTTCTCAAAATTATGGTTACACTCTAGTATTACAAAAAGAAATTTAAAAAAGTATAGTGAAACAGTGGCTGCAGTTGGCAGTTCAATCGTGAGCTCCGGAAAATTTGACTCACTCATGTTTATGGTTGAGAAGAAGATAGAGCAGGTGGAAATGATGGTTAGAGTAAGGAAAAAATAAAAACAGCTATGACACAGTAACAGCCTGCTGTCAATTAGATACAGTGGTAAAGACAAATTTAGCCCCCTCCTTAAGAAAGAGAAGAGATATCTGTGGGGTCTTAGAAGACTCATCACCCTTCCTTTCCAGACAACCTAGCCAATCTGATGGGACTGGTAGAGTCTTTGATGTTTTCCCTCCAGCATACCTGGGATGATTGTCAATAGAGTTTACAGGTTCTCTTTACTACTGAAGAGAAGGAAAGAATTCTATTAGAAGCCCGTAAAAACGTTCCTGGTGACAATGGGCAGCCTACACAGCTTCCCAATGAGATTGATGCCGGATTCCCGCTTAATTGCAGGTAAGGGGCAGCTGGTGGTCTACCATCAGGCTCTAGCGGGTCTCCAAGGGCAGCAAGATGGCCCACCAATTTGGCCAAGGTAAGAGAAGTCCTTCAGGGACCAAACGAGCCACTGTCTGTGTTTCTTGAGAGGTTACTGGAAGATTTAGTTCAAGAGGCAGAGAAAGTGTACTATAAGAGGGAGAGAAAGAAAGAAAGAAAGAAAGAAAGAAAGAAAGAAAGAAGGAAAAGAGAGAAAAGGCAGGTGAGATTGCAGGCAGGAAGGATTTTGGCCGCAGTGCAGGAGAGAAAGGCAAAAGATAGGATAGGAACTAGACAGACAGAGAACCTGGGTGACGAAGGCAGAAGCCCCAGATATCAGTGAATGGCTAGCAGAATTCCCAAAAGTTTGGGTTGAAACTGAAGAAGCCAGGCACTAATGATTACAAGCCAATACAAGACCTAAGAAAAGTCAGTAAGAGAGTACAAGACACTAAACCTCCTCAGTTCGCTCCCACCAGAGAGGACTTTTGGCAGCATCAACATTCTGGCAGCCCCCTGACCGATGGATGACTAATGCTTGCATGATGCACTATCAGAGCCTGTTGTTGACTGAAAGGGTGATCTTTGCACCCCTGGCCATCTTGAATCCTGCCACCTTGCTGCCTGTGACTGATGACTCTTCTCCCGTCCATCACTGTGTTGATATCCTGGCAGAAGAAACAGGTACTCGGAGTGACCTGAAAGACCAGCCCTGGCCAGGAAGTCTGAACCGGTATACAGATGGCAGCAGTTTCATGGTAGAAGGTAAGCGAATGGCAGGAGATTCAGTGGCAGATGGAAAGCGAGTACCGAGATGCCATTGCCACGGCTCATATACATGGTACAATCTACAGACAAAGAGGGCTACTGACAACTGCAGAAATACTGAGCCTCTTTGAACCAAAGCCAGAGGGCTCAGAACACTGTTGCAAAGGGAAATCAGATGGCTGACATGGCTGCCTAGAAAGCACCCAGGGAGCAATGATTCTAGCAGTAAGGGTTCCAGAGACTATTTTGACACTTGAGATACCAGTTTCAGATATGCCACCGACGACCATCAAGTGATGGACAAATTGGGCTTTTACTCTGAAACCCCTTATGGGGTAAGAAAAACTGAGATGGTAAATTAATCCTCCCACAAGAAGGACTGTCTGATTTGGCAAAAGCTGTGGTGAGAAACTATAGAGCTTGTGCCTTAACCAATGGGAAGAGACTGAGGGGCAACCGGCCCGGAGGTTACTGGGAGATGGACTTCACAGAAGTCGAGTTGGCAAAATATGGAAAGAAGATCCTGGAAGAAATCTTTCCAAGGTTTGGAATACCCAAGGTAACTAACTGAGTCTGTTAATCATCTTTGTTGCCCAGGTGAGTTAGGGAATGACCAGACAGCTGGGGATTAATTAGAAATTACATTGTGCTTATAAACCCCAGAGTTCAGGACAGATAGAGAGGATAAATAGAACAGTTAAGGAGACCTTAACCAAATTAACATTGGAGACCGGTGGTAATGACTAGACAGCCCCCCCTTCCCTTTGCCTTGTTCTGAGTGTGGAACACTCTAGAGTGATTTAAGCTTACACTTTTTGAGATTTTGTGTGGGGTACCACTGCCACTTACTGGGGCGGGCGGAATGAATGATCCTGATGCTGTCCTTTCTAAATGCTTGTTTGCCTACATAAAAACACTTAAAGTGGTCTGATGCGAGGTCTGAGAACAGCTGAAAGGGGCCTATGAGACTGGAGACCCGAGTGTGCCATACCAGTTGAGAGACGCGGTTCTAGTTCAACACCACCAAGCTGCCTGCGGTGTCCGACCATGTTTGGCCTGTGGAGAAATGAGCTATACCTGTGGGAGCAGGCAACCAGCTCCAAGGACTTGTAGCCTCCGGGTGAGGCCAGTGCAGCATTCCAGAGGACACTAGAAACCCTGCAGCGTGTGGCCATAGAGTGCAGCACAACCACGAGGCAGCCTTTCAGGACATGCTTCAGGAATTAGACATTACCACTCTGATATTTTCCCTGGTCCCCTTTTGATTCTGGTTTTTTGCTTCTTAAACAGATTAGTTACCTTTGTTAGAAAGAGAGTTAGTGCTGTTCAGCTTTTATTACTATGCCATCAATATCAAACCCTCAGACAGGGAAACGGAAGCTATGAAGATACTGAAATACAAGATCTGTAATCAGATTTACATTAGAAGTGGGATTACGTTTTTAAGATTAAAAACTATCATTAGAAGAAGGGGGGATGTAGAGTGAAAAATTATAGATACTGGGTATATAGAATTCTTTTTAGACATATAAAATATTCTTTAGGCTTTCTTTATAAAGACATAGAGAAATCGAGCCATGAAGCAAGTTAAGAATGTGGACAGGCTAGTTACGGGAACTGGCTAGAATGCAAGATAGCCAGGTGGAACCAAGCTGAGAACCGCAGTGACAGGGCAAGGCCGAAGTAACAGGGCAGGACCACATTCTTGAGGAAAGATAAGCTTACAGAGAGTTTTCACCTGACCCTGACTCATGTAGGTTGGGTTCCTTTGGAATGTTCCACTATTTTTATGTTATGCCACCTCAACAACCCCTCACCCGCTCCCCATTCCTTGGTTTGTGGTTTTTCCCCTTGAAAACCCTCTCAAACTGGCTGTTGGGGTCAATTCAGCTCCTGCGTGGGCATACGAATTGACCGGCAGCTAGCTGTCTCGAGCAGATTACTGGGTGGTCGTGACTTTCTGAGACTTGAGTGAGGGTCTCCCCTCTGCGGAGGTCTTCAATGGTTATACTCTATTGTTGCAAAAGAAACTTAAAAATATAGTTAAACTGCCAGTATTCCATTGGCTACAGTTGACAGTTCAATTGTGAGTTTGAGATTTTTTGATTTGCCCATGTTTATAGAAAAGAGGAGACAGCAGGTAGAGTTAAATAAAAGTATTTAAAACAAGTTGTGATACAGTGCAGGCCTGCAGGAAGGATAATCTTTCTGCCAGGCCTCAGAAAACAGGCTGAGATTAAGAACATTTACATTTAAATTAAGACAATACAGACTAGGCTCAGCAGAAGCTTGGGTGAGATATTCCTTTTGTCTTGGTCTTCATGAGCAGCCCCTAAAAAGGTGTTTTCCAGAATTTGTTGATTGCCTTGTTTGTTCCTTGTTGGGGGAGGCGTCAGCCTCAGGCCCAAAATTCACAACCGTTTATGGGCCAGGAGTTATTATGTTGGAGAAATTAAAATTATGCTTGCTTCCCTCCTTGGCATTGTAACTGTGCCTGCTGGGAAAGGAATTCCTCAACTTGTTTTGGGTCCTTTCTTCCAAATTTGTTGAGAGTGATAGAGGACAAGGTGGCTTTGGTTCCTCTTATGTGTATTGGGTCTGATCTATTAGTAACAAGAGACCTAATCTTAAACTAATAATTGAAGGAAAAAGGTTTTGAAGGATTAATAGATACTGAGGCTGATGTAACAATTGTTAGAGGACAAGATTGCCTTCAGCTTGGCTTTTATCTGATACTTTCATTCAGCTAAAAGGAATTGGTTATTCAATTAATCTAAAACAAAGTTCAAATTTAAGATTTATGAAACTAATGGGGCATTACAGCCTGACTTGCCTACTTTGGTTGCCATTCCAGTAAATACATATAGAATTATTATAGATTTAAAAGGTTGTTTTTATACTGTTCCTTTACATCCTGGAAAAGGTGATGAGGTTTAAATTCAGTGAATTTGCTTGTGAATTTTGAGAGCCCATGAAACGATATCATTAAAAAGGTTTGTCTCAGAGAACGATTAATGGCATTAAAAATTTGTTGTTGCTTTAATACAAAAGTTAAACATTTAAATCTCTCAGTGTATGTTATTCATTATATATTTTATTAGCTGATCTCTCTAAAGGAGTTTTTCTGCAAGCCTTTGCTCTAATACAATGAGCTTTAAATTTTTAGAGTGCTTTTCCCCCCAGAAAAGATTCAAAGGCAATACCTTTTCAATATTTGGGAACTCAGTTATATCTTGGACAGATTGTGGCACAGAAAACGTTCAATAAAAGGAGATGGTTGAGGCTGGAAAGATGGCTCAGCTGTTAAAGGCTGGGCTCACAACTGTAAATGTTGGAGTTCGATTCCCAGCAGCCACATGGTGGCTCACAGCCGTTTGTAGTGGGATCTAGTGCCCTCTTCTGACTTACAAGTGTACATACAAAAAATGGTTTACTTTTAATGATTCTCAAAAGTTGTTAACAGATATTAATTGGCTAAAATCTCATCTTAAGCTTACCATAGGAGAACTTGAACCTCTGTTTGATATTCTCAAGGGGGATGCAAATCCTAATTCCCCTCAACAATTAACTGATGAGGGATAGATAGCTTTGTAGAAAGTGGAGCAAGCTGTTAGTTATCAAAAGATAAATTATATAGATTATGATAAATTGTTTGCTGCTACACATGTGCTCACAACAGCCCTTTGGTAAAAGAAACCATTTATGTGGATTCATCCTTCATCTACAAGTAAAGTTTGAACATCTTATTATGAAACTATTGCAGTGTTAACACAGGATTGTAACATAGAATCCTGAAAGTATTTTAGATGAAATGTTTATTCTTTATTCCAAATAGAAATTAAGTTGGTTATTGGAGAATAATGATACTTGGCCTATTACATGGCAAAGTTTTTAAGCAAATTTGGTAATCATTATCCATAAGAAGTTGTTATAAATTTGCATGCAGCCCATAGAAAAGATGTTTTCTATATTTACAGATGCCTCATCTATTGAGAAGGCAATATATATATATATATATATATATATATATATATATATATATCTCACATGATCATTTTCTTAAATTTTCCCCTGCTTCAGCACAAATAATTAAATTACGTGCTGTAGCCACTGTTTGAAATGCTGAAAAATCAACCTTTCAATTTGTATGCTCATAGCCAGTATATGGCTCATGGTTTATATAATTGCTTAAAATTGTTTCTTTCTGTTTTTTTTTTTTTTTTTTTAGATATTGCTAATTCTCAAATTTTACAGTTATTTATACAAATACAGCTTAATTTAAGAAACATGCACTTAACTTTATAAGACATTTAAGAACTCATATTAGATTGCCTGGACCCCAGGACAATGCCAGAACAGATTTGTATACTAGTCAAATTATAGACCTTACAGAAACAATTGGCCATACAATCTTATTCTTTATATCGTCAAAATAGTAATAGCTTGAGACAATAATTTGGCATTTCTAAAAAGTGTGCAAGTTAAATTGCAAAAACTTGTTCTCAGTGTCTTCAAATTTTTCATAATGGTGTTAAGTCTTGAGGACTTATATGAGATCAATTATGACAAATAGATGTTACTTATTTTTGATTTTAGGAAAATTAAAATATGTACATTTGACTTGATACTCTTTTAGGCTTTTTAGTTGCAACTGCTTTAACAAGAAAAGCAACTAAAAATTATGATTAGTTATTGCCTACATTATTTTTCTATGCTTAGTGTTCCATATCAGATTATAGACAACGGAACTGGCTATTGACAGTCAAACATTTGAGATGTTTTGTTGACAATTTAATATTATCCTTATTACTGAGATTCCCTATCCTCAAGGTCAAAGAATTGTGAAAGAGAGATTATAGAACTTTAAAATAATATCTTGATAACTCTCTTGAATGTAAGAGAAACAGATACTGATGCTTCTTCCCTGGTTTTACAAGGAACTCTGAAAAATTGGCTCTTTAAAACTAAAGAGGCGGAATTATACCCCCCAAGGTCACCAAAAACACACCTTGCTTTTGTCCTATTTTAAATTTTCTGCAAAGTGCTACTAAAGGTCGGTTTGCAGCGGATCGCCACTGGCATCCTGTTACTTTCAACTCATTTGCCAGGGTCATGTGTAGAGACCCCTTAACTAATAGTTGGTATGGTTCCAACCCTGTTTTAATTTGGGGTCGTGGTTCAGTCTGTATTTTTTTCAGAAAAAGAGAATGGAGCTCGTTGGCTCCCTGAAAGATTGGTCCATCAAGTGGACACAGATCTTGAGCCTAATAATTGTGATTCTGATGATGATGGCTCAAAATCCTTATCTGCCAGCTGATTTAACCTGGCATGTAGTCTCCATCAATACTTAAAGCCACCCACTATATGTGGTGGACAGACTTTGTGTCTAAATCCCTGTTAACCAGCAGTTGGATTAGGCACTAGAACAATTCTGCTTCCAATCTTATTTTCTATATTGCTTATAACCTTTTAAACCTTGTGTCTCAAGCAGATAGGTTGCCTTCACACAGGATCGCTCTCAGCAAGCTCAGCTTTCATCATGTCAGTTATCCATCACTATGAAGAATTACATCTAGTGCATGCCCACAGGCCCTTTGGTCTGAATGTGGTTTTGGTCTTATGAGAAAGAGTGTGCCAATGAAGGCCGGTTAGTCAAAGACAGGTAAGAGTGTCTTGAGCTCCTATAAACCTAAGACAGAGGCTTACATCAATATGCTATGTATGTTCCTCAAAGACGGGTAATATAAGAGTAATATAGATGCCAACCTAAGCCAGGCACGGTCGCCCGGCCACTCTGTACCCTAGATGGGATGAAATACCCCATCCAGCTGCTGGCACTGCTTATATCTTATAAAACTAAAACGGGGGAACTGTGTCCTTCCCCAGCCTTGAGCAGGCCTGAGAGACGAGACCTTGTTTACCACAATAGACCAAAGAATAGGACTCCAGAGGTATTGCCTGCCTTGGCATTGCCTGCCTTGGCACCTCCTTAGCTGTCTGTAGCCTGGTACACAAGCTGAGAAGAATAGACTGCCTGCTGAGCTTGCTTTGAGACATATCTGGCCTACAATTAAGTATGGATTCCCCTCACCCCAGCAGGATGGATTCCTTTCACCCCCAGCCGGCTGAAGCAAGAAGGAACTCTGGGGGTGGGGGTGGGTGGGTTATCCCCTTTAAATTAGAAGCTGAACATTAAACCATTGAGCCTCAATCAGAAACCTTTGTCCTGGCTTCATCTCTTCCTGCCCTCCTGTCCCTTCTTCCATTCCCAGCTTCTCTTTCAGGTGAACCCAGTTGACTGTGGCTGCTGGCCCCCAACACATTAGCACATTCTTCAAAGGAAGTGGAGACTTTATGTTATAGAAGCTCATAGTCTGAGAGACTAATTGGACATGTGAGCCAATAGCTACATGTATAAGGTGAATGTCTTTTGAATTATAAATATGGGGCACAAATTTCACAAAGGATTAAGAATCAACTGTGTTGAGGACTCAGGACAGAGATAAGGGACCCTTGAACTAGGTTTCAGGAAGTTGGTAGAATATGAATCACCAATACACAGACTCAGGGTTAAGTTCTCTGCTCTGTTTTGATTGTAGAGATTCTTACAGGACTTGACAAAGAGAAAGGACATTTCATTTTGGATTGGACTAAGTTACACATTGCCAGAAAAGACTGGAAGTGGATAAATGGCTCGACTTTAAATTCTCTTGTGTGAGTACTAGAAGAGCTAATTTGAATATTCATTTCAGGTCAGAACAGTGTATGACTCTAACACAGATAGCATATGGGCAATCTGAAAATATGATTCCAAAGCTGAAAATTT
>NW_021620829.1:0-4333 GCF_004785775.1 Grammomys surdaster
AACCAATTCTGTAAATATCTTTATTTAATAATCAATTCTGTAATAACAAATTCTGTCAATATCTTTATTAAATAAACAATTCTGTCAATATCTTTATTTAAAAACCAATTCTGTCAATATCGTTATTTAATAATACATTTTGTACTAACCAATTCTGTAAATATGTTTATTTAATAACCAATTCTGTCAATATCTTTATTTAATAACCAATACAGTCAATATCTTTATTTAATAATCAATTCTGTCAATATCTTTATTTAATAAGAAGTTTTGTAATAAGCAATACTGTCAATATCTTTATTTAAAAACCAATTCTATCAATATCTTTATTTAAAAACCTATTCTGTCAATATCTTTACTTAAAAACCAGTTCTCTCAATATCTTTATTAAATAATCAATTCTGTCTGTCAATATCTTTATTTAAAAGTAGTTTCTGTCAATATCTTATTTAATAAATAATTCTGTCCATACCTTTATTTAATAATCAGTTTTGTCAATATAGTTATTTAATAACGAATTATGTCAATATCTTTATTTAATAATCAATTTTGTAGTAACCAATTCTGTCAATATCTTTATTAAATAATAAGTTCTGTAATAAACAATTCTGTCAATATCTTTATTTAATAATCAATTCTGTCAATATATTTATTTAAAAACAAATTCTCTCAATATTTTATTTAATAATAAGTTCTGTAATAACCAATTCTCTCAATATCGTTATTTAACAGCCAATTCTGTCAATAACTTTACTTAATAACCAACTCTTTCAATACCTTTATTTGAAAACCATTTCTGTCAATATCTTTATTTAAAAACCAATTCTGTCAATATCTTTATTTAATAATCAGTTCTGTCAATATCTGTATATAATAACCAGTTCTGTCTGTCAATAACTTTATTTAAAAACCAATTCTGTCAATCTTTATTTAATAACCAGTTCTGTCAATATATTTATTTAATAACCAAATATGTCAATATCTTTATATAATAATCAATTTTGTAATAACCAATTCTGTCAATATCTTTATGTAAAACCAATTCTTACAATATGTTTATTCAATAAACATTTCTGTTGATATCTTTATTTAATAACCAGTTCTGTCAATATCTTTATTTAATAACCAATTATGTCAATATCTTTATATAATAATCAATTTTGTAATAACCAATTCTGTCAATATCTTTATGCAAAAACCAATTCTTACAATATCTTTATTCAATAAACATTTCTTTCAATATCTTTATTTAATAATAAGGTCGGTAGTAAACAATTCTGTCAATATCTTTATTTAACAACCAATTCTGTCAATAACTTATTTAATAAAGAATTCTGTCAATATCTTTATTTAAAAACCAATTCTGTCAATATCTTTATTTAAAAAACAATTCTGTCAATATCTTTATTAAAAACCAATTTTGTCCATGAATTTATTTAATAAACAATTCTGTCAGTATATTTAATAAACGATTCTGTCAATATATTTGTTTAATTACCAATTCTGTCAGTATCGTTATTTTTAAACCAATTCTGTCAATATCTTTATTTAGTAAACAATTCTGTCTCTCAATACCTTTATTTAATAACCTATTCTGTCAATATCTTTATTTAATAATCAATTTAGTAATAAGGAATTCTGTCAATATCTTTATTTAAAAACCAATTCTGACAATATCTTTTTTCAATAACCAATTATGTCAATATCTTTATTAATAATAAGCTCTGTAATAACTAATTCTGTCAATATATTTTTTAACAACCAATTCTGTCAATAACTTTATTTTATAACAAATTCTGTAAATATCTTTATTTAAAAAAAAATTCTGTCAACATCTTTATTTAAAAACCAATTCTGTCAATATCTTTATTTAAAAACCAGTTCTGTCAATACCTTTTGTTAAAAAAGAATTCTGTCAATATCTTTATTTAATAACCAATTCTGTCAATAAATTTATTTAATAACCAATTCTGTCAACATCTTTATTTAAAAAACAATTCTGTCAATAACTTCATTTAATAACCAATACTTTCAATATCTTTATTTAAAAACCCATTCTGTCAATATCTTTATTTAAAATCCAATTCTCTCAATATCTTTATAACAAACCAGTTCTGTCAATATCTTTATTTAAAACCCAGTTCTGTCTCTCAATATCTTTATTTAATAAACTATTCCGTCAATATATTTATTTAATAACCAGTTCTGTTAATATCTTTATTTAATAACCAATACTGTCAATATCTTTATTTAATAAACAGTTCTGTCAATATCTTTATATAATAACCAATTCTGTCAATATCTCTATTTAAAAAACAATTCTGTCAAGATCTTTATTTAAACACCAATTCTGTCAATGAGTTTATTTAAAATCCAAATCTGTCAATACACTTATTTAATAATCAATTTTGTAATAAACAATTCTGTCAATATCATTATTTAAAAACCAGTTCTGACAATATCTTTATTCAATAACCAATTCTGTCAATATCTTTATTTAACAACCAACTCTGTCAATAACTTTATTTAATAAGCAATTCTGTCAATATAATTATTTAAAAAACCTATTCTGTCAATATCTTTATTTACAAATCAATTCTGTCAATGTATTTATGTAATAATCAATTCTGTCAGTATCTTTATTTAATACACAATTCTGTCAATATCTTTATTTAAAAGCCAATTCTGTCAAGATCTTTATTTAACCACCAAATCTATCAATGTCTTTCTTTAATAACCAATTCTGTCAATATCTTTATTTAATAATAAGTTCTGAAATAACCAATTCTGTGAATATCTTTATTTAACCACCAGTTCTCTCAAGAACTTTATTTAATACCCAATTCTGTCAATATCTTTATTTAAAAACCAAGTCTGTCAATATCTTTATTTAAAAACCAAGTCTGTCAATATCTTTATTTAAAAACCAATTCTGTCAATATCTTTATTGAATTACAAGCTCTGTAAATATCTTTATATAATTAAAATTCTGTCTGTCAATATCTTTATTTAATAACCAATTCTGTCAATATCTTTTTTAATAAATAATTCTGTCCATATCTTTATTTAATAACCAGTTCTTTCAATATGTTTATGTAATAACCAATTCTGTCAATATCTTCATTTAATAACCAGTTCTGTCAACATCTTTAATAACCAATACCGTCAATATCTTTATTTAATTATCAAACCTTTCAATATCTTTCTTTAATATCTAATTCTGTCAGTATCTTTATTTAATAAACAATTCTTTCAATAACTTTATTTAAAAACCAATCCTGACAATATCTTTATTTAAATAGCAATTCTGTCAATATCTTTATTTAATAAACAAGTCTGTAAGTATATTTATTTAATAACCAATTCTGTCAAGATATTTATTTAAAAACCAATTCTGTCAACATCTTCATTTAATAAACAATTCTGTCAATATCTTTATTTAAAAACCAATTCTGCCAATATCTTTATATAAAAACCAATTCTGCCAATATCTTTATTTAATAACCAGTTCTGTCAATATCTTTATTTAATAACCAATTCTGTCTGTCAATATCTTTATTTAATAATCAAATCTGTCAATATCTTTATTTAATAACCAATTATGTCAGTATCTTCATTTAATAAACAATTCTGTCAATAACTTTATTAAAAAACCAATTCTGTCAATATATTTATTTTAAAAAAAATTCTGTAATATTTTTATTTACTAACAAATATTGTCACTATTTTTATTTAAAAACCAATTCTGTCAACATCTTTATTTAATAACCAATTCTGTCAATATCTTTAATAAGCCACTCTGTCAATATCTTTATTTAAAAACCAGTTCTGTCAATATCATTATTTAATAACCAATTCTGTCAATATCATTATTTAATAATCAATTCTGTAATAACCAATTATGTCAATATCTTTATTTAATAACCTATTCTGTCAATATATTTATTTATAACGAATTCTGTCAACATCTTTATTTAATAAAGAATTCTGTCAATTTCTTAAATAAGCCATTCTGTCAATATCTTTATTAAAAAACTAATTCTGTCAATATGTTTATTTAAAAACCAATTCTGTCAATACCTTTATTTAAAAACCAGTTCTGTCATTATCTTTATTTAATAACCAATTCTGACTGACAATATCTTTAATTAATATCCAATTCTGTCAATATATTTAGTTAGTAACCAGTTCTGTCAATATCTTTATTTAATAACCAGTTCTGTCAATATCTTTATTTAATAACCAATTCTGTCAATATGTTTCTTTAAAAACCAATTCTGTAAATAACTTTATTTAAAAACCAGTTCTGTGAATATCTTTATTTAATAACCAA
>NW_021620830.1:0-7935 GCF_004785775.1 Grammomys surdaster
AGTTCTAAGGTCCTTTGGCTTGGTATACCCCCATAATCTCATTTTTTAGTGCCAGGGAATGGTTTTGATTGTTTCACTATGCTTAGCCTACATGAATTTAGCACTAATCAGATTACTGAGTGTTGGGTTGCTTTGCCATAGGAAGTGTGTCACAATGGAGGATTCATTAAAATCTCAGGTCAGGCCAACTTGGTTAAAATTATACTCCTGACAGCCTGTGGAAGAGAATAACCTGCCTTCCTTGGCACCTTTAGTACTATGTCATCCTGAATGGTATCCGAATTTCTGCCATCCTGTTAATAGAAGGAATCTTAAAGTTGTAAGTCAGCCCAAATTGACTGTCATCCTCAATAAGAGTTGTCTTACTTATGGGGTCTGTTCACAGTGATGAATCCTTAACTAATATAGAAGTGGGTATCAGAGACTGGATTACCATTGTGATAGGTCAGTCCATGTTTTTGTTTGTAGGAAATTCGATTCTGGCTGTTTGGATGCTTTAAATGGAGCTTTATATGCTGAACTATTAGCAGCAGGGCAGAGAGTGGTGAAAAGAGTGATTTTAAATAAGGCGGCTTGGCATAGTAGATTTCAGATGAGAGGAGTATTCATATGAGGATTTGAAAATATCTTTTAGTATTTTGGTGAAGATTAGGGCTTCCTTGTGTGCTTGCCTTAAGAGTTTTCTGGAGAGTAATTTAAAGAGATGTAAATTAATACCATTAATAAAGGGAGCCTCAAAGAGACCTAGATTAGACTTTCTTCTGTTGTTCACTCTTATGGGAAACATTTCAAGAAGGAGAGTAAAATGGGAAACTTGAAGCCCAAAATGGAGGGGTTCAAATATAGTGTTCACAACCGGGATTCAGGAAGTAGAATGGTGTTTTATCATGTATCCAAAGATACTAAATGGAAGGAATTGAGAATTGACCAGGGGGAAATATTCTCCCGAACTAGGGATTCTCTTTGTAGATTTTCAGTTGAGAAAGGGATGGTTTATATTATAAAGGCCCTTTAATGTTGCAGTTATTTTTTTTCATTTGGACAAAAGAATATATGATTCTGATTCAAATGGCCAAGAGATGGACGGGGATGGCTGCTGTCAGTTGTCAACATGACTACATATGTTGTGAACTAATATCCATATATGAGAGAAAAATCAGAGATCCAGATCAAGGGCTAGAAAACAGAGGGTTTTGGTCCAAATCATGCCGTGGTATAACATTAACTTTGGATAGAGATCTTGAGAATACTGGCTCTGAAAAACTTTGTGTTTATGCATGACAGTATACATCTTAAATTTCAAGAGAGCGAAGCAAGGTAATTTGTGAGTTCAAGGCCAACCTAGAACAAAGAAAGAAAAGAATAGTTTTCTTTATTTGGTAAATGTAAAGAAAAGATTAGATCCAAACACGGTGGTGCACAAATCAAGTGTGCAATACAAGCACAACTCTGGGTTCAAGGTTAGACTACAGATCATGTTCCATTACAGCAATACTTAGGCAGTGAGCAAACCATTAAGACTAGGTTGCTGGGATAAATGCCATTGAACTAGGGGCCTTGTTCCAGCACCAGTAACTGGTAGAACTTGGAAGTTTTGGGCATGTTGCAATGGCTTTAGAATCCAGAATTGTAGAGTGTACCTGGACAGCTGAATCAAGTTAGTTAGAGCTAAAAAATTGCCAGTGACTTAGAAACTGTCATCCTTGTGGTATAGTATACCTGAAGTACTTTATGAGAGCACCAAGAAGCTGTGTTCCAGAGATAGCCCTCCTGCAGGCAGCCAGATAATCTGTAAGAATCTTCCAGGTGGTACTGAAAGAAAGAAGGGATCCTGAAGAGCAGTTGAGTCCAGGTATTGTTAGTGGCTAGGTAAGGCCATTGGGGAAATTGCTGCTTCAGTGTCTATTGAAGTCCAAGGACTGATAGGGGTTATACAATGAAGTTGAGGATTGGTACCTTGAAGACTGTCTAGGAGGGGTTCAGAGTGAAAGTGCTTTCTGGTGGAAGCAAAAGAACTGGGTGTATTTGAGAGTCCAGTAAAATGGGATGACCACAAGGAAGAGCAGGAACAGTGGAGTACTATTGGCAGGAGCTTGTGGTCACACAGAAACTAGACCTGTAATGTGAAACCCAAGCTCTTTTTGTAAGAGCCCAGATGATCCTCAGTGAACCCTGTGGGATGCCTGTTGAGAAAGCAGCTATCAGTGATTGGAACCAGCACAAGACAAAGGTGACAGTTTCTTTTATACAGCACAAGTGGATTATACTTTGCAAACCTGAAAAGAGTTGGACATCAGTAAAGTTAATACAGGAATTTAAATTTTTGCAGTTGGATTTTATTCTTCATTTGAAGGAGTACCATCACTGTGAAGTTTTGAAATGTTTATATATACCCTATGATGTTGTACATATGTGATCTGATGTTAAGCTTTTATCTGATGCTGGAATGAATTTTAGAGAGTTTAGGAGGAGCAAAGGACATTTAGGATTGTGAGCTTTGTTGAGTCAGGACTAGATTATGGGTATTTTGGCATTGGATAGTTCTAAGGCCCTTTGGCTTGGTATACCCCCATAATCTAATTTTTTTTTTTTTTGCAGAGACAATTATAAAGCTAAAGTATCAATAGTCATCAGTCATAGATAATAGTAAGTCAGAAAAAAATGAACATGAATAATCAATATTCACCAATCGTTGATAATAGTAAATCAGAAATAAATGATCATTAATAATCAATATTCAACATTCGAGGATGATGGTAAATCTGAAAAAAATGAACATGAATAATCAATAGTCATGAGTGATAGTTAATAGAAAATCAGAAATAAAAAAAGCTGAAATATCAATAGTCATCTGTCATAGATAATAGTAATTCAGAAATAAATAAAAAGGAATAATCAATATTCACCATTAGTGGATAATATTAAATCAGATATAAGTGAACATGAGTAATCAATAGTCATCAGTCATAGTTAATAAGAATTGAGAAATAAACAAAGCTGAAATATCAATACTCATCAGTCATAGATAATAGTAAGCCAGAAATAAATGAACTGGATTAATCATTATTCATCAGTAGTTGATAATAGTAAATCAGAAATAAATGAACAGGGATAATCAATATTCTCCATTCATGGATAATAGAAAATCAGATATAATTGAACATGAATAATCAATAGTAATCAGTCATAGGTCATGTGATATCAGAAATAAATAAACCTGAAATATCAATATTCATCAGTCATACCTAATATCAATCAGAAACAAATGAACATGAATAATCAATATTTATCGTTCCTGGATAACAGTAAATCTTAAATAAATGAACGTGAATAATCAATAGTCATCCGTCATACTTCATAGTAAATCAGTAATATATAAAGCTGAAATATCAATAGTCATCAGTCATAGATAATAGTAAATCAGAAATAAATGAACATGAAAAATCAATTGTCATCAGTCATAGTTAATAGGAAGTCAGAAATAAATAAACCGGAAATATCAATAGTTATCAGTCATAGATTACAGTAAGTCAGAAATAAACGAACATGAATAATCAATATTCACCATTCGTGGATAAGAGTAAATTAGAAATAAATGAACATGAATAATCAATAGTCATCGGTCATAGTTCATGGAAAATCAGAAATAAATAAAGGTGAAGTATCAATATTCATTAGTCAGAGATAAAAGTAAGTCAGAAATAAATGACAATGAGTAATTAATATTCACCATTCGCGGATAATAGTAAATCAGATATAAATGAACATGAAAAATCAATAGTCATCAGTCATTGTTTATGTGATATCAAAAATAAATAAAGCTGGATTATCAACATTCATCAGTCATAAATAACAGTAAGTCAGTAATAAAAGAACAGTAATAAACAATATTGACCATTCGTAGATATTAGTAAATCAGATATTAATGAATGGGAATAATAAATAGTCATCAGTCATAGTTCATGGGAAATCAGAAATAAATAAACCTGAAGTTTGTATTTTCATCAGTCATAGATAATAGTAAGTCAGAAATAAATGAACAGAATAATCAATATTAACGTTCCGTGGATAATAGTAAAGCAGAAATAAATGAACATGAAAAATCATTGTCATAAGTCATAGTTCAGAGTAAATCAAAAATATATAAATCTGTATATCAATAGTCATCAGTCATAAATAATAGTAAGTCAGAAATAAATGAACAGGAATAATCAATACTCACCATTCATGGATAATAGTAAATCAGATACAAATGAACATGAAAATTCAATAGTAATCAGTCATAGTTCATGTGATATCAGAAATAAAAAAAGCTGAAATATCAATAGTCATCAGTCATAGATAATAGTAAGTCAGAAATTAATGAACATGAATAATCAATATTCACCATTCGTGGATAATGGTAAATCATAAAAAAATGAACATGAATAATCAATATTCGTCAGTCATAGTTCATAATAAATCAGAAATATATAAAGCTGAAATATTAATAGTCATCACTCATAGATAATAGAAAGTCAGAAATAAATGCACATGAATAATCAATATTCACCATTCGTGGATAATAGTAAATCAGAAATAAATGACCATGAATAATCAATACTATTCGGTCATAGTTTATAAGAAATCAGAAATACATAAACTGAAATATCAATAGTCATCAGTCATAGATAATAGTAAGTCAGAAATAAATGAACATGAATATTCAACATTCAGCATTAGTGGATAATAGAAAATCAGAAACAAATGAATTTGATTAATCAATAGTCATCAGTTAGAGTTCATGGGAAAGCAGAAATAAATAAAGGTGAAATAACGTTAGTCATCAGGCATACAAAATATTAAGTCAGAAATGAATGAACATGAATAATCAACATTCAGCATTCATGGATAATAGTAAATCAGAAACAAATGAACTTGATTAATCAATACTCATCAGTTAGAGTTCATGGGAAAATAGAAATAAATAAAGCTGAGATATCAATAGTCATCAGTCATAGATAAAAGTAAGTCAGAAATAAACGAACATGAATAATCAATAATAAAAATTATGGATAATAGTAATTCAGAAATAAATGAACATGAAAAACCAAGAGTCATATGTCATAGTTAATAGGAAATCAGATATATATATAAAGGTGAACTATCATTAGTCATCAGTCATAGATAATAGCAACTCAGAAATAAATGAACATGAATAATCAATATTCTGCATTCATGGATAATAGTAAATCAGTAACCAATGAACTTGATTAATCAATATTCATCAGTTAGAGTTCATAGTAAACCAGAAATATATAAATGTGAAATATCACTAGTCATCAGTCATAGATAATAGTAAGTCAGAAATAAATGAACATGAATAATCAATATTCAGCATTCATAGATAATAGTAAATCAGAAAAAAATGAAATTGATTAATCAATAGTCATCAGTCATAGTTAGTTGTAAACAAGAAAAAACTAAAGCTGAAATATCAATAGTCATCAGTCATAGATAATAGTAATTCAGAAATAAATGAACATGAACAACCAATAGTCACATGTCAAAGTTAATAGGAAATCAGAAATATATAAAGATGAAATAACATTAGTCATCAGTCATAGATAATAGTAAGTCAGAAATAAATGAACGTGAATAATCAACATTCAGCATTCGTGGATAATAGTAATCAGAAACAAACGAAAATGATTAATCAATAGTCATCAGTCAGAGTTCATAGTAAACCAGAAATACATAAAGCTGAAATATCAATAGTCTTCAGTCATAGATAATAGTAAGTTAGAAATAAATGAACAGTAATAATCAATATTCACCAATAGTTGATAATGTTAAATGATAAATGAATGAACATGAATAATCAGTATTCACCATTCGTGGATAATAGTAAATCAGAAATAATTGATCATGAATACTCAATAGTCATCAGTCATAGTTCATGGGAAGTCAGAAATAAATAAAGCTGAAGTATCTACAATCAACAATCATAGATAATAGTAAGTCAGAAAAAAATGAACAAGAATAACCAATATTCAGAATCCTGGATAATAGTAAATCAGATATAAATGAACATGAATAAAGAATATCCACCATTCGAGGATAATGTTAAATCTGAAAAAAAATGAACATGAATAATTGATAGTCATCAATGATAGTTCATAGTAAATCAGTAATATATAAAGCTGAAATATCAATACTTATCAGTCATAGATAATTGTAAGTCAGAAATAAATAAACAGGAATAATCAATATTCACCATTCGTGGATACTAGTATATCAGATATAAATGAACATGAATAATCAATAGTCATCAGTCATAGTTCATAGTAAATAAGAAAAATATAAACCTGAAATATTAGTAGTCACAGTCATAGATAATAGTCATAAATAAATGAATATGAATAATCAATATTCACCAATCATTGATAATAGTAAATCAGAAAAAAACGAACATGAATAATCAATATTCACCATTCATGGATAATGGTAAATCTGAAAAAAATGAACATGAATATTCAATAGTCATCAGTCATAGTTAATAGGAAATCAAAAAATAAAAAAAGCTGAAATATCAATAGTCATCAATCATAGATAATAGTAAGTCAGAAATAAATGAACAGGAATAATCAATACTCACCATTCTTGGTTAATAGGAAATCATATATAAATGAACATGAATAATCAATACTCATCAGGAATATTTAATAGTAAACCAGAAATAAATAAAGGTGAAATATCAATAGTCATCAGTCATAGATAATAGTAAATCAGAAATAAATGGACATGAATAATAAATATTCACGATTCGTGGATAATAGTAAATCAGAAATAAATGAACACGAATAACCAATACTCATCAGTCATACTTCATGGGAAATCAGGAATAAATAAAGCTGAAATATCAATATTCATCAGTCATAGATAATAGTAAGTTAGGAAAAATGAAAAGCAATAATCAATATTCACCAAAGGATGATTATAGTAAATCAGACATAAATGAACATGAATAATCAGTATTCACTAATCGTGGATAATGGTAAATCTGAAAAAAATGAACATGAATAATCAATTGTCATCAGTCATATTTCATAGTAAATCAGAAATATACAAACCTGAAATATCAATAGTCATCAGTCATAGATAATAGTATGTCAGAAATGAATGAACATGAATAATCAATATTCACCATTGCTGGATAATAGCAAATCAGATATAAATGAATATGAATAATCAATATTCATCAGTCACTGTTCATGGAAAATCAGAAATAAATATAGCTGAAATATCATTAGTCAGCAGTCATAGTTAATAGTAATTCAGAAATAAATGAACAGGAACAATCGATATTCAGCATTCATGGATAATAGTAAATCACATATAAATGAACATGAATAATCAATAGTCATCAGTCATAATTAATAGGAAATCAGAAATAAATAAACTTGGAATATCATTAGTCATCAGTCATAGATGATTGTGAATCAGAAATAAATGAACAGGAATAATCAGTATTTACCATTCATGAATAATAGTTAAGCAGAAATAAATGAACATGAATAATCAATATTCATCAGTCGTAGTTAATAGGAAATCAGAAATTAGTAAAGCTGAAATATCAATCATCATCAGTCATAGATAATAGTAAGTCAGAAATAAATGAACAGGAAAAATCAGTATTCACCATTCGTGGATAATATTAAATCATAAGTAAATGAACATGAATAATCAATAGTCATCATTAATAGATAGTAATAAACCAGAAATATATAAAGCAGATATATCAATAGTCATCAGTCATAGATAAGAACAAGTCAGAAAAAAATAAAAAGGAATAATCAATATTCACCATTGTCCAAAAAGAGCAAATCAGAAATAAATGAACATTAATGATCAATATTCACCATTCGTGGATAATAATAAATCAGAAAAAAATGA
>NW_021620830.1:7945-12305 GCF_004785775.1 Grammomys surdaster
AAATAAAAAGGAATAATCAATATTCACCATTGTCCAAAAATAGCAAATCAGAAATAAATGAACATTAATGATCAATATTCACCATTCGTGGATAATAATAAATCAGAAATAAATGAACACGAATAGTCAATAGTCATCAGTCATGGTTCATATTAAATCAGAATTAAATGAACCTGAATTATCAATAGTCATCAATCATAGATAACAGTAAGTCAGAAATAAATGTACAGGAATAATCAATATTCATGATTTGTGCATAATAGTGAATCAGAAATAAATGAACACGAATAATCAATAGTCTTCATTCATAGTTATTAGGAAATCAGAAATAAATAAAGCTGAAATATCAATAGTCATGAGTCATAGATAATACTAAGTCAGAAAGAAATGAACATGAATAATCAATAATCACCAATCGTTTATAATAGTAAATCAGGAATCAATGAACATGAATAATCAATAGTCATCAGTGATAGTTAATAGGAAATCAGAAATAAATAAAGCTGAAATATCAATACTCATCAGTCATAGATAATACTAAGTCAGAAATAAATGAACATGAATAATCAATAATCACCAATCGTTTATAATAGTAAATCAGGAATCAATGAACATGAATAATCAATAGTCATCAGTGATAGTTAATAGGAAATCAGAAATAAATAAAGATGAAATATCAATAGTGAACAGTCATAGAAAATAGTAAATCAGAAATTAATGAATAGGAATAATAAATATTCATCATACGTAGAGAATAGTAAATCAGAAATAGATGAACATGAATAATCAATAGTCATCAGTCATAGTTAATAAGAAATCAGAAATAAATAAAGAATTTCCTTTTCTAACTCTGTGAAGAATTGAGTTGGGATTTTAATGGGGATTGCATTGAATCTGTAGATTGCTTTTGGCAAGATGGCCATGTTTATTATATTAATCCTGCCAATCCATGAGCATGGGAGATCTTTCCATCTTCTGAGATCGTCTTCGATTTCTTTCTTCAGGGACTTGAAGTTCTTGTCGTACAGGTCTTTCACTTGCTTGGTTAGATTCACACCAAGGTATTTCATATTATTTGCAACTATTGTGAAGGGTGTCATTTCCCTAATTTCTTTTTCAGTCTGTTTATCTTTCATGTAGAGGAAGGCTACTGATTTGTTTGAGTTGATTTTATAACCAGCCACTTTGCTGAAGTTGTTTATCAGGTTTAGGAGTTCTCTGGTGGAAGTTTGGGGGTCACTTAAGTATACGATCATATCATCTGCAAATAGCGATATTTTGACTTCTTCCTTTCCTATTTGTATTCCTTTGACTTCTTTTTGTTGTCTAATTGCTCTGGCTAGGACTTCCAGTACTATATTGAATAGGTAGGGGGAGAGTGGGCAGCCTTGTCTAGTCCCTGATCTTAGTGGGATTGCTTCAAGTTTCTCTCCATTTAGCTTGATGTTGGCTACTGGTTTGCTGTAAATTGCTTTTACTATGTTTAGGTAGGGGCCTTGAATTCCTGATCTTTCCAAGACTTTTATCATGAAGGGATGTTGAATTTTGTCAAATGATTTCTCAGCATCTAGTGAGATGATCATGTGGTTTTTTCTTTAAGTTTGTTTATATAGTGGATTATATTGATGGATTCCCGAATATTGAACCATCCCTGCATTCCTGGGATGTAAAACCCAGGATAGCGAAAACTATTCTCAACAATAAAAGAACCTCTGGAGGAATCACCATTCCTGACCTTAAGCTGTACTACAGAGCAATAGTGATAAAAAACTACCTGGTATTGGTACAGAGACAGGCAGGAAGATCAATGGAATAGAATTGAAGACCCAGAAATGAACCCACACTCCTATGGTCACTTGATCTTTGACAAAGGAGCTAAAACTGTCCAGTGGAAAAAGGACAGCATTTTCAACAAATGGTGCTGGTTCAACTGGAGGACAACATGTAGAAGAATGAAAATTGATCCATTCTTATCTCCTTGTACAAAGCTCAAATCTAAGTGGATAAAGGACCTCCACATAAAACCAGATACACTGAAACTAATAGAAGAGAAGGTGGGGAAGACCCTCGAATACTTGGGCACAGGGGAAAAGTTCCTGAACAGAACACCAATGGCATATACTCTAAGATCAAGAATTGACAAATGGGACTTCATAAAATTGCAAAGTTTCTGTAAGGCAAAGGACGCTGTCAATAGGACAAAACGACAACCAACAAATTGGGAAAAGATCTTTACCAATCCTACATCTGATAGAGGGCTAATATCCAATATATACAAAGAACTCAAGAAAGTAGACACCAGACAACCAAATAACCCTATTAAAAAATGGGGTATAGAGCTTAACAAAGAATTTTCAATGGAAGAAACTCGAATGGCCGAGAAGCACCTAAAGAAATGTTCAATGTCCTTAGTCATCAGGGAAATGCAAATCAAAACAACTCTGAGATTCCATCACACACCAGTCAGAATGGCTAAGATTAAGAACTCAGGTGATAGTAGATGCTGGCGAGGGTGTGGAGAAAGAGGAACACTCCTCCATTGTTGGTGGGACTGCAAGATGGTGCAACCACTTTGGAAATCAGTGTGGCGGTTCCTCAGAAAATTGGACACAGCATTACCTGAGGATCCAGCTATACCACTCCTAGGCATATACCCAGAAGATGCTCGAACATATAACAAGGACATATGTTCAACTATGTTCATAGCAGCCTTATTTATAATAGCCAGGAGCTGGAAAGAACCCAGACGTCCTTCAACTGAGGAATGGATTCAAAAAATGTGGTATATTTACACAATGGAGTATTACTCAGCTATTAAAAACAATGAATTCGAGAGGTTCCTAGGTAAATGGATGGAACTAGAAATTATCATCCTGAGTGAAGTAAGCCAATCACAAAAGAACACACATGGTATTCACTCACTGATTTTTGAATATTAGCCCAGAACCTTGAAATGCCCAAGATGCAACTCACAGGCCACATGAAGCTCATGAAGAAGGAAGACCAAGTGGGGGTGATTTGGTCCTTCTTAGAAGGAGCAACAAAATACTCAAGGGAGCAAACATGGAGACAAAGTGAGGGACAGAAACTGAAGGAGGGGGCATTTGAAGACCTTTCCACCTGAGTATCCACCCCATATGCAGTCACCAAAGGTAGATGCTGATGTGGAAGTCAGGAAGTACATGCCGATAAGGGCCTGATATGGATGTCTCCTCAGAGGCCTTCAAGAGTCTGACATATTCAGAGGCCGATGCTCACAACTAGCCATTGAACTGATCATGAGGTTCTCAATGGAGGAGTTAGAGTGAGGACTGAAGAAGCTAAAAGGGTTTGTGGCACCATGAGGAGAGCAACAAAACCAACCAACCACAGCTCCCAGTGTCCTAACCACCAGCCTGGGAGCACTTATGGAGGGATCCAGGGCTTCAGCTGAATATGTAAGTGTAGAGGGCCCTGCCGGGCACAGGTGGAAGATGAGATCCTTGACCTCATGAAGGCTGGACGCCCCAAGGGGTGGGAATTTTCAGGGTGGGGAAGTGGGAGTGGGGGGGTAGGTGGGGGTTACATCCACAGAGAAGAAGGAGGATGGGTAAGGGGATGGGGGGTTCCCGGGTGGGTGGGGGATGGGTAAGGGGATAACATATGAAATGTAAATAAAATATCCAATAAAAAAAAAGAAATAAAGCTGAAATATCAATAGTCATAAGTCATAGATAATAGTAAGTCAGAAATAAATGAACAGGAATAATCAATATTAACCATTGTTGGATAATAATAAGCCAGAAATAATTGAATATGAATAATCAATAATCATCAGTCATAGATAATAATAAACCTGAAATATATAGCTGAAATATCAATATCTACCAGACATAGATAAGAATAAGTCAGAAATTAATGAACAGGAATAATGAATATTCACGATTCGTGGATTATATTTAAGCGGAGATAAATGAGCATGAATATTCAATATTCATCAGACATAGTTAATAGGTAATCAGAAATTAATAAAGATGAAATATCAATATTCATTATCATAGATAACAGTAAGTCAGAAATTAATGAACAGGAATAATAAACATTCGTCATTTGTAGATAATTGTAAATCAGAAATAAATGAACATGAATAATCAAAAGTCATCAGTCATACTTAATATGTAATCAGAAATAAATAAAGATGAAATATCAATAGTCATCAGTCACAGATAATAGTAATTCAGAAATAAATTAACATGAATAAGCAATATTCACCATTCCTGGATAATAGTTAAGCAGATGTAAATGAACATAAAAAATCAATAGTCATCAGTCAAAATTAAGAGGAAATCCGAAAAAAATAAAGCTTAATTATCAATAGTCA
>NW_021620831.1:0-3853 GCF_004785775.1 Grammomys surdaster
ATAGAAATATGTTCCAGTGGGAAATGGGGACATGGGCATAGCCACTAAAAAGAATCAGATTCCAGGGAAGAGAGAGACTCCTTGGAACTAAAGTGGATATCATTAGGTGAAATGCCCAAAAAGGGGGGAGCTAGAACCTGTAGAGACCACTTTAAGTAGAAAGGCACAGCAACCACTTGAGGGATGCACCTGTCCACTCATCTCAAAATTTTTAATCCAGATATTTTCCTGACCAAATGACAAAAAATGGAGCAGAGAGTGAAGGAAAGGCCATCCAGAGACTGGCTCACATCAGTAGACACCAAAACCCTTGCAATATGGCTGATGCCAAGAAATGCCTGCTAACAAGAGCCTGATATGGCTGTTCACTGAGAGGTTCTAAAAGCACCTGACCAATACAGATGAAGATATTCACAGTTAACCATTGGACTGAGCCTGGGATCACTAATGGAAGAGTTAGGGGAAGGACTGAAAGAGCTGAAGGGGACTACAACCCCATAGGAAGAACAATTTCAAATAACCAGACCACTCAGAGCTCCTAAGGACTTAACTATCAACCAAAGAGTATACATAGAGGGATCCATATCTTTTGCTACATACAAAACCAAGGATGGCCTTAAGTGACATCAGTAGGATGGGAGGCCCTTGTTCCTGTTTGATGCCCTAGTGTAGCAGGATGCTAGATTGGTGAAGTTGGAATGGGTGAGTGGGTAGAGGAGCATCCTCATAGATGGAAAGGGGAGGAGGGAGAGGGGGATTGTGGAGGAGTAACTGGAAGAGAGTTTTCATTTGAAATGTAAGCAAATAAAATGATTAATACAAAATAAAAAGAAAATTCAAAAAACAAAGTTAGCTCATTATATCCTCATTTGTGTCACATCTCACCAGATTACAGTACGAATTTCAAGAATTTTGTCAAGTTTGATTCATGGCTAGAATACAAATTCTTTTGGTGATTAATGTTGATCACCAACTTGATAATATTGATAAATGGCAACAAAATTAGTAATATACACTTGTTAATGTTTTTTGCAGTTCCTTTCTCATGGAGGCCATAAGGATCAGAAGGAATCTTCCTTCACTGGAAAAATACCTTCCTTATTAAAGCATGGAAAGAAGAAATCTATTAAGGACCAGTCAGGCAGACTTTATCTCCTTCCTCTGGCTCTTAAAATCTTTTAATCCACACTCCCAAGTAATCCCTGAATGTAGAGAAAATATCTTGTGATTCTGACATACCCATCACTTGTCAATTAAAAATACTATGGCGTAGGCAGGCAGCGTAAGGTGGGACACCAGGAGACAGAAAGTATTGTGGGAGAGGGCAGGGACAGGAGATTCACCTGTGAGGGGTAGATATGTGGTGAATGAACACAGACAACCAGCCACATGACAGAATATAGATTCAAGTACATGGGTTATTTTAAGTTACGACTCAGGTCAGAGAAGTGCCTAGCTATATGGCTGAGATATTTATTAAATGACTTTGAATCTTATTCATATTTTTGGGAGCATGGTTCTGGGAGGAAGAAACACCATATACTTCAAAACAATTAGTAACAACTCTGGGCACCAATATGTTGTAGTAAATCTCATTCAGCGGTTTCTACCCTGCTTTAGGTTATTTTAGATCCTGAATAAAGATACTAAACTTTTATATTTTTGATAAGAAAGCTTTAGAGCTGGGGAGGTATCTACTCTATGATCTATTAATGTCTGTTTCTTTACTAATGCACCAAATTGTAATTTACAACGTTCTGCCTGAACTGCTCTTAACCACATTGGCCATCCATCATGACCATGTTTTCATGATTCACTTACCTGTGACATCTTCTCCTCTCTCCATCTTCTCTGTTCTTCCTCCGTGGTGTCCTGTCTTAGATGCCAAGCCCAAGATCTGAATCTCATTCTTTCTCCGTTTTGCCCAACATTAAGCTGTAGTCATCTTTATTCAATCAAAGGTATTTGGTTGTTGTTGCTTCTAATATAAAGTCAATACTTGAGGTTTATTTTTAATTATTTTATTTATTTACATTCCAAATGTTGCTCACTCTGCCTTTCCCACTCCCACTGTTCTTTACTCCATCCCCCTTCCATTTTCCCCATTCCCTTCCCTTTTGCCTCTGAGATGGTTCTGACCTCCATGGACCCTGGGCTTCCCCTTCCCTAGAAAAAATCCCCATAGGATTAGGCACATTCTCTATCAAGTCAGACAAGGCAGTCTTCTGCTACATATGCACCTAGGGACTAATAACAGTCCTTGTATGCTCTTTGGTCAATGGCTCAGTCTCTAAGAACTCCTAGGAGTCCGGGTTAGTTAACACTCTTTGTCTTCCTATGGGGTTGCCATCTCTTTAGATCCTTCAATTCTTCCCCTAATTCTTTTTAGGGGTCTCTGATCTCAGTACAGTCGATGGATTTCAGTATCTGCATCTGTTTCATTCAGGTGCTGGTCTCTCTGAGGACAGCCATGTCAATGTTCTGTCTCCAAGCAGTACATAGCATGAATAATAGTGTCATAATACTGTGCCCACCCATGGAATAAATCCCAATTTGGACCTGTCCCTGTATGGGCTTTGGCATTCCCTTCAGTATCTGCTCCATTTTTTCCTTCCTTTTTAATTTTTTAACAGATAGGAAAAATTATATATCAAAAAATTTGAAGGTATGCTGGCGACTCCATTCCTCCAATGGTGGCCCTCTTTTCCTCTGCCTCCCATGATGATATCATTCACCCTTTTGGTGGAATTGATTCATCTTAACATGGGCCTTCCTTCTTTTTAAACTTCTTACAATCTATGGTTTGTATCATGGGTATTCTGCACATTTTGGCTAATATCCCCTTCTCAGTAAGTACATACTATTCATGTCCTTTTGTGTCTCATTTATCACATTCAGGATGATATCTTCTAGTTCCATCTATTTGCCTGCCAAACTCATGATGTTCTCATCTTTAATAGCAGATTAGTATCCCATTGTGAAAGGGGACCACGTTTCCTGAATCTATTCTTCTGTTGAGGAATATCTGGGTTGCATTCAGTTTCTGGCTCTAATGAATAAGGCTACTAAGTACATAGCAGAGGATATGTCTTTATGCTATGGTGGAGCATCATTTGGGTATATGCCCAGGAGTGGACTTCAGGTAGAACTAATTGTGAATTTTCTTATTTGCAATAAGGAACCACCAGATTGATTTCCAGAGTGGTTTTGTCATTTATAGTCCCATCAGCAATGGAGAAATGTTCCTCTTTCTTCAGATTCTCTCCTGCATGTTCTGTCACTTGAGTTTTTGACTTTAGTAACTCTGATTCATGTAAGGTGTAATGTCAGGTTTCCTTAGATTTGCATTTCACTGATAACTAAGGATGTTCAACATTTCTTTAAGAGTTCCTGTACCTTTCGCAATTCCTCTTCTGAGAATTCTCTGTTTACCAATGTATCACATTTTAACAGATTTTTTTTTGGGGGGGGATTTTTTGAAGTCTATCTTTTGATTTCATTATACATTTTGAATATTACCCCTCTGATGGATGTAACATTAATGAAGATCTTTTCAAAGTCTTTAGATTGCCCTTTTGTCCTATTGACAGTGTCCTTTACCTCACAGAAGCTTTTCAGTTTCATGAAGTCCTAATTATCAATTGTTAATGTTAGACCCTGAGTCATAGGTGTGCTGTTCAGGAAAATATCCACTGTGTCCATACATTTCAGGCTATTTCCCATTTTCTCTTTTATTAGATTCCATGTATCTAGTTTAATGTTGAGCTCTGAGGTCCACTTGTGCTTGAGTTTTACCAAGGTTAATAAGTATGAATCAATTTGCATTCTTCTATAGACAGACCACCAGTTAGAG
>NW_021620832.1:0-3688 GCF_004785775.1 Grammomys surdaster
ACTCAAAAAACACAATAAATTAATCATAACACAACAAACCCAAAAGAATACAAACACATACACACACACACACACAATACCACTTCCAAAACCAAAATTATAGTAACAAAAAACTTTGATCTTTTATATCTCTCAACACCAACAGACTCAACTCCTAAATAAGGACATGGGCTATGCAAACAGGATCCATCAACTTGCTGCATACAAGAAACAAACCTCAGTAACAAAGACAGCAACTACCTCAGAAGAAAGGGCTGAAAGAAAGTCTCCCAAGAAAGTAGTACAAAATTGTCCATATAATCTAACACAAGAAGAAACATCAATTGATACAAGAAGATTGAAAAAAAAATTGCATGCATTCTATCACATCACCACAGAAAAGGCTGGACTTCAATAAATATAAAAACAGCAGAAAGCCCATATACTCATGGAAACTGTACGACTCCTCTCCCAGTGATGGTTAGGGAAGAAATAAAGAAAGGAATCTCAAGCCTTCTAGAATTCAATAAAAATGAAGTCACCACATAACCAAACTTATAAGACCCAATGAAAGGAGGGCTAAGAAAAAAACCTCTTGCCATAAAATGCCTTCATTAAGTAACTGAAGAGATTCTAGAATAATAACCTAATATCCTACCTGAATGCCTTAAAACAAACAGAAGAAAACACACTCGAGAGGAGTAGACAACAGGAAATATGCAAATGCAGGGCTGAAATCAACCAATTAGAAAGAAAGAAAATAATACAAAGAATAAAAAAACAAAAAAATTAAAAACAAAAACAAAGAGGTGTTTCCTTGAGAAAAATAAGAAAAAATAGGTAAACTCCTTGCCAATCTAACAGGCATAGAGATAGTATCCATAAAAGCTAAATTAGAAACAAAAAAAATGAGACATAAAAGAAACTGAAGAAATTAAAAAAATATATCAAATATTATTACAAAAGTCTCTACTCAATAAAAATTGAAAATCTATATTAAATGGATAATTTTCTAGACAGATACCATGTACCAAAGTTAAATCAAGATCAGCTAAACTATCTAAACATGCTCATACCTCCCAAAGAAATTGAACCAGTCATTAAAAAACCTACCAATGAAACACAAGTGGAGGGCAAATTGGTTTTTTAAGCAAAATTCTGTGTGATCATCAAGGAAGAGTAAATGCAAATACTCCTTAAAATATTCCACAAAATAGCAAAAGAAGGAACTCTGACTAATTAAACAGTCATTCAGGAATCTAAGACATACAAAAATACAACAAAGAAAAGAACATCAGAGCAACTTTGCTTATGAGTATTGACACAAAAATACTGAATAAATTCACAAATTGAATTCAAAAACACTTCAAAGTCATCATTTCCCAATATCAAGCAGGCTTTACCTTCTGGGTGTATGGATTGTTCAATATTTGAAAATCCATCAATGTAATCCCCTATATAAACAAACTCAATATTTGAAAGTGTATCAATGTAATCTATATAAATAAACTCAAAGAAAAAATGTACATGATCATCTCATTAGATGTTGAAGAAGCCTTTGACAAAGTACAACACATCTTCATCTTAAATGTCTTAAAGAGATCAACAATTCAAGGCATATAGCTAAACTAAAGCAATATACAGCACATCAACAGCCAACATTAAATTAAGTGGAGAGGAATTTGAAGCTATCCCACTAAAATCAGGGACAATGCAAGGCATACCAATCTTTCTGTATCTAATCGATATAGTACTGTAAGTTGTAGCTAGAGCAAAAACAACAAAAGAAGATCAAGGACATACAAATTATTACAGGTACTGTCCAACCTGTATGCTCGAATTCACTGTTAAAAATTAATCATAAATTCTCAAAAGCAAAATACACCATGAGGTAAGATTAGGAGGAGGGGAAAATTGGTTTTTTAAGCTAAAGCACGTGGTTCCTTCCCAAGTAACATAGGTTTGGAATTGGACAACAGGTGGGGTGATATGGTGTGCATAATTCTGAGATTTGTGGCTTGAGACTAGTACTCACACACAGGGACATGGATGATGGCCTAAAGATTCAGCTGTATGTCCTTTCATATTCTGGGCTGCTTCAGAAAGTTTAGTTTGCAGATACAGATTGTTCCTGCTATGATAAGGGAGATTATAGAGAGGAGGCTTCAATAAGATAGAAATATCACATGGGAGAATTAAAAAAATATTTAATTGTATTTAAGAATAGATAGAAGAATAATGCTTTAAAGGAAATTTGAAAAGGTCTATGCAAGGTCAGGCAGCTGTATTCTTTGAACATGGGTTCCACAAGAATTCTGGGATTTCTTAGTCTGGTATGACAAATCAATAGCATTGTAATAGGCAAACACTGGAAGTATAAGGGAATTTAATTGAAGTTAAACACATAAGAAAGGAAAGGATGTTAATATAAAAAGACAGAGGATATATATATATATATATATATATATATATATATATATATATATATAGAGAGAGAGAGAGAGAGAGAGAGAGAGAGAGATCAATGTCCACAGAATGAAGAATTTAAATGTACATATATGAGTAAAAATTTAGGCCTTGATTTCACTACTAAAACTGCAAGTCATTTCAGTATCCCAAAAATGAATCTTGTCAGAGATTCACGCTCTACAATATACTAATCTGACAATCAAGTTTTTCATACTATATAGGTAATTACATAGATTTTGTAAGGTGCACTGAAATGACCTTCTGTTTCAGTTCACTGAATAGTGTCAGGAACATCTGGTGATTTCCAATGACCTTGGTTCATCCTTCCTTTCAGATGGATCCAGTCAGAACTGCAGTTTTACAGAGACTAGATAACAAATGTTAAAACCAGATTTCTTAAATCTAACCAATTTTTCTAACTTTCCTACCCTCAGCATCCATTTAAAAAATTTTTGCCTCAATACAGCATGAAGAAGTTGTGATGGTGTTGTGGAAAATACTTTAAACAATAACCACCCTATCACCAGCAGGCCCTGAAGTAGTGAGTACTTGATTCACTCCTCATTCCAGACAGCCCCCCTTAAGAGAAGTTGAATTAACACCAAAATACAAACATCACCAAGGCTATCCACAACAGAATTGATTAATAAACTTATTTTTCGTTTTTGGAAATTAATATTGTATTGGATATTTTATTTACATTTCAGATGTTATCCCCTTTCCCGATTTCCCCCTTCTTAGGAGCCCCATATCCCATCTCTTCTCATACTGCTTCTATGAGGATGTGCCCCCATCCACTCACTTCCAGCTCCCCATCCCTCGAATTCCCCCACACTGGGGAATCCAGTAGTCAAGGGACGAAGGACCTCCTCTCCTACCTATGCCTGACAAGGCAATACTCCCCTACATATACAGCTGGAGCTATGGGTCCCTCCCTATGTGCTCCCAGGCAGGTGGTTTAGACCCTGAAAGCTCTGGTTGGTTGGTTGGTATTTTGGCTCACCCCATGGGGCCACAAACCCCTTCATTTCCTTCAATCTTCTTTCTAAACACTCCATTGGGAAAACCCTGATTAGTTCAATGATTAGCTGTGAGCATCTGCCTCTGTATATATCAGGCTTTGGAAGACCTTTAAGGAGACAGCTGTATCAGGCTCTTGTAAGCATGCACTTCCTTTCATCCACATCAGTATCTGCTTTTGGTGACTGCACATGGGATGGAAACCCAGGTGGAGCAGTCT
>NW_021620833.1:0-6104 GCF_004785775.1 Grammomys surdaster
ACCTAAGCCCTCTGAAAAAGCAGCAAGGATTCTCAACAGCTGACTTAATTTTCCAGGCCCTCTTTATGCTTTAGTCCAAGATCCTCCAGCAACACAAACCCATGGAGGTGTCTCAAGATTTTAGGATGAAAGTTAACAGTTAAGAAAGAGTATATATAAGTTGTTCTTGGCCGGGCAGTGGTGGCACACACCTTTAATGCCAGCACTTGGGAGGCAGAGGCAGGCAGATTTCTGAGTTCAAGGCCAGCCTGGTCTACAGAGTGAGCTTCAGGACAGCCAGGGATATACAGAGAAACCCTGTCTCAACAAACCAAAAAAAGATGTTCTTGAGTTCTGTTCCATCATCTTGGAAGATGGTTGTATTAATTCTCCTATTGTTTTTTTTCCCTCTCTTTTGTGTATGTGTCTGGGTGTAAGTGGATACCTGTCATGGTGCATGTGTGGAGGCAGCAGGTTACCTTTGGATGTTTGTGGGCCCTCACCTTCCCACCTTGTTTACCATGGTGCCTCTTTGTTGACCATGAGCTTCTGGACATTCTCCTATCTTCCTGATTCATGTAAGCATCCAGGGATTACAGATACTAGGGCTAGTGCACTTATCTTGTTGTTTGTTTTGTTTTGTTTTGTTTTGTTTTGTTTTGTTTTGTTTTCTTTTGTGAAACAAGGTTCCCTGTCCTGTAACTCTCTCTGTAGATCAGGCTGACCTCAAACCCACAGAGATCTCTCTACCTCTGCCTCCCAAATGCTGGGATCAAATGAGTGTGCTATCACCTGGCTGCACTCAGCTTTTATCTGGGTTCTGGGGATCTGAATTCAAGTTGTTAAGCCTATTTGACTAGTTCTTTTCTTCACTGATAGCTACCTTTTGGAAAAGAGAAGACTTGATTAAAATGGTAACTGCCACATATTTCTCCATCCCTTTTCTTGTTTCTCTAATAACAGTGACAGTCTACTTCATCTCTCCTCTTCCTTTATTCAGTATCTAGGTACTCATAAGTACAATAAGAGTTAGGTCTAATGGGAACAATGCATGCAGCAAATTTAGAGTGGCAGTTTCCATTCAGAGAGCTCAAAAATATAAATCTTACTTACTAAAATAAAAACAGATAAAAACACACTGTAAATTACAAGACAACAAACTATCCTACCATAGCGAAACTACACTGCATTCACTTAGTACACTCACCTCACCTCTAGCCCTAACTACAGGAAGAGGCAGAAATCTAGGAGGAAAGAGAATACTTTAATAAATGCTAAATACTCACAAAACTTTTGATCAACACAGTCAATAACAAATAAAAGTAACTATTGCAAAATAACTTCAAATTTCCCATGACTAATATGTAGTAAAATGGGTGAACTTTATTCAGAAAAAGAACATTAACACACAGACACTGAGAACTCTCTCAGGGCTGGTGATTCAGATCTGATTATACAGTGACCTTCCAAGTGACCATTGTTTACACTACCATATTGGAAGGGATCCAGTGCTGTTTTGTTAAGTGTGATTTCAGACCAACTCTGGTAAGTCTCCAATAATTTGATTAGACCTGGAGTGCTGTGAATTTAAGAACCTGAAGCAACAGCATTTTCTAAACAATTTCTAAATTAAACTTGTTAGCCACATCAGCTCCATGAGTTCAATTTTGCAACTCCTGAAGACAAGAAAAGAGGTCTTGCTTAACTCTCAGCACACAGGTTTTAAAAGAGTTTTAATGAACTGAGGCTCTGAGAACAAGAAAAGCCTTATTTGGAAACATTCAATCCTTAAGTCCTTGGCCAATAACTAGATTAAACAAACTAGCTATATGACTTTTACCTGAAATGTCTTGGAAACAATTTTTAAAATTAACACCTTTATTTCCTGGTAGAATGCTTGAAATATAAATTGAAATCTTAGTCAATTAGATCAAATGTAACCTAACAATTATATATCTGAACCTAAGCAGAAGACACTACACTGAACTAAGGATTTTTACCGAAAAAGAAAAACACAACAACAAATAGAAAACGGAGCAGTCAGTTACTTAATTCTGTTGGATTCTATTTAAATTTGCAATTAAAATAATATCACTTACCATATTACCATAGTGGTCAACAGAGGTTAGGAGAACCTAACAATACTCTTTCTCTTAGAAAATACAACAAAAAGTCTGAATTGTAACAGTTTCGCTCCCAAACTGTTCTCTGTAGTAAAACAGACCATTCATTACAAGAGATCTATCATGATAATTACTTAAGGTAAATCCCGTGTTCTATGAAGCATTTTAGCTTTTGATTGTATTCATATTGACTTATATAAGTTGTTAAAAATATTTAAACTACTCTTGTCAGTATATTAAAATTTCCAAGGTTTTAAGGATCTTGAGAAAATATTTTTAAAGAATCCACTACCATTACTAGTCAAGAAAACAAACATTAAAAAAAATCAAAGACTGAACACTCTGTACTATATACATCTTAATCATCCTAACAGCAAAAACTACATGAAACATTTAGAACACAAAATGACATTGAGAATCTCAACACGGAGAGCTGACACTAAAATTACAAGCCGTATACAAACATGCTTCTACGTTTACCTATGGAAGCAGACAGATGGTTAAAATACTGGGTTAATAAAGATCTTTTAGAAAAGTGACTTAGGCAGGCTTAAACTAGCAAGGATTAAGGATGAATCCTTACTAATTAATTGGAAGATCTGAGAGATATTTTATATTTCATTTTACAAAATCAGAAATATGTATTTTGAAACAAGATAAAAAGACATGATCTACATGTCAGAAAACTACCACTCAGCAATATTTTTCATCCACAAAGCAGGTAAAACAAAAACATTCAAATTTCACATTGGCACCAGAAAAGTTAACTGGCCTGCTTCCTGGATTAGAAAAACTAAAACTGAGCAATAAGTGGTTTTGCAGACGTTTGAACATGCCTAAGCCTTTAAATCAGCAAAATATTTACTAAGAATTCTGATTACGAAAGTAATACATACTTATAAAACCTTCAAACAGAAAAAAATGAAAAAGTGAAAGGCTCTATAAGACCCTCTAAGACCCATCCCCCACCACACGGAAGAAAAAATACATTTAAGACTGTGATACTTATCTTTCCAAATCTTTTTGTCCAGTACAGATACAAAATACACACACATTGATTTGGCTCTAACTAGATACAGGGTTTTGCCACTTTTATTTTACACTTATTCTATCTGTGTAGTTGTTAATCTAGTCAAGTTGATAACACAATAAGTTCCTATGTGTATTAGGAACTTATAATTTCAGAGAGTATTTCCCTGACACCAAGGCTGGGAATATGGCATTAGGCAAGCATGCAGGCAGGCAGTGATGTTGCTAGAGCAACAGCTGAGAGCATCCATCTTCATCCTCAACCAGGGAGGTGAAGGGACACTAGGAATGTCTTTCTGGGTCTGGGTTACATCATTCAGAGTGATTATTTCTGGCCCCATCCATTGACTTGTAAATTTCATTTCATTTACAGCTGAATTCGATTGTGTATGTGAGTTGTGTTGTAGTATATGTGAGGCTTGTTGGGTTTATGTGTGGGTCGTGCTTCTGTCTTGCCATGTGACTAGGTCCTCTAGTAGGGACAGAGGCACAGGAATTCAACTGTGTTCACTTTATGATAGTGCCAGGTGGACTTAAGGCTGTGTGAAGCTGCAGGACTCTACTCTAAGCTGGGGAGCACAGTGTGAGGTCTCCAAGAGAGCCAGAGCTCTTGCAAGAAAGAGTGTCTTGGAAGGAATGCTTAATTGGCTATGTCCCTCTGGCCTTTAGGTACCTCATCAATATGGAGATCTGTCTTGAGGCTCTGTGGCCTGTAGTCATGCCCTCTACCTGTGGAGGGCCTAGCCTACAGGATTGAAAGCATGGATCAATGGAGGTCTGTGGCCTCCTGTGGGAAGCCTGGATTCTGGCAGCATGGCAAAATGCATGCCATCACTTAGAAACACCTAGGGTCGCAGGCGATTCCTAGTTGGTGCTCGACTAGAAACCATGCTGTTCTTTCACAGTCCAACATCTAGGAACCATATTTTCATTATCCATTCATCAGTTGTAGGACATCTAGGTTGTTTTCCTTTCTTGGCTATTGGGAATAAAGCAGCAAGGAACATGAACAAACCTGTTACCTCTGAAGTAGAATCATATCCTTTGGGTATAGGCCCAGGAAGAGTGTCTTAGTTAGTTTTCTATTTCCCTAACCACACCTACAGTGACACACCTCCTCCAGCAAGGCCATATCTCCTTGTGCTTTCTAGAGAATTTCCATGAACTGAACTAGGTACCAATCATTCAAGTAAACAAACTGTTAAGGACCATTTTTATTCAAACCGCCCCATTTACATTACAGGATATTTTTAATTTCTCAAGGGCTGATCACTCAATTATGAGCCTTACTCTGAGAGACTGGAGTCCTACAGAAAGTTCCTAGCAATACCTTTGTCTTTAGATGGACCCCTACATCATCTTACAGCAATCTCAGAATTTCTCGTCTAACACTGAGATTTTGGTGCATTTGAAATTTTAAAGGAGGGTGAAAGATAAAGATTAAATTTCATTTTTCTCTGTAGGCCCAGTTTTCCAAGCACAGTTTCTTGTTTTCTCTGATGTGTCTTTTAGGTCAGTCTGTAGAAAACTCAAAAAGCTATAGGTGTGTCAACTTCCATTCGAGTGGGCCATCCATTCTGGTTCCTTGTACTTTGAGTCTAATTTTGTGACAGTACCATGTTTTATTTCATGTAGCATAACTTGAACTCAGACACTGAGTTACCTTCAACAGTGTTCTTATTTTGGGGAACTGCTTTGGATAGCCATGTCTTTTGTGCTTCAACATGAATTTTAAAATTGTTTTCTGATTCTGACATCAAAAAAATTGGCATCTAATAGATATTACATTTAGTTTATAGATTAATTTGATAGACTGGTCATTTTCACAATATTAATCTTACCCATCTGTGGACGTGGGAGATCTTTGTACCCACTAGTGTCATCTTCAATTTCTTCAGTCTTTTAACATTCAGTTTAGATGTCTTTTATGTACTTCTTTAGGTTTACTCCAAAATATCATTTGCTTTTTTAGGCTGCTGTGAATGCCATTGTTTCCTTCATTTCTTTCTCACTGTATATTTATCATTGTTAAATATACTGGCTAGTTTATGGTCAACATGACATAAGCTAGAACCAATTGGGAATAGAGATCCTCAAGTGAGAAAATGCCTCCATAAAGGTGGCCTATAGGAAACTTTATTGGACTGTTTCCTGATTAATTATTGATATGAGTAGGCCCAGCCCACTGTGTGTGTTCCCAACCCTAGGCATGGTTCTGAGTTGTATAAGAAAGTAGGTTCCATGAGGAGCATGCCAGTAAGCAATGTTTCTCCGTAGCTTATACTACAGTTTCTGCCTCCACATTTCTGCCTGTGTTTAGAAAATAGTCTTCCTAGTGACATCCAGGCAAATGAATGTTGTTACAGAAGCAGAACCTAAACATTACAAGTGGATTATGAAAACACCTGAGACAAAAACATGGTCACAATGTCAGCACCATGACAAAGTGTATATGACAGGTGATGATCTACACAGGGGATCATGATTATCTTTATGACAAACAAAGGCATTTTTCCATTCTGAAACAGGCAGTACAGAACCATTTCAGTTAAGATGATTGGTGGTATGTAATCCAATCCTTGAGAAACATATTTAATCCTAAACAGCAATGAACATAATTTTTTCATTACTATGAAATAGTTTTCAATCCTAAGATATAGGCAGGCTGGTTGATCAATATTATCTAAATGGCTATTTGTTGTCTAGGAGAGATTTGAAAGGATGTGAATTCAGATAGAAAGTGAAGGAGAGAGGATCTTAGAAGAGTTGCAGGAGAGGAAACCATAACCTGAATGTATTGTACTAGAAAAACTATTTTCAATAAAAGAAAAATAGAAAAGAAACAAAAATATGTCTGCATTCTTCTTTCCATTTTACATTTTAAGTGAAGCTATATTCAAAAATGAAAGATGAATTAACATGGCAGATGAAATTCTGAGACAGAATGAAATGATGTGTTTTTACCACATTTAA
>NW_021620834.1:0-7590 GCF_004785775.1 Grammomys surdaster
AGGGCCATACCAATCCCGATGTGCTTTTCCTGGAGAGGGGATACTTTTGATATCAACCCCTATGCAGTCAGGCTTGTGAAGGAAAACTATTTATCACTATTGAAACTGGTTATAGAGGGGAAAGTATTTACCCATAATGAAATCAATTTTAGAAAAAAAAAAAAAAACACTGTGGTACATGGAGGTGAGTAGGAGGATGCTGTGTCACATCCATGGGCCTGAGAGTCAACAAGGCTGGCTAAAACTGTGTGTCCCTTCCCTGCTCTACTCTATTAGCAGTGGTATTGGTTCTTTCTTCATTAATATCCCTTTTATGGTTCAATGCTTTATCTTGGGAAGATTGGCATTCAGCCCACTCTTGCTGATGATAGTAACTCTTCAGTGAGCATGGATTTCCTGGAGATGGTTAGTCTGGGGATTCACAGATGGAGGGGTTCACAAGTGGAACCCAGGCAGGTTCCTGCACTCCAGATATAATTATGGCCTTCACTTCAATGGTGGCTATGTTTAGTGTTTGATTTATTCATGGCTACACAGTTATTTTTCAATATAATATATATAGACCATTGTAGAAATGTGGTGTTTTATTTTTACTCCAGCACAGTGCGTAGTTCACAGTTCCCTTGCAAGCCATTTTTAAAATCTGACAAATAATTTCAGGCCCAGCTGCTCTCTGTCCCTTCTTATTTGTGGATACAGGGAATGACCTTACCTGAATGGTCATACTGGGTTGTCCTGCTCAATAAGCTGGTGTTTGCTGGACAGCTGTCATGGCAGGTACTCAGTATCACGACCATAGATTGGTAAGATTAATATTGTGAAAATGAACATTCTACCAAATTAATCTATACACTAAATGTAATATCAGTAAGATGCCAAATTTATTCATCACAGAATGAGAAAGCAATTTTAAAATTCATGATGAAGCACAAAAGACACGGCTATCCAAAGCAGTCCCCATAAATAAGGACACTGTTGAAGGTAACTCAGTATCTGGGTTCAAGTTATGCCACATGAAATAAAAACATGGTACTGACACAAATCAGACTCATAGTACAAGGAAGCAGAATGGATGGCCCACTCAAGTGGAAGTTCACACACTGACAGCTGTTTGAGTTTTCTACAGAGTGACCTAAAAGACACATCAGAGAAAAGCATAGCTTTTTTTACTTTGGGTTCCTTTCAACCCTTGCTTCTTGTGACCACCACACCAAGTTATGATCTGACATCCATGTATGCATCATAATATTCATTCACATACCTACAATAAATGAATAAATAAGTAAGTAACTAAGTAAGTAAGTAAGTAAATAAATAAATAAATAATGAATAGCGAGTTCTAAGCCATTCAAAGCTCATGATGAGACCCTGTCTCAAAAATATAAACTGAAACGGAATTACTTAAAAAAAAGATTCAGTGTTTGGCACCCTGTGAAAAAAAGGGTAATCATGGAAAATATTGACAAGAGTTTATTTTCCTTTACATTTCCTATTCAGACTAGTCTGGGAATGCTGTGCATGAAATTCCTGAGATGCTGTAATTGAGATCTCTGTCAGTAATTCCTGAGTCAGCCTCCATTTCAGAGAAATCCATTCCCTGCTGACACTTTCTGTCTCTGAATTTTTCAGGTATTGACAGTAAGATAATTATAATTATAATAATTATTATTGTTGTTGTTTTTATTGTTGTTGTTGTTGTTGTTTTGGCTCGTAATGCATGACTGCTCCAGAAAGCTGTTCTTAGTAGATCAGATGGGAAGGTGAGATCTGAAAGAGTAAATCTGGTGGAAAAGTCACTGACCAACTCAGATTCATTCTTTGACTGTGCTCACAGCTGGTTCTCTGGGAGACTGCTTTATGTGTGCACAGAAACCACTTATTAGCTACAGAGCATTTGGTCTCCAAGTGTGATCTAGGATCAGTACAGTATCACCTGGCTACCAGCAAAATACACAAGTGCAGTTTTCTTCCAGACATGACCCTGGAATGGGACAGGTCCCAGGAGTCAGTAAGTTTCCAGTGAGCCCTCCAGGTAACTCCGGGTTCCCTTCCTCTGTGAAGAATTCACCACCAGCTATGCCCCTTCCACCTCTGCCACAGTGACCCTGGGTGTGAGCAGGTTCAGGTCCCTGGCAGAGGGATTCATCCCCATAATATTTGATTGGAATGCCTCCCCCATTGCTTCCCAGGCTCAGAGATCATCATTAGCCAACTCTAGTTCTTTTTCATTATCCAGGCCCTTGAGTTCTCCATAAAGGCAATTCACACCACTAACTGAAAGACAGAGTGGACTTCTGACTTCCCCAACATATCCCCAGTCACCTTTCATCCTTGTCATAGTGATACTACACCAAATTATTCAACACACTTTTCTTTTGAATTGCTGACTAGCACAAAACACAATGGACAGAGAAGTATTAACTTGTTGGGAAGCAGATTGTGTCTGCAGAGCTTCACGAGTTAGTTAAATAGCTTTTTCTAAACTTTCTGATCATTAATTCATCTGCTTTAGAAATATAAAATCGAAGAGCAAGACTATACAATGAAATTCATACTTTTATTTACTAAACTAACCCTGTTATTCCTGCCTTTCTCATTAAGACCACAACCACATAATGGAATTCATTTTTTCCTGTACTAGGATTGACTGTTATTCCAAATCCTTTGCATTTTAATTAATAAATTTACTGCCACTTCTCTGCATAACTGCCACCTATGATTCTTGTCATAGTGATACTACCTGGCTGAAGGAGGTAGCCCAGGACAACACACTTAGTTTGGAAAGGACTTACATGATTTTTCCACTCTGACACCTGAGAGGTGAGATCACCTTGTACCCTAAATTCAGCATACCTAGCTCAATAAGGCAGAAGCCACAGATGACATTGCCAAACACAGTCCCTCCTGAGCTTATAGACCCATTGAAATTGAGGGTTCATTGGATGTGAGGCCTTTCCATCTTCTATTCATCCTACTGAGTCTTGAGTATCTTTTAAATACAGGACCATAGTTCAAATACCAACACCCTCTGCCGTGGAACTGGAACTCAGAAAGGTAGATATTGGAGAAGTGGAAGCTAATAGAACTACAGAGCAGCAATCCAATGTCCTATTGACCTTTGCTAATAGATGCCTACTGTGTCTGGTTGTACTGGGATTTTATCTTTTGAAGAAGACACATAAACTGTACAATTTGATATTCCCCCTGGACATGTACTCCTTTCTATATTGCCAAGAACAAGGGAGTTTATATTGAAAAAAAATGGGATTGTGAAAACACATATCTGAATATATTGAAACAATGTCTCTGCTTAAGGCATGTGCACAATAAGAAAATATAATTCAATTAGCATAAAGTTAAAGGTTCAGGGGAATAATTTTTGCCTCTGGGAAACAGGATCACCTGGGGAATTGGACTGTGTCACATGAATGGAGCACGGGGGAGAGTTATCCTGGAGAAGAATCTCCCTCAAGCAAGGATCCTAGAGCATTAGGTCCTAACAAAGATGAGCTACCCATGCCAAGGCCCAAAACAACTCTCCCCATCCAAAATGCTTGACTTGTAATGAAGCAGAGATAAATCTCTAGCTTTGAAAGGAGAAGTTGCCAAGGGGTTTCCCCTGAGTCAAAAGAGAGACTTCAAGAAAGGGAACCTCAGAAACAGGTGAAATGAAGCAATCTGGTCAGCAGGTAGGCCATGGCAGTTTCCGATGACATCATCAGTAGTCACTTCCCTGGACATTCTCTTGTTTCGAGTAGAACCCTAGAATCTTCTGTGATGTCACCAGTGTTGTGGTGACACCAACTGCCTGTGGAGTATTCCTTCAGAGCTGCTGGGTTCACAAGCAGTCATGTTGTCCATGCTGCGCAGGATATTTCGGAGGGACGATAGACTACAACCAGAGACCAGACCTAGGCAGAAGACATTTCATAAACCAGGAAGAAGGATATGGCTCTGGGGAAGACACAGTGAGTCCTGGGCTGTGCTTGGGGGAGCTTCCTGGAGGAGGGGGGCTTGAGCAGGTCCTTACAGGAGAAGTGCTTATCATCTGGAGCCTCCACATTCCTCAATGGCAGACCCAGAGTCAAGAATTTCTGATGATTAAACTAATCCAGAAATTCCTGGAGCAGAGATCCAGGAATTGACGAGCCTGCAGTTGCTTTGCTGAGAGATCTGAATTTCCTGCTTAGTGGCAAAGGATGCCAGGAGGGAGTTCTGTGAGAATAACAAAGTCTTGCTCTCAAGATAGAGTGCTGAAGGATTTCATCCTCAATAGATTCTTTTAGTTTACATGAATATGTGATGCCAAGAACAGAGAGGGATATTCCCCTGTCATGTATCAGATCTCAGATATTTTGGGCTTGAACCCACATGATGTTCAATCACAGTCTGAGGTATATGTAGTAGTGTGTGATCTCTCTCCATGCAGTTAAGATGCATGGATAGGTGGTGGCTTGTGGGAGATGTTTGGTGCTTGTGTTTATGTTCAATCTTTTTTGTGCTAAGCAGTACAGACTACATTGTCAGATATAAGCTGACATTGCCCTCAATTTCTTCTTGACTGGGAAAGCTTATGCATTCCAGTGTTAGTGGGACTGCAGTAAGGACTGAGCCATATGTCTAGTGATGGTGGTGGGGAGCAGGGACATAGGTGAGGAGACCAGCCTGAAGACAGCTTTCTTGCTCTTTCAGGAATTCACTGTATCTCTAGAATGCCCTCTTCCTCTGGCTTCTGTTTAGAACTAAGCATGGTGTCTCCTTTCCCTGTTGTATTTCCTCTGCAAGTTTACTTGTGTTTATCTACCTAAAGGGTCTGTTGGGGAAGAATCATCCCAAGCCTTCACCATGAGTAAGCAAGAGCAGAGAATGAAGAGGTTGGAGAAGCTCAAAAGGGATCTTGAGATGATGGACAAGGAGAGAGACGAACTCCGAGGAATCCTGGCACATTATACTAACAGGGATTTGAATGACAGGTAGTCATTATGCCCAGTTTTCAGCTGACTATCTTGGGTCCTCTCTGTTGGTCCCAGATTTCTCATATCATAGGAGGCTACAACTCCAGGCTGTCTCATGTCTAAATTCATTTTGCTGTTAGGATTTCAGACACAGAACTTGAAGTTCACATAGGAGTGAGATGGGGTCAAAGGCTATTTTGATTCCTTTAAAAGTAAATCAGAGTCTTTGCAATGAATCCCAGTCTGGAAATAATAGTAGTAATGTATGAGCTCTCATCATACATTTTAAGAAGCCTGGACTGGTGTTGCTTTGTGGGAGATGCTATCTGCTGTCCGTTTATGGACAATCATTTTTGTAATTTCCTAGAGATGCTTTGGGTTCATTTAGTCCTGTCAATAGCTGGAAGGACCTGGTTCTGCATGCTGGCTCTCAGTGTGCCTGGATTTGCTGAAAGTCATCATGCTTTTCTCAATTTGTGTTCATTATACTCTGAGATAATGCCACATCCCTGTATTTATTTGATATTATGATTCTCTCTCTCTCTCTCTCTCTCTCTCTCTCTCTCTCTCTCTCTCTCTCTCTGTGTGTGTGTGTGTGTGTGTGTATGTGTGTGTGTTTGTGTGTCTCTGTCTGTGTCTGTGTCTGTGTCTGTGTCTGTGTCTGTGTGTGTCTGTGTTTCACTTAAGATCCAGGGAGTCTGTGTAGAGTGATGGGGCCTGAGGATTTACCTGACTCACTTTTCAGGTAATGAGAGTGATGAGGCCATGGAGACTCACTTGTAGCAGCACAACACATGACTTCTGTGCTCACCTCTGATAGTCATTGGAAACTCCTGATATGTATAATAAACCCTTTTCCTTGTAAATAATGATTATGTCCTTTGGGAATTTAGGTAGCAATAGAACCGAGGATTGAGAAAACCTTATTTAGAAACAGAAAAAGAGCCATCCCAGATTAAAGTTGGACCCAGGACTGTGACACAGGCTCCTGGACAGTTTTTAAAGACCTAATCTATTTTTTAAAGTCCCCTCTGGGAGCTAAAGCAGGTCAGCTCCCTTCTTTTAGTTCCATAACTCTACTGGACTCAGACTAAGATTATCAAGTTTAATAAGCACCGAGAGGACCCAGTTCAAAGGAGCCAGGATGTGGCATGTATGGGTTGGGGTAGTCCATGAGTCAAGTTGAATTTATGTAATGCTTGAAACCTTAGTTCAGAGGATTATATGCTCCTTGTGCCATGCCCTCCCACAGGACCAACTTTGAGAACATGATGCTTGAGATGCAACACGACCAGGTAATGACCGATCTCAAGAAAATTCCTCAGGAGATCAGTGAGGCCTTGTACAAGTGCAAGGAGCTGACTAAAGAAAATCAACTTTACTGGTGAGTGACTATCAGTGTCATTACCCCAGCACTAGGCACAGAATATGTCTTTCCATTATTAATTTTCAAACAAAGTAAGGGGCTGGTTCTATACTGTTTGCCTCTCAACAGGAAGCTTGCCTCCCTCAAAGAAAGGCTCTAGGATTTTTACCTCTTGGACTCTCTTTGATCAGCTGTGATGACTCTGTGAGCCCCTCCAATCATTGTCCTTCCCAACTCAGTATCCTCTAGATAGAAAAGGTGTGCACCTTAATGGAGATATCAGTCAACCTTGAGTCTCTGGGCCCTGAAAAAAGATTTATAGATCTGGTTTGAATGAGACACATAGAACGATTGTGTATCTGTTGAGTCTGTTCTCCTCTTCTAGATAAGGTTTGCCCTCTCTTACCTACAGGTGGTTTTCTAATACCTGGACATATAGACAATCATGGGGCCTATGTATTCTTCTGCTAGATATATGAGACCCTGTTGGTGTCACGGTTTTCAGAAGTACTTTGAGTCTTCTGGAATGTTACTCTCTTCTCGATTTGACCTTCTTATATGTGATGTTCTATGGATGCTCTGGTCTGTAGTCTGCGTCTGTCTGGGGACCAGGGACCATGGTGAGAAGGGATGGTACTTGGAGAAGTGGGAGGAAGATGGATGCTGCCTGCAAATCACCATTTCTTCTTTGTGGTTCAGCATCAGGAACTGTCAGCTCCTGACAGAGTCTCTTCATATAAAGAACCAAGTAAAAATTCTGTGGAACGAGAACAGGCAGCTGATAAGGGAGCAGATTGCACTGGAAGAGTGTACTAAGAAAACAAAGAGGCTGTGTGTGGAGGCCAGCTTGAAGATATAAGACAAGTATACCCAACAGCAGCAGCAGCAGGTAGGCTGCATGAAGCATCAGGGGCAGTTTGTGGACTCATGTCTAACCATAAACACAGTCAAGCCCAGATAACCATCCTCTACCTTGTCCAGACACTCTCCTATGTATTTCCAGTTCTTCACTTCTGTCATCATTTACAAGACGTTCTGTGGAGTTAGCCTCTTTCAAGAAACTGGATGATTGGCAAGCAAACCCTCCTACTCAGGTCCAAGCTGCAGTTCATTAAGATATTTTGAAAACACATTACACCCCTACGTGCCTTTATGCTAGAGGCGTTCTATATGGGTGCCTCCTATGTAGTACCACAGAACATTGAGTGATGAAGTCAGGGCTTGTAACTCACTTGCTTTGGATCCATGGTTCCAGCTGCATATGTAGGG
>NW_021620834.1:7690-9052 GCF_004785775.1 Grammomys surdaster
TAGAGGCGTTCTATATGGGTGCCTCCTATGTAGTAGCACAGAACGTTGAGTGATGAAGTCAGGGCCTGTAACTCACTTGCTTTGGATCCATGGTTCCAGCTGCATATGTAGGGGAGGATGGCCTTGTCAGATATAGGTGGGAGAGGAGGTCCTTGGTCCCATGAAGGCTGGATGCCCCGGTTGGGGGAATTCAAGGGCAGGGTGGTCAGTGGTGGGGGTAAACCCTCATTGAAGGAGGAGGAGGTTGGATGGAATAGGGGATTTCTGGGTGGGAGGATGAAGAAAGGTAATAACATCTGAAATATAATAAAATATCCAATAAAACGATTATTTAAAAAAGAGGTGGGGTGGGGGCTTGTATCTTTTCTCTCTCTCTTCCCCTGCATTTCAAAATTGTCTCTTCCCACTGCCTAGACCTTGATTCACACTGACAGAGCCTGAGGAGCAGCTTGTCAGTCCTGGTTTCTGTCAGTGTTGCTAGGGTTCTTTCCTGGAGTTTATATTCAGGAGCTTACTGGATGAACAGGGATGTGTGAAAGGCTTCTCTCAGGCTGAGGGTTGGGTTGAGAGATGTGAGGCTCCAAGAGAAAAATTTCCAGAACTCTCTCAACCTAGTCTGCAGAAGAATTTACTCACTAAGTGTGTATAGTCCCCAAGGGACAGAGAGAAGTGTCCGGGGTCTCACTTGAAGCATCAGCTTTTCTACATTCAATGCTTCCTCCAGCACTGAGGTCTCCTTATTGTTTCCTGATCACTTATGGTTTCTGGTGTGTGTGGAGGGCCATATGCATGTCTGTGCCAATATGTATATTGATGGGTGTGCCGAGAGGCCAGTTAATTACATGTGGTTTTGATAAGTCATTTGCAACATAGCCAAGGACTCTCACTGAGTCTGAACCTTCCTGTATTGGTTAAGCTGTCTGATCATCACCTTTGAATGTTCTGTCACCTTCCATCTAGAGCTCCTGAAATTGTTTGGTCTCAGGTAAATTTTACAAGGTTTAATTACTCATAGAGAGGAAGAACATTTTTACATATTTCATTGTTTTGGTTTTGTTGTTGCTGCTGTAAAAAAGCAATTCATTATCATGGAAGAAGCCAAGGCTGTATTCGACAGTTGTCAGACACACAACTTGGCCCACTGAGCCTTCTCATGAGCTTTCTTGTCATTTGGCTGAAATCGGCAGAAAAAGGAGGAGGGTATTGGTGGGCCAGGATTGGTCTTACCCAAGAAACCTAGGCTCCATGTAACCCACAAGTGAGTTTTTCAATCCAATAACACTTTACAAACAAACAGAACCCATGTTGCCAACACTTACATGTGAATAATTTCATATTTAGCCCAACCCACCCTTTCCAAAT
>NW_021620834.1:9152-16289 GCF_004785775.1 Grammomys surdaster
GCACTCATGAGACAAAAGGTGGCTCCAAGGTGGTCCTATCCAAAGGACCCTTAGGGACCTGAACACCAGCCTCTCTATTCTAAGGTGCGAGTGTGGGGCTCTTAGAGGGCAAGGGGCAGGAGTCCAGGCACCCTAGAGTCACACAAAGGATGGTTCATGACCTGTTGGGCATGTGGTGGGTGAGGTAGAGGGACTACCAAGGCCACCTCACCTGGCTTCTCATGACTGGCCATGTGCTGCTCCTCAGAATCCAGTGTCTCCAGAGACCAAGCTTCTTCCCAAAGCTACATGTCTGTGTCCCACCTCAGCCCTGGGGCAGCAGCAGGTGCAGCAGCAACTCAAACCCTGGAGTCAGGGGAACAGGCACCCAGGCCAGAAATGACCTTCCTAACCACTTCTGCTCATGCCTCTCCATCTCCTCCACCTGCTAAAGCTGCCAATGCTACCCTATCACTCTAGGCAGAAGACAGCTCTATTGTATGATGTATTCATGATGAAAAAAGTATCCATGCTCTATCTTTGTGGTCATGAATTTAACTATGTTAAAATGTACTACTATGTGGATGATCGAGTTGAACAAACAAAGTAGGAACACAGGTGTATTTCTCTAATATGTCACAAGAAATAAAAATATTCAATAAAGGAGTATAAAAGAAATCAGTAAATACAGAGCTCTACGCCTCTTGTTTTCTTGAAATATAACCTCACTTATAAATGCACAACAGAGATAATGGATTCCAAGACATTTTGTGAGATGTTGGTTATTTGTTTTTTTGTTTTGGTGGATGTTTTTTTGTTGTTCTTTGTTTTTTTGCTTTGTTTTCTCCTTTGTTTTGTTCCTGTTCTTGTTCTAATGATAATGATGATTCCTTTTGCTCATGGAATCGACAATGTATTTGACAGTTTTTAAAAAAATTTATGTGAGGCGTTTTTTTCTGTTTTCTAATTATTTCTTTTATATGTAAGGGTGTTTTTCCTGCTGTAGATTTGTGTGCTACATGAATGCAAGTCCCAGAGGCCAGAAGAGGTCAGTGGATTCCACCTGGAACTTAAGTGACAGGGGATTGTTAATCCTTCTTTAGGTCCTCTGAGAAACAAATTCTCAAATGCATAAGCCATCTATCCAGTCCCTGCCTGGACTTTTGTCCTTCTTTGTGTGGTGTATTAGTTGCACTGGATGACCCCAATCAAAGAGAGAAGTTTCTTGAGACCTGTAGGATCACATACTTGGGGTGGGCATGCTCAGTGGTTAAACTTTGAGGCCTCCATGTAGGGCATTATAGTAGGTTCCTGATCCTCCCTCAGGATCTCTTATTGTCAGGGTTGGAGCAGATCTCTCATGTCTCATCCTGCATGACAATGCAGATTAGGCTTTATCAGATGAATTGCAGAATTGAGAACTCTCCTAGGGGTGGAGTTGGTAAATAAATCATGTTGAAATGCCATCTAAACAGTGTTTAGAGTAAACTTCAGACAAGCCCAGGGGGACGGACCTGCAGCAGAGGACACAGGACTGTGATGGTGAATATTTCAGTTCAAGACTAGCAAGGATGAGGGAGGATAGATGTTGCCTATATCTTTGCTCTACCTTCTGTCTTTACTCTGGAAAGTGACTGTGCTAACAGTTCTCTCCTAGCTTCCTTAAATCTGAGGCTAAAACAACACACACACACACACACACACACACACACACACAGTGTTGTTCTTTTTCTGTTTGTCTTCTTGAGGTTGTACTATCTCCTGCCTGGAAAAGGATGTCCTCATCAATTTCTTATCCCCACCTCTCCTGCCTGCCCTTAATGTTAGCATCTCAGTCAGTCACATCTTTCCCCTGCTATAGACCACTGACCACCTCCCTATAGAAGCAGACTGTGTGGCCTCTTTGTATTGATACTTCACATTGCTACATTGTACTTCTCTCTCTAAAGCATGCTCGACTACCATTTCTCCACTTTTCCTCCAGGGACCTGTACCTTCTGCCCAGCAATGAGCCCATGGCTTTGTTTACTGACAGATCATGAAACAGTTGAGGACAGGACTTTAACATCAGAAACGGCCCCTACAGGTAGATGCTCACTTTTAAGGTAGTAGATCTCACAGTATATTAGGAAATGTTTCTTCAGATGAGTAACTGATTCTGGTAAAGCTCCCTGAATCATGTAACTTCTGAAACTGTGGAGGAAGTAATCCTCTGGGTCTCCAAACTGGTGTTGTCAAACCAAGAGGAAAAAGTATCAACTCTTTGTGAGTGATGTACAGATATACACACAGCACATCATTATAGATACAGAGCTTCCTCAGTTCCATGACTAAGGTGATCAGGAGGTTTGCTGTCTCAACAAGTAAAGTCCTTTACTCTCCAAAACTGAGCTCCTTCCTACTTTATGGTTTCTTCTTTTTCCCATCCTTTATCTACCACCACCAGCCCCCTTCATCCCCTAACACCAGATAGGAGAAAAAGTAGAGTAGAGGAGAAAGACATCCTTGAATCGGATTTGTTTCCTTTTGTTTAAGCTACTGACAAAGCACAACCAACCTCTCTAAAATACCAACAACCACCCTGCCTGTCTTAGTTAGGATTTTACTGCTATGAACAGACACCATGACCAAGGCAACTCTTCTAAGGATATTTAATTGGGACTGGCTTACAGGTTCAGAGATTCAGTCCAGTATCATCAAGGCATGAACATGGCAGCTTTCAGAAAGGCATGGTGCAGGAGGAGCTGAGAGGTCTACATCTTCATCTGCAGGCCTCTAAGAGAAAGCTGACTTGCCGACAGCTAGGACTAGGGTATTAAAGCCCATGCCCACAGTGACACACCTACTCCAACAAGACCATACCTTCCTAATAGTGCCACTCCCTGGTCCAAGCATATACAAACCATCACACTACCTCTCAGAGTAAAGTTAGTAGAGCTATGCAATTTTTTTCATTTGTATTTATCTTTTTAAGAAGTTAGTTGTTGGTATTGCTTTTTAAATTCCGATAACTCCGAGTCATTAAGAATTTTACTCCTTTTTCTCAAGTGCTTTGATAATTTGTGTTTGCTTAGAACAATATCTTCTGTAGCTCAGGTTTGACTCATGCTATATAGTTAAGACTTGCTTTGAACACCTAATCCTACCTCTGCTGTTCAGTGCCTGGAAGACAGTCCTGCAACTGCTCTGGGCTGAGTCCTGACTAGTCAGGGAGAAGGAAGTGAGACCATATAATGAGTGTCCTCCTACCTCCCTGACTTTTCTAGGGGAATTGGATATAAAGAGGGACCTGCTTAAGAATTGAGTACACCATCACCTTTGACATCACAGCACAAAAGGGACAGGAAGGCAGGAAGGCGAGAGCTTTCCTGCTTTGAAAGTAGTTGGCATAAGTAGTGGGTAGTCAATTAATCAATCTTAGACAATCAGTAAAAGTCCAAAATGGCCGTTTTGTGGGTTTGCAGACCAGGGCAATCAGGAATCTCATAAGGATCTGAACTTATTTCCAGAAACCAAATTACTATAGTTACACTAGTTCATTGAGAACAAAAGATATTGACAAACTAGTGTGGCTGTGGGTACCAGGAATGCTATTTTTTCTGTGTGAAGTACACAGCCAGAGAGGAAAGGGGAGAGTACTTGGTGTGCTCTGTCTAGTACATATGTCTAATCCTTGGAGAATATTAGACTATAAACCCTGTTTCAACTTTCTCAATTACTCTTCGAGATTATACTTAAATCATTTCGACCTTCTCTGTTTCTCTAGATGTTTAGCAAATCAGAGTGAACCTGGCTGTCAGGTTCTCCCAGGCATCCCTCAGTCCCTACCTGTCACCGGGTATGGTTGGTGGACCCCACATCTAGTTAGGGATTAAGTTGCCCTTCTCCGAGCTTCCCTAATGTAATCCAACCATTTTGGTTACCTGGCCTTTTTCATCTATCGTTTACCCTCCTGGCCTCTTACTCTGGCTCTCCCTTCTCCCTTTCGCCCTCTCCTGACATGGCTCAGGGCCATGTCCACTGTGAACTCTCCAGATATCCCTCCCCTGGCTATACTCTCCTTTATCTATAATAAATTTTCTACTCCACCATATGTAGGATCAGCCATGTCTTTTTCTTTTTATTTCTTTTTTCATTCACCTCCCATTTACTATTCGTTGATTTTAAATTTGTAGCCACCTTTTGCTTCAGTTGTTGTTTCTGTTTGAGTTTGACTGAAGTTTGGTTGCAGGACTTCCCAGCTGTGAAGTAAAAGGATGTCTGCACTGGACATTTGAGTGTATGATGGCATGCGCACACAAAGCACCCTGTGCTTTGGAAGGTGAACAGATGCCCTGGGAGAGTAGAAGATTCTGTCTCTCTGCCCCTAGGGTGGGATGGAAGGGCAGAGCTGGAAGGCCTGTGCTATCTGATTCTTTTAATCTCTAGTCCACCAGTAGTGAAGCTGCTACTGTCTGTCCTCTGGGAAGGCTAGCAATCAGGAGGAGCATGAGTGGGAGGTAGCTTGGACATTATTTCCACATCTCCTCTGATGCAGCTCATCAGAAAGCTGTGAGGGAGACCACATGCCATGCCACAGTGAGTGTGGGAGTCACCAGAAGAGCAGATTGGCTAAGCTATCAGGGTCCAATCTGAATGGATTTGGATGGACCTTGAACCAGACTATGGTTCTGTTGGTGCATGTGGTGACCCAGTCAGAGGGCCTTGGCCTCTGAGTGTAGATTCCCTGGGGAGGGGTGGGCTCTGCAGCTCTGGCCATAGGAAGCTGTATTGCTTATACTATCACTGCCCAGTGTGCACACACAAGCATTACTTTTGGAGTGCAGTGGGAAGACAGATTTCAAAAAGCAAAGGTCTGGTTTCTGTAAGTTCTGAACATTGCATTGCACATTCAATTTTGCCTGATAAATTTGACAAATTGTTTTGAAACTGATAGATTGGAGGCGATAGGGATTATCCTTCAACAATATTTGATTAAAATCCTTTTACTTTTCCACTGCCACCAGCCACAATGAATGAAGTGATCCAGGGAAATTCCAGGGTACAAAAGAAGTCACTGCGATGCAGAGGTTTCATAAGTGTGCATGGTGGTGTACAGGGGGGTAAGGCAGATTCTGCATTGTGTGCCATAATCCACACAGCAGGAAGCAGACATTAAATTATTCCTTGATGATTGTTTTGTGTGTGGGCTCAATGGGCCTGGGTTTCGGTGAGATCACAAGGATGCATGACAAATGTATGTATTCTCATACATTTGGACATAGTACCTAAACCCAAGCAACCCCGTTATACAGAGTTCTAAAAGTGACAGAATTGCCTAGGATCACAGCCATTTTCTCAGTATATTTTCCATTCACTTGAAATTATCATTGAGCTGTATCAGAATTCTCATGCTCATTCCAGTTATATTCATGGTGGCCTAAATATGAGAGTAACCTCAATGATCATTTGTTGAGGACAAGCTGGGTGCCTCAGGAGGACATTGTGCTAAAGGAATGAAGACAATAGCAATGGTTAAAGGATGATGCGCTCTCACAGCCAGTGCTGTATTGGTCAGAAAACAGCATTTAATTACAGCTTAAGCAATGTCAACCCACTTCTTTCCCCGATCTCATTTTAATCTTTAGTGCACTCTTAATGTCAGATGATATAAGAGCTGCAGCCATCTTGTCTACACTGCAGGTAGCAGTAGAAAACTCAGGGCAGACAGCACAGAATCGAGCTGAAGCAGTCACCTTCAAAGGATTCTTCTTACGTTTATTTAGAACATTATGTGGAGAAGAGAAATGAAATATCAAGCTTTCTGTAGCAAGAGTTGTTACAGAGACGAGAAGCAAATGTGCTATTATAGTATACTGTAAAAATGCAGAAAGTGGCTTTATTTGGACGGCATGAGAGCTTCTGCCAATGAGTCATACTGCATGAAAAAGTAAAAATGAGGTTAAGAAACAGACTGACCATTTTGTATCGATTTAAATAATGACTATAAATTACAGTTAAACAAAAAAGTAATAGTGTTAGATACGTGACTCATCTCTTTGTTTTCTCTGAATTAAATAACCTGTTTTAGATGGTAATACTTTCATTTTTGCTTTGAAGAATGTACCACTTTGTTTAATGTATTATATAATTAATGTAGCAATTCAGTATAGCATCCTATCTTTATTTCTATTATTTGAATACTTATTCAAACATTAGTTTTTCTTGAAAAGAAATAAGAGTATTCCTTTGGAATGAAATGAGCAGAAAGCTCTGTAATTCCACATTCCAAACTAGTGAAAGCTGACACAAGAAAATGATCTGCTTTTGTTTCCATTTATGATGTGTATTTTACATTGCTGAAAGCAGAACTTCTGCTTTCACAGATCTACACTGGGTCCAAGAATGACCTTGTCATAAACTCCTGTGTTGCAGAATATTTGATCACACTGTGAACCCAGAGATTGTGTTGTTTACTGGAAAAAAAATTTGTTTACTAGTTGTGATATAATTCAAACCATAAGACACACCTTTAGTCCCTCTGGCTGGAATACTTACACACCCTTACTATACATATTTTTTTTAAAGAGTTATTTATTTTATTTATATGAGTACACTGTAGCTGTCTTCAGACACACCAGAAAAGTGCATTTGATCCCATTACAGATGGTTGTGAGCCACCATGTGGTTGCTAGGAATTGAACTCAGGACATCTGGAAGAGCAGTCAGTGTTCTTAACCACTGAGTCATCTCTCCAGCCCCAATAAAATAAAATAAAGGTACAAAAAAGAAGTGATTTGCTGCTGGACAGAACCTGGGAATGTTTTTGTTTGGAGGAAAGTGGAAAATATCAGGACTTGAGATGGCAAACAGCATAGAAAGCTGTACTCAGAGCTTCATCAGATGTTATGGTAACACCTGGAAGATCAGAGTGTTGTCAGTAATGCAGACAGAAGTTCCTAAGTCATAAGATTTCAGTGGAAAATAAACTACATCAAAAATTTAGCTAGAGGTCATTTGTTTGGTATTTTGAGCCAAAATCTTTCTTATTCTGCCCATGCTCTGAGAAATTAAGGCAGGCAGAAATAAAAAATAATGGGCTGACCTTCTAAATGGATTATTGAATCTGCTGGATGGGTATTGCCAGTGAGTCATTCAGGACTACAATGAGAGAGAGAG
>NW_021620835.1:0-2257 GCF_004785775.1 Grammomys surdaster
CAAAATTTGAAGTTTTATAATGTGACCCTACTTCCTATTTCTTGTCTCTGCTTCCTGTGTATAGATACAATGTGACCTCTGTGCATTCTTACTTTCTTACTAGGCTCCTTCTCTTGCTGATGCTATGATTTTTCCTCATGTTAGACTATATCCATTTCCAAAGTAACAATAATTTGCAATAAACTACTGTCTCCTCTAGTGTGCTGTTAGTCATAGTATTTTATGATAGCATCAGAAATGAATGAATGCTGTACATGGTAGTATAACTTAACGTTTTCTTCCTTGACAATTCATTCCTACCATTCAGATTCCATTAACTCCAGCTATTGCTACAATAACACAATAGACTCTTTTAGATTCTCAGGATGATGATTCTTCTTTTAATTCTTGAATATGCATTTATATATATATATATATATATAATGTATATATAGATATATCTCAAGGGAGAATAAATGAAGAGATAAACATTGTAGAGTGTGTGGGGTTTGGGGGAGTCTGGAATCAAATCTCCTTTCTTTCTCAAAGTCTTTATGGTGTGATTGCTTAGAGCTACTCACATGATAATTTTGAAGTGTTAAACAGAACCACTAAAGCATCAGAAACTCTAACTTGAACTCTTTACTATTTACCACGCATCATTTTCTTGTAGAGATTTAACAAATTGCCTACTTAGTATTTTTAAACGATTTGTGTTTCTGCAATGAGCATCTATGAAACTGTTCATTTTTACATCAGTGGCATGAAAGAATTTTCTTCAGAAGCATTTTAAATAAATAAATAAATAAATAAATAAATAAATAAATAAATAATTAAATAAACTTGGAGTATTTTATTGCTAAGTTCAGAAAAGAGGCTTCCTGATTGTCTTAGTTATAGTTTTATTTCTGTGTAGAGAAACCATGACCATGATAACTCTTTTTTTTTTCTAGACAGGGTTTCTCTGTGTAGCCCTGGCTGTCCTGGAACTCACTCTCTAGACGAGGCTAGCCTCGAACTCAGTAATCTGGCTGTCTCTGCCTCCCAAGTGCTGGGATTAATGGTGTGCAACACCACTGCACTTCTACCATGGTAACTCTTATTAAAAAAAAAAAACATTTAATAGAGGTTGGCTTACATGAAGAAAGCAAGTGACATGGTGCTTCTGAAGATTCTGAGAGCCCTACTACCACACCACACATTCTTCAAAAAGACTGTACCTCCTAATAGTGCCACTAAATATACGTTAAGCTTTCAAGCACATAAGACAATGTGGGACATTCCTATTCAAACAACCATATTCCACCTTCTGCCCCATAGGCCTATAGGAACAACATAATGCAAAGTGCACTTGGTCTAACTTTAAAGCTACCCATAGTCTACTACAGTCTCAACAATATTTTAAAGTTCAAAGTTCAACATCCCTTTTGAGATTCATGCAACCCCTTAACTGTTATCTCCTACTAAATAAAACTCAAAAAGTAGATCATATACTTCCAAAGTTTAATGGCACAAGATATACGTCACCATTCTAAAATAGAGAAAAGGGAAAATAGTGGAGATATACTGGACCAAAGCAAGACCAAAAGGTAGTTGGGCAAACTCCAAACTCTGGACCTCCAAGTCCAATTTCAAAATATTCTTCAGGTCTCAACTCCTTTCATCTTTGTTATCTGTAGCACTTTTTTTTTCTCTTGGGGTGGTTTCACTCTGAGGTGTAAGCTGTCCTTGGCAGGTACCCTGAGAATCTGGCAAATCTCACCTCTTGGGGTGAGACCTTTATAGGCCTCTATGCAGAGGCATCCCTGCCACACACCTGGCCTTAGCAACATTCCTTGGTCACAAAGAAGATTCCATAACTTCTTCCTTCTATCATTGATTCTAAAACCAGCATCATATGGCCAATGTTGTCAAGTTCTACTATTTACTGTGGGTTGAATATAGCTGTTATTCAATTACTTCTTCACAAGCTTTCTGTTTTTGTTTGGTTTTCTTCTCTGCCTACTACTTTGTTCTATAGACCAGGCTGGCCTTGAATTTAGATATTGGCATGCCCCTACTTTCTGAATGTTGGGATTAAAGGTATGTACTATTATACCTGTACCTAAGTTTTTCTTTAATTCCTTTTCACAAGTTAGAAGCTTCATTGTGTAGATTTCAAATTCTGCAACAGAGCAGTTTGGAAAGCTTTTTCTGCCCTATCCCATCTATTGTGCATAGAACAAATCTTACTCTTCTAAGCTTCCTTTTCTCATTGGTTGCTTTTCCTCAGTCCCCA
>NW_021620836.1:0-1388 GCF_004785775.1 Grammomys surdaster
GAAGTACACTCAAGAAACAAGGAGAGTCAGAAGACATGAACAGTATCAGTTGATATTCATGCCAGACAGAGTTACCTAACTTCTTTATCGATAACTGTCATCATTTACCATCTTTCGCCTGGGAACCCAGATGCTTAGCAAGCGAAAGGAAAATGGTCAAGGCTAGACTTCATGTTTGTTTGAGATCGTTTTTTGGTTTTGCAGTGCTGGAAGCTGACCTCATGCTAGGTGTGACTTCTAAACACACTTGTGTCTTTTGGCTTCACAGCAGTCCAATCTTAGAACTTGAAACCTTTTTTTTAGAGTTATTTATTCGTTTATGGATATATAAGTACACTGCAGCTGTCCTCAGACACACTAGAAGAAGGTATCGAATCCCATTAGAGGGTTGTGAGCCACCACGTGATTGCTGGGAATTAAACTCAGGACCTCTGGAAGAGCAGTCAATGCTCTTAACTACTGAGCCCTCTCTCCAGCCGGGATCAACTGGTCTAATGACATGGAGGAATGTTCTTACTCTTCTGAGATGCATCTCTTGAAAGACAATAGCAGCCACCACAATATTTCCTAATATTTTAGTGTGCACCTCAGAAGAGTAAGAACATTCCTCCACGTTACTAGATATGTGAATAGAAATAAAGGAAATGACAAAAATCATAAACTCTGGATTCTACACAAAACATTACTCAGAATTCCCTATATTACTCAATACTTCCCATCTGGGATTTTTCACAAGGGGAAACGCTAACATGTTAATAGATAAAAACTATTACAGACGGTAAAAGCTAAGTAACTAAGGAAGGGATGCTCGCACCCGATATAAACAGCACGATTCACACCCAAGTAACTTAAAAATACCACTACATCTCTGAATGACTCAGGTAGGCAAAAAACACAAAATGACAACAGAAAATATGTCAATTCTCTTCAGAAAAAAATCCTATGAAAATGTGCTCAACTTGTCATAATTAAAGAAAAGAAATATGACACTACATTTTAACTACTGAATGGACCAAAACTTGGCAAAAACTATCATCAGCAAGTAAGGATTTATGGAAATGAGTGTTCTCATACATCATTAAATATATCACATCAGCCTTTCTGAAAATCTATCTACATTTTAATTTAAAACAATTTTTGACTCAGCAATTCTACTTCTAGAAATTTATAAGGGTTATAAACTTTGTCTTAAAAGGATCAGTAGTGAATTACTTTCAGCTTTGCAAGCCATAAGGAACTATTCCATTCATCTGTTCTCGTTTGAAAATAGTCATAAATAATAAATAAACAAAAGTTCATGGCTGATTCTAATACAATATTTTTTGAGTATCGTGTATATCTGAATGTTCACACACGTATGGATGCATATGGAGAACAGAGATTGACAT
>NW_021620836.1:1398-2023 GCF_004785775.1 Grammomys surdaster
CTCAAAGGCTGTTAACAACCCTCCCTTTGCCTTCTTTCCATAAATGAGATTCTAGAGTGGCTCCAGAGGTGGACTGAATAGGACTGAAATCTGGTAAGGTAAAAACCAGGGTCACCAGGCCTGCACACAGGGGTCAGCACATGTCTCTCACTGTCTAAGTGAGACTTCCTGTGAATTGCCATTGCAATTGAAAACTGCAGGTTTACAGTTGAGAAAAGGAGAAAGACCACACATGAAGGTTATTAATATGTTTAGGCTTTAAGCATGTCGTTTTATTTGAACATTTGTTCTTATTTGAAACATTTCTATATGAAAGGAATATTGTCTCTTAAAGGTATCTGTCACTGAAAATGTTAATTATGCTGGATTTCTTTTCTTTTTTTATCAGAAAAGCAACATTTTTAATTTTTGAGAATTTTATACGTGAGGACTATATTCACTTCATTTCTACCCTTCCTTCCCCCCATCTCCCACTCATGTGCCCCTACATTCACTCAAGTTCATGGTCTCCTTTAATTTCTGTTACACACACACATGCATGCACACACACATATGTAAGTTCAGCCTCCTGACTCCTTTGCTAGAGTTGACCATTTGGGATTGAATAACCTATCAGAGGGCTGGT
>NW_021620836.1:2033-2767 GCF_004785775.1 Grammomys surdaster
TATCTACCAAAAGACTAGTTCTTGTGAAATGCCAAGTGACAGGATCCAAGAGCTGAGGGGACAGTGCTGACCTTTGCTGCAGAAGCCAAGGAGCCAGGAACCAGGAGGCTTATGTTATCTGGGCCAACTATGTGAGTATCAGTCGAGACAGGTTGTCAGTGGCGGGTCGAACTCTCCTCATTTCATCATTGGGGCAAAACAAGGAATGGATGGTGTGAAGTTGGTCTACATATTGTCCAAAGGGAAGCTGCTCATTGGTTATGATCACATTTAAATTCTGAGTTTAAGAGATCCACATAAAGTCACCTTTGGTTGTACGCCCTTGAAGCATAAAGTTACTTAACGCCTCTAGATGCTTTTATCAACAACAGTCCTTACAACATCAGAAGGTTACTGTAAAGATTACTTGAAATAAGATATGTAAAGCATCTAACAATGCCTAGCACGTGACAGTCAGTAAACAGTAGCTACTTTATTAAAAGACTCAAGAAGTGCCACTATGGAACAAGTCCTACACCCAATAGCCTTTTTAACCTAGTCGGCTAGAAGGAAGAGACAGATTAGAGGCAGGAGGAGTCACTTAGGAAATGACAGCGTCCGGTGAAGATGGAGCTTCTGAAGGAGTATTTGGCGTACAGAATTGGCTCCCAAAGGCACAGGGATCCCAGGGAGTTTAGTGGGACTCTAAAAAAAACCTTCAAACCTACAAGAGAAATCCATCTTCCTTAACAGTA
>NW_021620837.1:0-4853 GCF_004785775.1 Grammomys surdaster
AAACTACTATGTCAATAGATACATGAAAGCCCTGAGCTAAACTATAGCATTTGCACAGTACAAAAGCTCTCAAGAATGTGAGGACAGAAGGAACATACCTCACAATAATAAAGACAACGAGATACAAAGCTAAAGCAAACAGTACAAAACAAGGAAACTGTAATTAATCCACTCTAACCAGGACTAACTCAACACAGGGCATCAATTAGTACACAATTGAAGGACAGAGAAAAGTTTAAACAGGACAATATAGGATAGTCAAAAAGCAAGTGAAACTTCTTGAGGAAAAAAAAATACAACTCAGATCGGACAATGCACACTTTCTACAAATCCTTAGGACACCCTGTTTGTAGCATTCACAGTCTCAAAACACTGCTATGCAGACCTGGGCAGGGGACAGAGATATCAATGGCCATATCCAGATTTAAATCCTATGTGGCACAACCCCAATCTGCCCAGTAAACACTACCCAATGCTGTAATAATGGTATCATAGATTATTTTGAGGGTAACAGAATGATTTTTTCTGGAATCTGAGGCTAGCTGCATAGAACAAGAAGTGTGGCCTATACTGAAGACCAGGTCAAAAGTCAACAATATCATCGGCTTTATAAGGAAATCTATTACCGCCCTTTGGATCATGTTCAAATGTTTCTGTTCACAACCATATCCTGGATCTGCGTTCAGTCTGGATCAAAGATAGTTTATTTAATGGGCAACAGTCATTTCTGAGCCTCAAAACTAACCAAATACTGAGAATATCTGACTGCTTACTATACAGCCTATAACCAGAAATCCATATCACCACACATAATCATAATTTCTCAGTGAAATTTTCTAGAATCATTAATTAAAGAGAACCTGGAAAAATCCAATTTCAAATCCACTTTCTATTGCCACTTCAGCCTCACCTCTTGCTGAATTCCTCTAACAAACCTGGCTCCTTGGCTACAGTCTCCTCTGTCTTCACCATCCAGGGCTGGTGGGAGAGCAATCTTGTACATTAAGGAAATCAATGTGGCAGTTCCTCAAATTGATGAAAATCAAACTACTTCAAGATCCACCCATACTGCTTTAAGGTATATACCCAAAGGACATTCCAACCTACCCAAGGTCCCTTGTTCAACCATGTTCATTGTATCTTTATCTATAATAGCCAGAAATTGAAATCAAACTACATTACTCTCAACAGAAGAATAAATAAAGAACATTTGGTACATTTACACAAAGGAGACTTACTCTGCTATTTAAAAAAAAATAGTGACACAATGCTTCATGTCTCCACAGTGACCAATGCCTCTGAGGCTATCACTATGCATGATTACAAAGCCACTAACTTTATTAAAAAATAAAGGAGACTAATAATTGCTAATAGCCAACGACGTTATTTAAGGATTTGCTGTCAACAGGGTTGGAAACAATTATGGTAGGCAGGAGGAAAAGCAAAATTTATCAACTTATAAAACAAAGAATATTAACAAATGATCAAATGGTATATTTCCAGAAACTATATGATGAACATGAATGCATTTCCCAAAAGTCTCCAAATGTATTGACCAGTCAATGACAGGACTGTAGGAAACAGACAGATGGTGATAGAGATAAGCTTCAATATCCACCATTTAGAAAGACAACCATGAACAGCACTGAACACCAGTAATGAGTAGCAGGCCTCCAGAGAACCATCCACACAACAGCAGAAGACGCACAATCTTCTCAAACTTCATGCACAATTCTCAAGTGTGCCCATGTCAGAACAAGTCAGCAAGGCCAGGTGGTACAAGCCTTTTACCCCAGCACTGGAGAGGCTGGCGCAGAGGATCTCTCAGTTCAAGGGTAGCCTTATCTACAGAGTTCCAGAACTGTCAAGACTTCCTAGACAAAGTGTCTCAAAAAATAAAAATAACAACAAAGAAAAAATTCCTCAAACTTAGTAAACATAACAGATTTTAAAATGTCTTCTCCACACCTAACACTTGAGGCCTCAGGGGGTGGGGACATCTGGTGAGGTAAAGATGGGGGGTAGGTATGTCTTCTTGGAGAAGGGTTTGGGAGGGATGGATGAGAACTAGTCTATGAGAAACAAAGACTAAAAATAATAAAAATTGAAAAACTTCTTCTCTAAGGACCTGGAATGGTGACGTCAGTAGCAGACACAAGCACACATAAAAGATGTGAGTTGTGAGTCACTGGGAGCATGTTCTTATTGAAATGTGAAGAAATAAAAAAGGACAGTTTTAAGATCGGAAATACCAAAATCATACAGATATTTTTAAATATAGAGAAATCATTCTGAAAAATTATAAAATGAGAAACCACAAAAAAGTTAAAATATATGAGACAAAGATGAAACCCAAGGATGATTTCAACATATAGAATCATAGCACTGCAAATCCTGCATAGTTGACAGGAAGACAGACCCTATCACGTATCAGTGGGAAGGTCATATAGACAGAGTTCAATACTATTCAAGTTACTAGACAAATCCCATCAAAATCCTGCTGGCAATATTTTAGGAAACGGAGAAGTTAACCATAAAAGATAGGACAACTTAAAGAAACTACAAAATGCTCCATAACTGTGAGAGCAGAAAAACTAAGAGGCATCAGATGTTCTGACTAAACAATACATTAAAATTGCAACAATGAGAATATTTAATATTGGTGATATGATCAGTGATGTGAGTGGGAGAGGACAGCATCCCTCACACACAAACAATTAAATTTCATTTTCCTCTGTTTATTAATTTTTACACAGAGAGCCTTCCAATACCTACAATAGGAATGTGCTGATGTTACTCTCACTCAAAGTATCTAGAAATATTTGGAATGAAATAGAATCTGGTAAAATAAATCTCACATTCTCTTTCTACTGGGACTTGAGCCCCTCCCAATCCTTTCCTCAATCCATCTAACATACCTGGATCCTTTGCTACAGTTTCCTGTCTTCACCATCCAGAGCTCTCAGACTCACAGGTGAGCAGAAGTAGCTGAGCAGTGGGCCCCTGCACATGGGACAGAGTCTTCAGAAAGCACCCAGAACTTTTCATGGAACAAAACAAAAACAAGCAAAAATGACACCTCCAAAAGGATAAACATGAGGGAGAGAGAAAATATCAGAAATAAAAATGTCTCTTTTCCTCTAATAATGTATGCTCAGACACATGCACAGTCATTCTCCCTTGAACCGTGAGGAGAAGCTAGAGAGACGTCAAGAAAACTACTGTCATCCACAGAAAACAGACTGCTGCACTTGCCCAAAGGAAGGTCTCTGCAAAAAGCGCTGTCAGCAAGGTCAAGGCATTCCCACTCCTCCTACAAGAAGTCCACAGTCACATCCCTGAATAACAAACCCTAAAATAAAAAACAACAATTTGGCCACATGTGTAAGGGCAGAGTGCTTTCCTTCAACCAAAAAGACAATTTTCTGATACAGGGGAGTGATCATACTTATTCAAAAGGTGCTTTCTAAAACTTTATTTTAATCTATAGTGCATTTTCTAATTATACAAATAGTGAGGTCTGATACACTCACACTGAAATACGGGGCTTGCCTGGACCTAAGGAGTAGCATAAGAACTCAGTATATGAAGACATATTTGTGAATGTATTACTTACATTCTAAACTGCATACAACTCAAATTAAAAATTCATGGTCACTAAAAAGTCTGCTTAGTAAATATTAGTGTTGACACCATAACAGTAGCGCTCGATAAAGTATATTTTTGGGTTCGACAAATCTGCACTGGTTCCTCCTAAAATATTACATACAAAGCTCTCTAGGGAAGCCTATTAAGCAGGGCCAAAGGCATTTTCTTGAATAAGCAATTAGTAAAACAAGGCAGTGAGAAAGCAAGAACGAATTTACTTTCCACTATCTTTGTACTTGCTACATTAGGAAATAGATGATGCAGCTGCTCTTTTACGAGGGTTTTTTTTTTTTTCATTTTTATTGGTTATTTTATTTATCTACATTTGAAATGTCACTCCCCTTCCCAGTTTCCCCTCCAGAAACCTCCTATCCCCTCTCCCTGCCTCTATGAGTGTGCTCCCCCAGCTGCCCACCCACTCCTGCCTGAGTGCCCTAGCATTTCCTTACTCTGGGTCATTGAGCCTCCACAGGCCCAAGGGGCTCCCTTCCCAGTGATGCCTAATAAAGCAATCCTCTGCTATATATACAGCTGGAGCCAGGGGTCCCTCCCTTGTGTACTCTTTGGGTGGTGGTTTAGTCCCAGAGAGCTTTGGGGGTCGGTTTACGAGTTATTTTATGACTGAATATTCTGGTAACTCTAGGATAAATGAAAAAAAATTACGATAAATCCCAGTTCACAGGATCTCAAACTTCCCAACAACGGTAAGATATCCACAACAGAATTGTGAGAGCCGCCTCCTAAGAGCAGCTGCGGAAAACACCCCCTACTCCGCTCCCGCCCGGTTCCCAGCCCCGCAGCTCCTCTGACCTGGGAGGCTTCAGGGTCGCCCCTGCTGCGCTGCTGACTGTTGATTCTCCCAGGCCCACAGCCTATGTCTGAGATTTTTCCCGGATCCAAAGAGAACTAAGAGGCGGAAACCGGAAGATAGCAAGATGATTGGTGATAGTTTCTGTCACTCTGGCCTAGATCGCTGAAGCTGCTCTCCTAGACCCGCCCACTAAAACATGGTTACAATCACGTGGTTCGCCTGAACATTTTACCCACAAGAGCTTTCCCTTCTTTAATTTCTATTGTAGACTCCTCCCTTCTTTTTTCCTGTGGCTGTCAATGTCCTGCTCCTGCCAGTATCCCTGCCCCAGGGATTCCGTTCCCTCTCTCTCAGTCTTAGGCAGCCTGCCACACAGCTCCAGCTGTTAGGCTTT
>NW_021620838.1:0-3953 GCF_004785775.1 Grammomys surdaster
TGAGTGTCATTGAATTTACCATCCGTTTGACATAGAATGAATACATACTACAGAAAGCAATGGCTTTCTTAAGTCTACTAAAGTCTAACATTCATTTAAGAATTCCATGTAATGTTTCCATACCCAGCAAAGTAATTGTAGGGTGCTATGCCACAACTGGATAAAGTATGGTGGCTTTCCAACAATCTTGAGCCCTCCACTTTCAGGTTCTTTATGGGATGGTGTGTTAGGCCCTTGTCAAAATTCTTCTGGCTGTGTCTGACTATTGTTCCTATTCTGGTTTATATGTCACTCTAACATTCTTGTAAGGATTTTATCTTATGGATCTACTTTTCAATTCAGCTGGTACATTAAGCCATTATGGTTAATAAGAATAAAGTAAAAAATATCAATAAGAAATAATCATAATCAATATTGAACTAATTGCAATGAAGTCCTTTAGCTTTTCCTTTTCTGCTTTCTATTTTCATGATGACTGCAAGACATTACCATGATCAGGCGTAGTCCATGGGCTCAAATGATGCTCCAAAGATGGGGAAAAGAGATTGTGCTTGTTACCTGAAATGAGGGACTAAGCAATGGTGTTCAGCCTGCTCACTGCCCATTTCACATCACTCTGTCCCTGCAGAGGATCCCAAGTTGTGCACCCATCTGCCCTGGAGCCAGGTCTCCACAGTGTGAAAGGGCCCAAACTATGCAGCCATTGAGACAGCCAGGCTGATTCACGGTCTTTTTCTATGTCTTGTAAAACCCCTTGAGAGCGAATGAGGTGATTGTCATACCACCATTGGGATATTATGATTCCTGTTATTGATGTTCATTTTTGCTAATGTGTTTCACAGCTTATATTAAACTTTTTTTAAAGCCTGTTTTGAATATTAATTTCTTATGAATAAATACTTGATTGGTAACTCTTGACTCTTTTTGTAATGTGATTTGATTTTTTTTATGCTCCAGATTTCATCCCCCTCCCTTTCCATCCTCTGACTGTTTCATATCCCAATCTACCCCGCATCTGTCTACATGAGGATGTCCTCAACCTTTCCAACCCCCAAACCCCAAACCTCCTCACTCCATGGAGTCCTCTTGAGGGTTAGGTCCATCTTTTCTGACTGAACTTGACCTGGCAGTTCTCTACTGTGTATGTTTTGACGACCTCATATCAGTTGCTTTATTCTGCTTGTTTGGTGATCCAGAGGCTTAGAGTTCTGGGTGGGTTCAGGTTTATATAGACTGTAGGTCCTCCTACAGGGTTTCCCTCCTCCTAGGCTTCTTCCAGCTTTTTCCTAATTTAACCACAGGGGACAGCAGCTTCTATCCATTGATTGGGTGTAAATATTTTGCATCTGACTCAGCTGCTTATTGGGTCTTTCAGAGGCCAGTCATGATAGGCCCCTTTTTGTGTGCACTCCATAGCCTCAGTAATATTCAGGCCTTGGTGGTTCCCCTTTAACTGGGTCCTACTATGTGCCTGTTTCTGGACCTTCATTTCCTCAGGCTTTTCTCCAGTTTTGTCTTTGCAGTTCTTTAAGACAGGAACAATTATGGTTTAGAGTTTCCTGTGGGATGGCAACCCCATCCCTTACTTGATGCCCTGTCTTTCTGCTAGAGGTGGGCTCTACAAGTTTCCTCACTCCACTGTAGGGCAATTTCATTTAAGGTCCCTCCCTTTGAGTTCTGAGAATCTCTCACATCTCAGGCCTCTGGTACATTCTGGAGTGTCCCCTCCCCCACCTCCTACCTCCTAAGGTTGCTCATTTCTACTTTTCTGATGGCCCTCATGTGTTTAGTCCTGTCCCCCTGCAACACCTGATCATAGTCCCCTCTTCCCTCCCTGTCTCCTTCTTCATCTAGGACACTCCCTCCCTTCCCCTCCTGTGATTGCTTTCTTCTCCCTCCCAAGTAGAATTGAGGCATCCTTACATGGGCCCTTGGGCACCATAATTTATTAATGATGCTTTATTTTTTTAATCATATATTTTGGCTTCTTTGTCAAAGATTAAGTGTCCATATATGTTTGGTTTTATGTATGGTTCTTTAATCCTATTCCATTGAAGACACCATCTTTGTACCAATAACATGCAGTTTTATCACTATTGTTTTGTAGTATAACTTGAGGTCAGGGATAATGACTTCCCCAGAAGTTCTCCTTTTGTTAAGAATTGCTTTCACTATTCTGTGTTTTTTGCCTTTCCAGATGAATTTGAGAAATGCTCCTTTCATGTTTTGAAGAATTGTGTTGGGGATTTGATGGGGATTTTGTTAAATCTGGAGATTGCCTTTGGTAGGATTGTCATTTATATCAATTCTGCTACATGAGCGTGGGAGATCTCTGCATTTTCTGAGATTGTCTTCAATTTCTTCCTTGAAAGACTTGAAGTTATTGTCACACAGATCTTTCACTTGTTTAATTAAAATTACCTCAAAATATTTTATAGTATTTGTGGCTCTTGTGAAGAAAGTTTATCCCTCATTTAATGGGAAATAATTTTAAGTAAGTTTGCAACAATAAAATCAAAATAAATTTGGAGATGAACAGAAGCAGTTACTTTTTGTAAATAAATGTACATCTACTTTGCAATTATAAAGGAAAAAGGCAAAATTAACTGAAGGTTTATTACTCTTTATTAATATGAAGACAGAATTGACTGTAAAATAATGTTATATCTTATAGAAAATGTTATAACCACTTCAAGAGAAAAATCGTGTCAATTTTGACCAATAGATTACCCAATTTTATTTCGTAATATATCTGTGTAAAGGATTTTCAACTATTTAAGTGTCAAAATATAATTTACCAACAGACATAAATGGGAAGAGAGATTTCATTTACCTTAATTATACATGTGAACTTCAATGATTTTAAAGACATGCTTGGATCCAGCAATAATTTTCTTTAAGCTATCTTAATTTATTTAGATTTTAGTTACAAAACTATCAAAAGTATATTAAACTGTATTTAATATAATTTAATATATTAATATAATAATAATATATATATTAATACATATTAATATATACTAATAATATATTAATGTTATAGTATGACATTAACCTAATTCATTTCTAGCATTTTATATTTTGTTATATTTCATGACTATAAAATTTCTTTAAAAAATTTTAATGACAGTAAAAATCACATGCACACGAAATTTTGAATTTTCAGAACTAATCATATTTTCAATAGCTGAAATGTCTTTATTTGCTTTAATCAATCAAAATTTATATTATATCACAGAACAATGAGATTTATTTTCTATTATTTAATTCTTGTTTTTATATTTATTTTTATTTTTTTGACCCAAGTTTTTATATCTCAGACTAGCCTACATATCACTATGTATCCAAGGCTGGCTGTTTGATAGCAATACTTTTGCCTAAGCTTTTTAATATGTTAGGATCACAGTAAATCCTCAATTTCATGATGTATTACTTAAGATCTCAAGCATTTTTTAGGACTGTTTTTAAATAATTTTAAGAATTCACTAAAGGCAAGGCCAGAAAGACCAAAAATTCATTTCTTTTTTTTAACCATGCTCTGTGGTGGTAGAATTCAGGAAAAGTAAAATAAATACACATGGTATAATACACTTGTAAAAAGTTTCTTATTTTGATATATAAATAAACACATACCTGAAGGAAGAGATTTGGACATTATCTCTTATAGAGACTTCATTAACATATGAAAAGACGGACTTAATAAATCATTATCCAGCCAGGCTGGGGCTGTGGTGGTGCACACCTTTAATCCCAGCATTTGGGAGGCAGATGCAGGTAGATTTCTGAGTTCATGGGCAGCCTGGTCTACAGAGTGAGTTCCAGGACAGCAGGACTACACAGAGAAACTCTGTCTCAAAAAGCAAAACAAAACAAAACAAAACCAAAAAACCAAAAAACCAAACAAAAAAAGAAAGAAAAAGAAAATCAATGTTCTTGAAAACCAAACCAAAAGA
>NW_021620838.1:4053-8681 GCF_004785775.1 Grammomys surdaster
AGAGAGAGAGAGAGAGAGAGAGAGAGAGAGAGAGAGAGAGAGAGAGAAATAAATCATTTTCCAAAGTAAGGAAAATTAGTTCCAACACAAACCATGGTTATGTGTAATTGTTTTCTTCAGACTCTGCAGGTTTCCACTTAAAAGCAGAACCTTTACACAGCACAGATTGATAGCTTTGCTTTTTATGCCTGTGTATTATGTTAACTTTCCTGATCTAGTCTTCTCCTTATTCCTCCAATTCACTAACTTTGTTATTCTATTTTGACATTTCTACTGACAAACATTCACTAATTTATTAGATTCTTTTGTTATCAGCTTAATCAAATAATATACATATGCATTTGTATGTATGTTATATATAATATACATAAGTCTAATAACTTAGAGTATATAATGCTATATTTATATAATGTTTAATAGTTTGTAGACTATATTACATATACTACATATATTTCATAATATATAGTGAAAACATTATTAGATGTTTCAGTTAAATAGCGTAGAAAAGCTGAGTGACAACCCTGGCTCTATCATTTCTTTTACACTTATGAGGAAGATCACATGTTAACACAGAAAGAAATATGTGAATGATGATCACACATATTTTTTAATATGTATAAAAGTTTACAGTGAAAGTAATGTGTATCAGAAATATATATACATATTCCTAGGATTATATAAGTGTTTAAGCATATATATCTGGGATATATGCATTTTTATGCATGTGTTTGAGTTATTTTGATAGCACTCATATGTAAACATATCCAACATTTTTTTGTAAATGCTCACATATATAAGTGGTTTGATTATGCACACATAAATTATGCAAGGATATATATAAGCAGGAATGAGTGCATATGTCTATGCTTTCAAACCATTTTTATGCATGAACTTGAGCAGAAGAAATTGATCATTATAGAAGGAAACAACATTAATGTCCCATTGTAACCACTGCAGCATTCATGAGAACAATTAAATCTATTCATAATATCTTACTCTATCCTCTAGCACTCCATAAGATGAAGCAAGAGAGTTTAAGGACAGATTGATCTACAGAGGGATGATAAATTTCAACTTGTCCCATTTGCCCCTAAAATTAACAATAACACTTTCCACATTGAAGAGTCATTAGGTAATTTTTCTTTATTCATACAATGTTCTTCTACTTCTTCCAGATGGTTACACTGTTCTTAAGCAAAATAGCATCAAATTTGGCAAATTTGGAAAGGTTTCTGTTGTATTTTGAAGTTTCTACAACCTGAAATAAAATTTCAAAATCATTATCTTCTTTACTTTGTGGGGAAAGAACAAATTCAATTTTAAATAAGCATCCAATTCAAGGTTTTGCAAAGACAACTCTACTTAACATGTAATCTGACAAGTGAAGAAATGTCGATTTTCTCAGTCTAAACCTGAGATTTAATAAGTATTGAGTGAATTCCACAATTTAAATTTTATGGCATACATTGAATGGCTTTGATATAGCTGGCCTATAGACCACACTTAGGGAAAGAGTGCTGGAGTAATCGGAATTCTGTAATGTTTTCTTGGCATGGGCACCTAATAACACAGAAAAAGATTAGCGTCTACATATATTCTGCCAGGTACACAGAAACCCTACAAAGTTATTTTTGCGTTACAAATGTTAACATATGTGAGCATGATTGGAAATATTTCATTTTGGCTAGTTAGAGAGACTGCACATATTAGCTGTTTCCATGCTAAGCAACAGGTAGTATTTAGACAATCTAAGTAACATAGTTCACATAATCCTTCACAAATGTTGATTAAAGTGCTGTAGTCCCATGAGGTTCCAGGGCCAAAATTAAAAGACATGTGTATTTAACAGTCATATTTAAGTCGTTTGGGAACTAAATCATTAGTCATTCAATTTTTGATGAATGTTATGGTAGCAGTGAAGTAGAACATACTTGCTGTGCTGGGGCTCAACATAAGCCTGTCCTGAGGCTTCTATGATTTCTGTAGAATGCTGATGGCAACAGCAGCTAAGCAGATGTGGCAGGACTCCTCTGTTGGTTCCCCTCTACCAAAGCAATGCAGAGTCACAAAGTTCAAATGACACTAAAACCTTATTAGGTCCCCAAGATATTTTGCCACACTGAGCTTTAGAAACACTACATGTTATTTACTGGTCCTCAGAGAAAATCTGTAGTTGTGCAGTTATAATGTCCTGGCTGCCGATTTCTCTGTATCCTCTGTATCATTTGTGAAAAACACTACTTCAGACTGCTATTATTCTGCTAACTTATGTTTCATAAGATCCAGAAACCTTTCTGTTCTGTTTACTTGCTTTTGCTGGAACAAACTAAGGGCCAGATTTGTAATTGTGAAATATAATGAGGATCATTCATTATGATGGTTGGTGGACATACAAAAGTTCTTCTATAGGTACATCTTAATACCACAAGCTGAATATGTGAGAGAAAATTAGGCCATTCAGCAGGCCCATTCAGCAGTGAGAAAGATATTCTGATGATGCCAGGTCACAAAAAATAAGTCAATCCTTAATCATTTGTTTTAGTTGAAGTAATGTAATAACATGCAGATAAGTTGAAAAATTGGGGCACAGCATTTGCATAAATTTATATCCCTTGCAATTTTTGTAAAACTTTTAATAGGCAATGATGCATCTAAACTACATTTTCAAATAGGAGCATAGACACTACATATCAAATTTAGACTGATGTTAATAATTCATTTTGTGAAAAAGCAAAATGATTACAAATAAGATGAAAGAAGTCAAATTGTCCCTGTTTGAAGAAAATATGATCCAACATTTTAAAGAATCAAAAGGCTCCAAGTGGAAAGCTTGTAAACCTGCTAAGTAGTCAGAAAAATAGGAGGATACAAAACCCATTAACAGCTGATAGTGAGAATGCTAAGGCAGAAACTGGAACAAGAATCCTGTTCATAGCAATCTGAACAATGCCTATGAATAAACTCACCATGCAGATTAAAGACCTCAATAAATGAACCTTTTAAAACACCAAAGAACAACATTAAAGACACTAGAAAACAATGATTTCTGATGCTTGTGGGTCAAAGAATTGATATTGTAAGCATTACTTTAAAAAACTGAAAGATTTAGTGCAATCCTCATTAAAATTCCAATACCAACCTTCAAAAAAAAACCACAAAAATATGTCTGAAAGTGCAAAGACTATCTATCCCAAGAATCTTGACTAAAAAGAGCAATGTCAAACTGAACTCTGCACTAGATTTTCAAATTGCATTACAGAGGAATGATGCCAAAAGAGCAAACTATTGACAAGACAAAAATAGAACACAGATTTAAGAATAAAACAGAAGACAGAGAGAATCCCAAGTATCAACAATCACTGGATTCTCTAGGTAAATGTCAAAAGACACATTCAGGAAAAGATGACTTCTTTACAGAAGTCTTTGGAAATTGGATATTCACATGAAGAAAATGGAAACTAAAGCATGTAGAGAAGGACATTAAAACAGTAAAGTTACTGCTACAGTGAATAATATCAATAACTGATAAATAGAATTGCATTAAACTTAAAACTTTTACTGCACAACAATGTAAAAACTAGAATTAGATTCTGTCTTACGCTTCAACCAACAAAACACAACATGGGTTAGGTAGCAGGGAGAACACTGAACATATAGACAGTCTTGCTGGACTGCCACTCACTCTCTCTGCTAAGAAATCAGTTATAGATGTCTTTCAACAACAAACATAGAACTGTTTTGTTGTTGTTGTTTTGATACAGCTAAACTTCTTTAGATAGATCCATGAAGAAAACTAAGTCAATGTATATGAGAGATACCTGCAGCAAACACATGTTGATCATTGTCATAGTCACAAGTTATGGATTCTACCTAAGTGTCCACCTTGAATATTTATGAAAGTATAAGTTTTCCACTTAGAAGAAAATGGTAGTAGTTATATTCAGAGGCTTCTATTGTGTGAGCTTTCCATGTGTGTAAACCAATGAAACAGGGCTTTTCCTAATGGAGCTGACATTGTGGTTGGAACAGAGCCATAGTGATTAAAAAATTTATGAAGAGAGATTTCACTATATCCTTCCTTTAGTATGTCATAGGGGCCTGCTTTAAATAAAGAAATTAGCATACTAAAGGAGACACACCTAATCTGAGGTGTGGAAATCAGGAAATTTAATCAGCCCTAGCTGCAGGTAAGGAATTAAGCTTGTGCATGTGTGTGCATATGCATGCATGTATTTGTGCATGTATGTGTGTGGGGGGAGTTCTATGTAAAATAACAACACTGAAGTCAAAACTGAGTGGCAAACAATGGCTGTAGTACAGTGAAATGCTTGCAAAGAAGCTGTATAAATTTAAGAAAGGAGGGTAAATTATTGGTGGAAATGGAAAAACTTCCAGAGTGTCTCAAAATAGGGCCACACCTTGGGAACACACTTGAACTTTTTTAAAAGTCACTTCATATCTCAACAATGGCAAGCTGCAATTGAACTCAAGGACATCAGGGAGATTTTCCAGAGAATGTGTATAAAGTTTGAACATAAGATGTGGGATTGCATAAGGGTTTTCTGGGTCATGGTTGGGCAGTTGCCTAGAACCTTGAGACTCTGTGTGAGAACCGGCAGGAGTTCAGC
>NW_021620838.1:8781-10309 GCF_004785775.1 Grammomys surdaster
CTCAGAGATACAAAAGCCATAGGCTCTTCCTAATATGTAGATGTTAGTATTGAATTACTAATTTTATATGTTCAACTTAGAGTTCCAGTAGGTTCCAGAGTTCTGTAATAAAGCCTTTGGGAAGGAAATTTCATAAGAGACATGATAGAATGCAGTTAGGTAATATAGAAGCAGAAAGGAGTCGATTGACAGTATCCAGCAAGGAGGATATCAGAGATGATGGTGCAAGAGAGTTAATTGAAGGAAGAGTGATTAGAAAGTCACATGGATACCTATGCTGTATCCAATTGTTAAAATATAATCTATTTTTTAAGGTAAAAAAAGTGGTTTAAGAGAGATAACCTTGCAAAGCTAGAAAAACTTCCTCACAGTAGCCACTGGTTATTGAACAAACAAACAGAAACAGTGCCAAGGATGGATACTTCCTTGAATTGTTGGACTTGGAGGTCTCATGTTGCTCCACAATAAGACAGGTATTTGTTATTGTTCTTGGTTGCCCATTACAACTCTATAGTAAGATTCTACTGATAAAAGTAGCACATACCATGAATCATGATATAGACAAACAACGCTGGAACTGAGGTAGAAGTTTCCTTTTACTGTACTATTATTCCTAGCTCTAGAAAATACTATGCAGGCTATATAGGGAAATACAGCATCAATTGTCTTACTCAGATACACATCTTCAAATCATCTAGGAAAGAAAATGCCAAACAATGTGTGTACATTGTAGATTGCACTTGCACAATAGTGGCACTATGCTTTAGGAGATAACTGATTGAACTCTGGTGGGATCCAAGGCACACTCAGGCACATGTGATGGGTTATGGGAAAGATAGTCCCATTAAGTTAGATGAGATAGCTGGGAGATTGTCCAAGCAAAAGATGTAAGCTTTAAACTATATAGAAATCTCATGTTATTGTTGATACTGCTAGAGGGTCAGAGAAGGTCCCACTAAAATCAATGTCAAAGGCCATTCTCAGAGCAACTTAACAACCACTGATCTGGAATTCACAGAAGCTGTGGATTCTTGAACTAGGTCTGGATCAAAACAAACTCAATGAGTCAGAGAATGTAGCTCAGCAGTAGAACACTTGAATAGTATATACAAATCTTTGGGTTCTAGTCTCAGAACTGAAGAGAGAAAAAATAAAAAGGAATGAGATCACAAATAGTCAAGCATGGACTGAAGAGAAGGTTGGGGCCCTATTCCATTCACAGACTTGAGGCATTGATAGACATGGGTGGGAGATTAAAGAGGATGTGGGTGATAGAGTAATCACATTACATTATATACATGAAATCATTAAGTAAAATTAATGAAAATAGGAAAGGCCTGTTTTTCATATACTATTATTCCCTCTATCTCTAAAATATAAATCTGATATATCTGTTTCTGTTAATCTACCGCTAACCCATGGGTCTATGTTGCCATCATCTCTTATGGAACTTGTATTTACTTCATTTCATTTTCACTATGAAACCTGGCCTATTATTTAAAAACATGAGTTGACATCTTCTTCTTAA
>NW_021620839.1:0-1549 GCF_004785775.1 Grammomys surdaster
AAGTTAACAAGGAATATGAAATTTTGATCTAGGACTAGTTTACATGGTATGTGATATTGTTCCTTCTCCCTTTTTTCATAGCTTTAAGTGGAAAGTCCATCTCGTTCCATATTGGAACAGCTACTCCAGCTTGTTTCGTGGCACTCTTTGCTTGAACCATTGTATTCCAGCCTTTCACTCTGAGGCCGCCTCTTTCTTTGTCACTGAGGTGGGTTTCCCATAGGCAGCAAAACGCTGGGTCCTGTTTACTTATCCAGTCTTTAGTCTATGACTTTTTATTGGGGAACGGAGTCCGTTGATGTTAAGAGATATTAAGGAAAGGTGATTCTCGCTTCCTGTTGTTTTTGCTATTAGAGGTGGAATTATCTTTGTGTGGCTACCTTCTTTTGCATTTGTTGGAAGAGGATTACTTGTTTTGCTCCTTCTATGGTATAATTCCCCTCCTTGTATTGGAGTTTTCCCTCTATCACCCTTTGTAGTGCTGAGTTTGTGGAAAGATATTGTATAGATTTGGATTTGTCGTGGGATATCTTGGTTTCTCCATCTACGGTCATCGAGAGTTTTGGTGGGTGTAGGTTCTGTGTGACATCTGTCCAGGATCTTCTGGCTTTTATAGCATCTGGTGAGAAGTCTGCTGTAATTCTGATAGGTCTGCCTTTATATGTTTCTTGGCCTTTCTCCCTTACTGCTTTTAATATTCTATCTTTGTTTTGTGCATTTTGTGTCTTGATTATTATGTGATGCGGGTATTTCTTTTCTGGTCTAGTCTATTTGGAGTTCTGTAGGCTTCTTGTATGTTTATGGGCATCTCGTTCTTTAGGTTTGGGAAGTTTTCTTCTATAATTTTGTGGAAGATGTTTACTGGCTCTTTAAGTCGGGAATCTTCACTCTCATCTCTACCTATTATCCTTAGGTTTGGTCTTCTCATTGTGTCCTGGATTTCCTGGATGTTTTGGGTTAGGAGCTTTTTGCACTTTGTGTTTTCTTTGACAGTTATGTTAACACTTTCTATGGTATCTTCTGCACATGAGATTCTGTCTTCTATCTCTTCTATTCTGTTCTTGATGCTTCCATCTATGACCCATGATTTCTTTCCTAGCTTTTCTATTTCCACAGTAGTTTCCCTTTGTGATTTCTTTATTGTTCTACTTTGATTTTTATGTCCTGGATGGTTTTGTTCAATTCCTTCACCTGTTTGGTTGTGTTCTCTTGTAATTCTTTAAGGGATTTTCTGTTTTCTCTTTAAGGGATTCTACCCATTTACCTGTGTTCTCCTCAATTTCTTTGATAGTACTTATATCCTTCTTAAAGTCCTCTATCATCATCATTAGAAGTGATTTTAAATCTGAATCTTGCTTTCCTGGTGAGATAGGGAATTCAGGACTTTCTATTGTGGGAAAACAAGATTCTGATGATGCCAAGTACCCTGGGCTGCTGATACTTATATTCTTTTGCTTGCCTTTCACCATCTGAATCTCCTTAGTGCTATCTGCACTGTCTCTTACTGGGGCCTGTTTATCCTGTTACCTTAGTTGTGTCAGAACTGTCT
>NW_021620840.1:0-8437 GCF_004785775.1 Grammomys surdaster
CCAAGCCCCTGCTCAGAGGTCAGGCCTAAAAACCAGGCACACTCCTGCCCACCTCCATTGGGCCCTCAGGCATTCAAGAGAATAAGGCCACCGGGTCTGCTGTAGCCTGGGCTACAGCCATTGACAGATAACAGTTTTATTCAACAGGAAGTATTGGAGCTCAGCCAGCTCTGACACTGAAGGCAACTGCATGTATAGGAAGTCATCAGGGACAGGGAAAGACCGACCGAATCAGATCTAGCCCAGGACAAGGAGGGACAGCCTGTAAGCTGCACCTCCCAAGTCAGATGCATCTTAGCGGAAGTAGTTGGGACACTCAAGGGCAACCAGGTTCGAGGCTTGGTCAAAGGCTTCCACGACAGCCGGCTCCAGGGGCCCTTCCTCAACAAAGGCCAAGTTCTGCTCCAATTGTTCCAGACTGGACATGCCCAGGATGACTGCATCCCCATGGGTGCCCTGCAAGAGAGCATGATTTCAACACTTCTGCCACACTCCTGCCTGTCCCTTGCTAAGATCTGGGACCTGTTTTTACTTAAGCCCATGTTGCTGCTTGGAGATACAACTACTGCCTGCAGACAGCAAGGCCATCCAGGCTTCTCTACCCTGCAGGACAGTTTGGGAGTCAGTTTTCTCCAAGCCTGCCATGTACCAGATACTAAAAGAACACCATTACCCCAAGAATGCCCATACTGGAGAAAGGAGTTAGGGAGAGGACACTGGGACAACAGGAAGAGATTCTCCCTAACCCCACCCCCAGGAACATAGAATTAAGTTCTCTTTCCAGGAAGTGCTGTAATACATACTTTTTTAAATGTAATTTTCAGTCAGATCTGTGCTTTTATGAACTTGTGGGACTTAGGTAAACCAGCCTCTCAACCAGTTTCTCCACGTGAAAATGGAAATCATTAGAGCTCGAGGGATGGCTCAGCCACTAGGAGCAGTGTCTGCTCTTGGAGAGGACCTGGATTCACTTTCCAGGACCCACATGGTGCCCACTTACAACCACCTTTAATCCTTGCCGCCCTCTCCTGGCCTCTGCAGGCACTGCATACACATGGAACCCATAAGGCAAAACATACATACAAAATAAAAATGAGATCTTTAAGAGAAAAAAATGAAGGTGACTAGAGTTCACATAGCCATTGACATCTAGTCAGGTAAGATAGTGCTAATGTGGTTCACCATCCTGGGCGATGAAACTGGGCCAGAGAAGACATAGTCTCAGTGGTTGGCCTCTGTCACTTCTACGCCTCCACTTCCTCCCATCCGACCTCACGGCAGAGGCTGAGCAGCCAGGACCAGCTGGGCTACCTTGAGCTGTGAATGATGGTACATCCACCGCAGGGCAGCTGAGGTCATACTGGGGGCAGAGGTGCCATAGGTAGACTTCAGAGCCTTCTCCACCAAGGTGATGCCTTTGAAGTGTTCCTCCTTCCAGTAGCTGAATGGGTGGGAAGGGTGACACTGGAGTCAGGATCTTGAGGGCCACTAAAGGGTGACCCAACCCCTGCATCCCTGAAGTAGCCTATGCCCTCAGGCTACCCCTAAGTTCAGAACAGGCTACATTGTAAGTATCAGAACATACTGGTCTCCAGGCTTCTTGCCAGGTTAGGAGAAACACAGAAGAAAGAACCCTGGCATTTTACATCCTCATCAAACAATAACAATACAGCTCCAGGGGCTGGAGAGATGGCTCAGTGGTTAAGAGCACTGACTGCTCTTCCAAAAGTCCTGAGTTCAATTCCCAATAACCACATGGTGACTCACAACCATCTAGAAAGGAATCTGATGCCCTCTTAGATGCCCACAGCACCATACTAGTAAGCCCTGGGTCACACACAAGTCTGGAGCAAGTCCTGGGCACCAGTCCAGCTTCTGTGGAGTTGGTTGAGCCTCCTCCCTTCCCTACACTCACTGATCTGCACACTGAGGGAGAGAACACTCCCTGCCAGTCTGCCTCAGGGACTTCATCAGGCAAAGAGGTAATCATGCTGCAGACATTAAAGGGAGTGACCATGAGGAAGGCCACAAGGCCTTGATTCTCCAGAAGAGAGGCCTGGGCTCTGAGAGTGTGTGAACCTGAGAACAGCTGTTCAAGGCCGTGGTTTCTACTCCCAGGCAGGAGGATCACCGATTGTAGTGGGGAAGGCTACAAGGAGTGTTTTACTCTTGCTATTCTGCTGTGAGCTGTTGGGCATTAAATGCAAGGCCTCGTGCACACTCAACAAGTCTAGCAGTAAGCAGCACACTCCCAACAGACAGGGCTTGAGTCAAGCGGGGTACACAGGAAAGCTAACAGAAACTGCTTGCTGCTTACAACCCTGGCCTTTTCAACAAAACCAGCACTGAACCCTCACACAGGAACTTGCTTGGCTGGGCCTTCCTTCCCAGACAGAGAATACAAAAAGCAAATGTATCAGCTTATGCTCAGAAATGAACCTTGGAGACATGGCATCTGAGGTGACAGAGGGGAAGAAAGTGTAAGAATTTCACAGTGTCCATCCACAGGAACAAATACATCTAATCCAACCTCTCAGGAGGCTGAAGCAGGAGGATTACAAATTGCAGGCTAGCCTGGGCCAAACTCTGCTTCAAATAACAAACAAACAAAGTTACGGCCAGGCAGAGGTGGCATACACCTTTAGTCCCAGCACTTGGGAGGCAGAGGCAGATGGATTTCTGAGTTCGAGGCCAGCCTGGTCTACAGAGTGAGTTCCAGGACAGCCAGGCCTACACAGAGAAACCTTGTCTCAAAACAAACAAACAAACAAACAAACAAACCAAAACAAAACAAAAGACAAAAAAACCCATAAAGTTACTAAGGGGAAAAAAAAAGACAATAGCTGATGAGTTTTCAAATTTTAACTTTTTTTCCCCAGTACTGGGAATTGAATCCAAGGCTTTGAGCATTTTCCATCCCCGAGTTATAGGCAGGACTCGAACTTGTAATCCTTCTGCCTCGGCTTCCCCCATTGGATCAAAATTTTAGATATTTAAAATTTAGAGCAGAGTGGGCTGGAGAGATAGCTGAGTGGTTAAGAGTACTGGCTGCTCTTCCAGAGGTCCTGAGTTCAATTCCCAGCAACCATATGGTGGCTCACAACCATCTGTAATGGGATGCAATACTCTTTTCAGGTATGTCTCATTACAGCTACAATGTACTCATATATGTAAAATAAATAAATATTTTTAAAAAAATGTTTTGGAGCAGAGTATGACGGCGGACACTAGTAGTCCTAGTTCTTTGGCCAGGTAATGGTGGTGCATTTTAATCCCAGCATCTCTGAGTTCGAGGCCAGCCTTGTCTACAGACCAAGTTCCAGGGCAGCCAGAGCTACACAGAGAAACCCTGTCCCAACAACAACAACAAAAAACAAACAAACAAACAAACAAAAAAGGCTAACTCTGTGGATGTGGGGCAAGAGAATCAGAAGTTCAGGGCCATCTTCAGCTACAAAGAAAGTTTAAGGCCAATGCAGGGCCCAAGAAATCCTGACTCAGGAAGAAGAGGAGAAAGAGGAGGGGGGAGGGGAGAAGAAGGAGGAGCAGGGGAAGAGGAAGGAGGAGGTTGGCCCCAACAGCTGTCCAACTCTGACTGCTTGAGACAATGATGACAATTTTACTGCCAACATGTAAGAAGTCACAGGACACCGCCTCATAGACTCAACGCCAATCTCCAGACTCCCTGAGGTCTATCTTGGGTTGTCCTCTCACCATTGGCGCTGGAAGACCTCTACCCAAGAAGACACATAGAGTAACAAAAGTACAGACATCACAAGATCCAATGACAGCCCAAGAATGTCCTTCCAATCCCCAGGACAGCTAACATCCAGAGCCTTAGGTCTGAATACCACCGAAGAGCAGGTCCCCCAGTACAGCTAGCATCCAGAGTCTTCGGTCTGAATACCACCGAATAGCAGGTCCCCCAGGACAACTAGCATCCAGAGTCTTTGGTCTGAATACCACTGAAGAGCAGGTCCCCCAGGACAGCTAGCATCCAGAGTCTTCAGTCTGAATACCACCGAAGAGCAGGTCCCCAGAAAAGCAACTTCAAGAGTCCTTCCTCAAACTAAGGAAACATATAGCACTTCTTCCTCAGACACAGACCGCAACACAGCTCACCGGTCCCTGTAGTTCTGGGAATACTGATGCCCAAAGAATCGGCTTTGAGGATTCGTCCTGTCTTCCTTATCCTGGTATTTGTATCTGCCAGTCAGCAGGCCCCCTGTGGGAAGTCAGCAGTTAGACCCTGGCCCAGACTCCTCCTAGAGATAGCCAGGTCATTCTTGGCTAGGAGCTGGAGAGCACAAGGGAGCCTGGAAAAAAGGGGACTCGGACACCCCCTTCTCAAAGCTTCCTGACTCCCAGGATCTGGCGTGGGCATTCACCAGGGCAGCAATTCATACAGTTGGGCTGGGCATGCCCTCCCATCCACAGCACCTGTCCCCATGGCAGCCCATACCAGCCAAAGGGTTGTAGGCGTAGAACTTCAGTCCAAAGTGTCTGAGGCAGGGGAGGAGCTCTGTCTCCACCTGCCGGGTGGTAGCGTTGTACATGCCCTGCAGGGAGACAGTTGGAAAGTGTGGGGAATGTGTCAAAAAAAGAGACCCCAAATGTACCTTTGTAAAGTCCCTCAGTTTAGTCCTTAACAATCCTGGATCCTGACAATCAGGGCATATACCTAGTGGTGATAGGTTTGTGGTTTATAACCACCTAGTTTGTGGTTATGCCCAAAGATCCAAGGTCAGTGGAGCCTTGGACCCAAGTCTGAATGGTCCTGGTACATCAGATTCCTCTCACCTGGTACACAGTTGGCATGATCCAGCCATTTTTCTTGCAGAGGGTACAGATCTCAGCCACCTCCCAGGAAGCATAGTTGGACAGACCAAGCTCCACAAACTTGCCCTGCAGGGGAGAGACTCCATCACAACCCAGCTCAGGGAGACACTGCAGCACAGCCCAGCTCACTATAGGAGACCAGGAAAGGGAGACTATGTGGGGGACCTGGAGTGAGTCTGTGCCCAGCTCTGTGTGTGTTCCCAGCACTCGCTCTCCTGGCAGGGTCAGCATGAAAGGGTCAGAGGGCATCAGGGCCCTCCCTCACCTCCTGATGCAGCTGGTGGTAGGCCTGCAGTGTCTCCTCTATAGGAGTGTTGTGGTCAGGTAGGTGTAAGTAGAAGAGGTCCACCCGGGGACACTGCAGCCGCTTCAGGGAGGTCTCCAGCTGGAACCGTACATCATCAGGCTTCAATGTCTTCCCCAATATGGGAGCAGCCTTGGTGGCGATTTTTACTTTCCAAGGAGGAAAAAAATCCAAGTTGAAGTCACTTTATCAAACAGAGTCTCTACTGTAAAGGTGAAGGAACAGGGCAGGGCAGGGCATGGTGGCGCATGCCTCTCATCCCAAGCCTGAGGACTCAAGAGCTCAAGGTCACTCTTGCCTAGAGAGTACAAATCCAGGCTCAAGTGAGACACTGTATCAAAACACACAGGCACCCCCGCAGGTGCACGTGGGCATGCACGCCGCTGGTACACAGGGGGAAGGAGAAAGGGAGAGAGGTGATGGTGGGGAGAGATAAATATACAGACAGATGGGTTCAAATTCCAGCAGTGCCATTCAGAGCTTGGATTAAACTGACCACTCCTCAGTCTGCGGACTGTAAGTAACAACGATACTGACAGCTTATGGAGAAGTCCTGAGGGTTGATCAGGCTTACCTAACAGTGGACATTAGGAATGGCCAGCATCCTCCCTATGACAATTGCTTATTGGACCTTTAAACCTTGCTTTAAAATCCATGAGCAGAAGGCCCTGGGTGGGAGTCACACCTGTCACACTCCAGGTACCAGAGCACTCGGTCTGAGGAAGAGGACACAGGGAAAGAGAAAAGCAACAGACCAGAAGCAAAACAGCCCCAAAGTAGAGTCTTGACATTAGACTAGGGGTTGTAGTCCAGAGCTCTGTGGTCATCTTAAGATGTTTGAAAGATGACCCCGAGAGTACTGTACATGATGGGCAGGTCTGATCACAGGAGGAGGAAGGTGCCAAAGGAACTGGGGACAGACACAGGAAGGCTTCGCTGAGGGCCTATGAGAAGGAAAGTCAGGGCTAGCTACAGACTCTGTTCATCAAGACAGACCAGTGCTGGGCCATCTGTGTGAGTCCCTGCTCCTCTCCCTGCCCCTGCTGAGAAGCCCAGGCAAATGGTTGGAGGATGGATGGACGGATGGGTGGATGGATGGATGGATACCCCCCCCCCCCCCCCCCCCCCCGGATGAATAGATGGATGGAGAGAAGGAACATTCCATATCTGAAAAGTCAATTCCTCAGCCCAAACACAACAGAGTCCTTGAGACCTGAGGGACCACATACTTGGAACTTTTCTTTTTCTTTTTTTTTTTTCTTTTGGTTTTTCGAGATAGGGTTTCTCTGTGTAGCCCTGGCTGTCCTGGAACTCACTCTGTAGACCAGACTGGACTCGAACTCAGAAATCTACCTGCCTCTGCTTTCCAAGTGCTGGGATTAAAGGCGTGTGCCACCACCGCCCGGCAGAAATGTTTCATTCTGGTGATTGACCTGGCCTTTCTGATGGGGCATCAGCTTTAGATCTAAGCTGTGGCTCTCACCCAACCCACCCTGAACCCAAGCAGGGGAAGGAGGGAGGTTCAAAAAAGACCACTCAAACAGAAGTCAGATCCAGGTTCTCCTGGCAATGCATAAAGAGTGTAATGCCAGCACTCTGGAGGCTGAGGTAGGATCTACATGCAAACCCTAGGCTGTCCTGGGCTGCATAGTGAAACTTCCACAACATACAAACAACCCATCACGTTCCCTGGGGGATAACCAGGAGATTCGGAAACAACAGGCCACTGAGTGCACAGGTCTGCTACTCTCTTGGCTCCCACTGTGCCGGAAATCAAGAAGTACTGAATCATGAAGCAAAATTCCATAGCAGGGTGCTTGGGGGGAGGAGCAGTGCCTGAGGAGAAAGAGTTCTATATGAAAGCAGCCTCCCAGAGAAGTGTAGTTCCACCACGAGAGAAACTGAGGCAGGGGACCAACTGAGTCAAAATCTCAAGACATGTACACTACTCCTGGCCCCTGGCCCCTTTCGGGACTACTGTAGCTCTTATGGCCGCCACAAAGCAGGAGGCGCTCTTCACCAACAGGCTCAAGATCTACAGGATTCCGGGCCATTAGCAAAGAAGGAAGCAGGTTTCAGCCTGAACTGGTGCTGAGCAGTCCACAAAGACAGGGGTCCTGCAGATCAGGGGCACCTGCTAGGCAGCAGCGGGGAGCCGGACCAGGGTTAGTCATATCGTGTGATGAGGATCGTAGGCCACTTTTACAGAAGAAGATGCGGAAAGAGGCTGGCAAAATATGCAAAGCTAAACGTGCCTGAAGAGTTTGCTTGCCTGAAGAGTTGCAGTTCTCAGAGCTCTTGGGCGAACAGGGTGAGATCAGAGAGCTCTGGGAGCCAGACGAAGCTGTGCTGGGACAAGGGGATGACAGGGGTGACGGTTACCTTTGCAGCCGCTGCGGCCCAGCCCGAGCCCCAGGCCGCCTAGGATAGTCTCGGACTGACCGTCCGCATACACGAAGGCCGTGTCAATCTCATTGTGGCCGCGCTGCAGGAAGGCTTGCACCGACGCGGCGCTGGAGGTCGCATCCATGCGGCGCCCCATCTCATTGGTACCTAGCACAGTTGCAGGCCGGGTCTGCGACATGATGACCGCGGTGGAGGTGGCAGAAGGTGGAGGATAAGAGAGGACGTTGGCTCCAGCAGTCTGCAGCTCTGGAGGGTGCAGAGGCTCCCACAGATTTACTAGCGGGCTGTGGCCACTTCTAAGGGACGGGCGAGCAGAAGTGGGTCGGGGTTGTGCTGGCTGGTGCAGGGGACTTCTGTAGAATTGAGGACCTGCTCCACCCGTGCCACCTGGCACTAGGTGGTAGGTCCCCTTGAGTTACGTTGCTGAAGGCTAGAACCCCCTCCCCAGTTCTCTCTGCCTCGCTACTGAGCCATCCTGGATCTCTGTCCCCTGCTATATATAAGTTTAGGGGTGGGTGACCTTTAATTCTAACATTCCGGAGACTTAGGGACAAAAATTGTCACAAGCTTTTGTTGTTGTTTTGTTGTTTTAATGAACTAACTAACTTCAGGCATGGACTTGAAACCCCTGCACTTTGAAAAGGGAGGTGGAGACAGGAAGATTAGAAATTCAAAGTACACCTTGGCTACAAACCAAATGTGAGGCCAGCCTAGGCTCCAAAAGACCTGGTCTTAGAAAAAATAGCTGGGCATATGAATTGAGGTTTGGGCATAGGTTAAGTATAAACTTGCCAAGCATGTGAGAGGTTCCACCAGGCTTGGGGAGAAAAGACAAGGGTGGGGACTGGTATTTCCTATCAATCTTACACCTAGGTATTTACCAAAGGT
>NW_021620840.1:8447-13787 GCF_004785775.1 Grammomys surdaster
CACACACACAGACACATATACATACACACTCACACAAGCACACATGTGCACACTCACACACATGCATGCACACACACATACACACAGACTAAACAAATGTGAAACAAAGAACTTCTTTGGTAACAAGTTTACCATTTATTAAAGACTATGCCAACCAAATGGCAGCGGTGCTGGTCTTTAATCCTGGCATGGAAGAGGCAGTAGTAGGAGAACCTCTGAGTTCGAGGCCAGCCTGGTCTACAGAGTGAGTTCCAGGACAGCCAGGGCTACACAGAGAAACCCTGTCTTGAAAATAAAAAAATAAATAAATAAATAAAAAAGAATGAAAGCCTGGTTAACTAACTATTTAGTGCTCTCAACTCAGAGCCTCTTTTGAATGCTTTTCAGAACTAATCAATATTTTGATTTTATGTACCAATACTGACAAGGTTGTTTTTCTTAAATTCTTGGTATAAAATGACAAAACTATTTTTAGGGCGATTTGAAATGATGTTGGAAATTTTTTTTAATCACAAGCCACATTTTTAGCAGTTTTGAAAGTCTAAACTGCCGGGCAGTGGTGGCACACCCTTTTAATCTCATCACTTGGGAGGCAGAGGCAGGTGGATTTCTGAGTTCAAGGCCAGCTTGGCCTACAGAGTGAGTTCCAGGACAGCCAGGGCTACACAGAGAAACCCTGTCTCGAAAAACCAAAAAAAAAAAAAAAGAAAGAAAAAAGAAAAGAAAAAGAAAAAGAAAGAAAGAAGGAAAGAAAGATAAAGTTCAGGTTAGCAATGCAAGCGGTAATTTTTAAGTCTAAACACAGTAACAATCCAATCCAATGATATACTGATTTTATATTACATTGAGGAATGATGGTGAGAAAAGTATTTCCTTTCTGTAATTAACCATTACATTTCTCTTTTTAAAGATTGATTTTTGCCGGGCGTTGGTGGCGCACGCCTTTAATCCCAGCACTTGGGAGGCAGAGGCAGGCGGATTTCTGAGTTCGAGGCCAGCCTGGTCTACAGAGTGAGTTCCAGGACAGCCAGGGCTATACAGAGAAACCTTGTCTCGAAAAACCAAAAAAAAAAAGATTGATTTTTACGGGAGATGGAGGGATGGCTCAGCAGTTAAGAGCATTGACTGTTCTTCCAGAGGTCCTGAGTTCAATTCCCAGCAACCACATGGTGGCTCACAACCATCTGTGATGGAATCCGATGCCCTCTTCTGGTGTGTCTGAAAACAGCTACAGTGTCTTCATATAAATTAAATGAATAAATAAAAGAGAGTGTACTCATATACATAAAATAAATACTTTTTAAAGAAGTAAGTATATGAGTTCTTTATTGGCCGGTGACCAAGAATGGGTTCATGCCTCAGAGTTACAAAAGCTCAGCGTTATAATGTTTTTGAAAGCATAGATCATAATTTAGTTCCAAGTTACATGAAGGTCAGAGATACCTTGAAACACTCATTCTGGAAGACCACAGTAATTTTTTTTTATATTATTTCAGACATTAGATGACAGCTATTTTTTTTTTTTACTTATAACTTCATGAGTTAATGTTAAGTTTGTATACATAATAATTATTTTTGATTAATACTTCTGGACCATATACAACATCACGGGAAGCTCTAATGTGTTCTGAGGAAACATTACTGTTGAAGAGATATAAGGCTTGAGGTTCTCACAGGTCATCACCCCTTTGGGGACTTTGAAGGACCCTTTCACAGGGGTCACATATCAGGTATCCTGGATTTCAGATATTGACATTATGGTTCAGTAGCAAAATTATAGTTATGGAGTAGCAACGAAAACAATCTGAGGGCTGGGGGTCACCACAACATTAGGAAGGGTGAGAACCACCGGTCTAAGCAAACACAAAATGAAATCAGGACAAGATGGAGTTACCTTACTCACTGGGTCCTGAACCCAGGACCAGGCAAGCATTCAATCAGCTCAGTTATAATCTGAACCCTCTTTTGCCTTTTGAAACAGTCTTGTTATACAGGCTTGGCAGACTTGCCATCCCTATGTTGCCCAGGACAACTTTGAACTTGCGTTGATTCGCCAGCCTCTGCCTCTGGAGTGCTGGAATCACAGGGGTGGGCCACCACTGTTGAGGTGTGGGCCTTTGCTGTGTAGTGTAATGCTAAGTTTGTGCCCCCAGGATGTGGTTGCCCAGAGATGAGAGAGTCCACAGGTAGATTCTACTGACACTATGTGAACTCACCCTCAGTTATTTATGATTGGTAAACAAAGATGGAGAGTTATGAACGCATGGCCAAGAGGGCTGGACAACTGGAGTCAAGAGTGGCCCAGATGAAACATAGTAAGTAATAACTCAGAATATCTGCCCAGCTGTTTAAGGCTTATTATAAATAGTAAAACCTGGGCTGGTGAGATGGCTCAGTGGTTAAGAGCACTGACTGCTCCTCCAGAGGTCATGAGTTCAAATCCCAGCAACCACATGGTGGCTCACAACCATCTATAATGGGATCTGATGCCCTCTTATGGGTGTCTGAAGACAGCTACAGAATACTTAAATATAATAAATAAATAAAAATTTTTTAAAAAAAAAAAACCTGTGTGTCTTTTATCTGGGAACTAAACTGTCAAAGGCTGAGTAGAAACCGCGGATTGTGTTAAAAGTTCTACAACACACCAAAGCCTCTGTGATTTGGTCCATGCTGGCCCAGTACTTGCTATATAACCCACTGACTTTGAACTGACGGCAAGCTTCCTGCCTCAGCCTCAAGAGTGCAGGGATTACAAGCAAGAACCACCGCCCCCGACGCCAACTGTCTTTTAAAAAGGTTATGACAGGAAAACTTTATCCATTTACCCCCACGTCACAATTTCCATTTGGTCTCCATTTGGTGTGAATCCAAATCCCCTACTGCACAAGTGTTCTCAAAGACTGTCTGTAGTGAACCTTTGCTACTTGAGATTCGCTCCACTTTCGTTTCTCTGAACAGTCTGTACTGCCTGGAAGTTTGAGGGTATCTTCTCCTGGATTAACAAAAGTCAAGGCTGACAGGGCTTCTCTGCTGTCCTTCCACCGGGATCCTCTCTAGATCTCCCAGCAAACCCCACTTTAGAGACAGCACCCCAGGATTAACCCACATGCTAAACTCCTTCTAGGAGGAAGACCCCAGGGCAGCTCATGAATGGGCCAGAGAGAGGCAGAAGCCTAGAGGTGTCTGCAACTTCTGACCTAGCTCATGGGGACCTGCCACCGACCTCCGGTTAGGTGGCACAGTTGTAGAGGGTTCTCATTTCTGCAGAAGTCTTGTGCACTAGCCAAGGCTTTCCTGCCCTTTCTCTGCTAGCCCCGCCTTCCGTGGGAGTGGTCACGGAAGGCTGCTACTTAATGAGGAGGATGACAGGGAACCCCTAGAGCAGCCAGCTACTGGCTTCAGTCTTCATAAATAGTCTGCATCTCTCTCCGATTCTCTTCCTCAGCACCGCCATGGACTGGCCACTGACGCAGATCCTGTCCGCCACTGTGTTGGGGTGTCATGGAGACAGAGAACAGCCTGGATGCAGCCTGCAGGGCCATGTCCGTGCATGCCTTCCTGCAGCGCAGCAACGTGAGATAGACACCGCCTCCGTGTATGCAGATGGTCAGTCCGAGGCCATCCTAGGCGGCCTGGGACTCAGGCTGGGCAGCAGCAGCTGCAAAGATAACGGTCATGCCTGTTATCCACCCGCAATGAGCAGAGTTGATTCCTCCCCAGTACAGCTTCTTCCAGCTCCTGGCACGGTGGTGGCACCTTGTCCACCCAAGAGCTCTGAGAACACAGACTCCGCAGTTTCCACCCTTCTAGTAAAGTGGCCTAGGACCCTGTCCCCACAATAGACCAACTCGGGTTCTGCCAAATTCCATGTGGCAAGCCTGCCTCTGGGACTTTGAGAACACTGGGAATCTCGCACTCTGCAGCCTCTCTCTAAGTAGCAGGTAGGTGCCTCTGAACCCATCATCTGATGGGCTCCCTGTTTTAGGAGTCAGCAGAGCCCCAGCAAACCCCAGCAAGACTTTGGACCAGGCAATAGATCTGTCTTCTTATTGCAGCCTGGCTCAGGGTCTTGGACTTTGCTCCCAAGTTCTGGGTGCCTGTTGGTTTAGTAGTGGCTTCAGCTTTACAGAGGTGTGTCCCCACAACTGACATCTGGAAGTGGGATGATGTAGCCTGTGGGAGTCTCTTCATCCACCACGGCTGGACTAGTAAGGATACCTGGGGGCAAGAAGGGAGCGTGTTCCACACAGTGGTAACAGGCACTGTTGCTTTAAACACTGGGAGTCTGACTTCAAGTCCTTTATTTTAGTTTTTTTTGTTTTTTGTTTTTTTTGTTTTTGGTTTTTTCTTTTGTTTTGTTTTGTTTTCGAGACAGGGTTTCTCTGTGTAGCCCTGGCTGTCCTGGAACTCACTCTGTAGACCAGGCTAGCCTCGACTCAGAAATCCGCCTGCCTCTGCCTCCCAAGTGCTGGGGTTAAAGGCGTGTGCCACCAATGCCTGGTTTATATTAGGTATATTTAAGAATATTTGCCCGGCGGTGGTGGCGCATGCCTTTAATCCCTGCACTTGGGAGGCAGAGGCAGGTGGATTTTTGAGTTCAAGAGTTCGAGGCTAGCCTGGTCTACAGAGTTAGTTCGAGGACAGCCAGGGCTATAGAGAGAAATCCAGTCTCGAAAAACCAAAAAAAAAAAAAAAAAAAAAAAAGATAGGTTTTATAGTTTTATAGATTGATTGAGGAATAAGAAGCTCATGATAAGGGTTTGAGGGAGGAGGGGCCAGTGTAGCCCCCACCGCGCAGATAGCAGGAAGTTCACCAGCCTAGAATGCACATCTGCTCCCAGCCTTCCTTGCAGATAACAGGCTATACATTTCTTTTCTAGAATGAACAACTCTGAGTGGTAGCAATTCACTTTCCCTAGTGCTTATCAGGAAGCCCAAAAACCTCCCTCCCTCCCATGGTAGCTGACACTGCTGTGCCAGCCAGACACCAAGGGAAACCACGTGATTGACAACATTGATCCACTTGACCAAGTGCCTTGTGAGTTAGCTGGGGAGCTCAGAGGGGGTACTCTTCAGGATTGAGACATTGAAGAAAGCTGCTCCCTGAAAGAGACCACAAGTACCTGTAGGAGCCAGGTGTGCAGGGGCTTCCAGCTGCTGAGGCACTGCGATTCTGAGTTCGAAGCAAAGAGGAAGAGTAGGGGGATGTGGAGAAGGGGGAGAAAGAGGAGAGAGAGAGAAAACTAAGAAAAACTCTAGAGGGCTTCCAGACAGGGACAAAGGCAACAAAATTTCGAAATACTGAGAGGAGTGGTTGTGGCCTCCTTAAAGCTGAGG
>NW_021620841.1:0-31593 GCF_004785775.1 Grammomys surdaster
CCCTCTCCCCCTCTCCCTCTCCCTCTCTCCCTCTCTCTCTCCCTCTCCCTCTCCCCCTCTCCCTCTCCCCTTCTCCCTCTCCCTCTCCCTCTCTCCCTCTCTCTCCCTCTCTCCCTCTCCCTCTCTCCCTCTCCCCCTCTCCCCCTTCCCCTCTCCCTCTCCCTCTCCCTCTCCCTCTTGTCCCTCTCCCTCTCCCTCTCTCCCTCTCCCTCTCCCTCTCCCCCTCTCCCTCTCCCCCTCTCCCTCTCCCTCTCCCTCTTGTCCCTCTCCCTCTTCCTCTCGTCCCTCTCCCTTTCCCTCTTCTTCTCCCCCTCCCCCTCCCCCTCCCGCTCTCCCTCTCCCTCTCCCTCTCCCTCTCCCTCTCCCCCTCTCCCTCTCTCTCCCTCTCTCTTTCTCTCTCGGTCTGTCTCTATCTCTCTGTCTGTCTTTGCCTGTGTGTGTGCATGCACGTGTGTGTGTGTATGTGTGTGTGTATGTGTGCTCTTCTCCTAAGTTGCCCCTCTTTTCTGTGCTATTCTCTTAAGTAGCCTCTCCTTTTAGTGCTGTTTTCCTGTGAGTTGGGCGTATCCTATCTCTGACTCATTCTGACAACCCTTTCTCTGATTCATCACTTCTTTACTTCCTTCCCGCAAACTCATCCCAGTTTCACAGCCTCCATCACAGCAGGCATTCCCGGTGAACACCCCAGCTGTGCAGGCCAAGGAAACAAGTAAACTAACTGAAGATGTTCGCCACTTTCTCCTCTCCTCCAAAGTCTCATCTCCATGTCTACAACAAAACATGTGCTTCAGCACCCCTCTACACACAAACACACACAAACATACACATACACACACACACACACACACACACACACACACACACACACGTCTGTGGATCTCACAGACCTTCCTCTCCTAACCTCTCTCTCCTTTCACTTGTTATACCCCAGTCCCTAACTTCAACAGGTACTCCCTGCTAACTCACAGGCCACTTCTGCCAAGGAAGCAAGTAGGCTGATTTGTGGAGCTTCCTGTCTTCTTCTGTTTCTCTAGAACTAATGCTCCCTTCTCCTCCTGAGCACTACAGCAGACATTTGGGGTGACCTCTCGTTAATGTCTCCACACATTCCAAGAAGACTAAATAAGCAGATCCTGGTTGAAAACTCTGTTCTTGTCCTTACTGTGAACGCCTTCAGATCTCTAACCTACCCTATCATGCATTTTATTCCTTGGTTTCTTTTGCTTGCTCTGTCTTTTAGGATAATGTGGTGGCTGTGTCTTGCCTGGTAGGAAATTCTGGGATCCTTGCAAGTATGGCCACTGGGTGGTCCAATTAAAATGTTTTGCTAGATACTGGGAGCTGATACTTGGGAATGGGAATAGGGTAGGATTGGGGAACTGCTCTGTTGATCCACAGGAGAGAGGGAAGCACAATCTTCCTGAGAATCGGGACAAAGAGTAGGGAAATGACACATCAGATATTTTACTACAACACTGGCATCATGACACTGGGGGATTGGATATAATGTTGAGGAGGGAGAATGAAGGTTTGAAACTTGCCTACCTGCTTAGCTGGCTTTCTTGCTTCTTTCAGGATTGGATGGCAAATTTCCCAACCTGGCAAAGGCCCGATCAAGTTGGGGGCTTGGATAACAGGAAGAGTAGGGAGGGAGGTTGGAGGAGAATATCTTCATGGAAGGTTGGAGATAGGAGCACACAGAAGGCAGATGCCCCAGAAAATGGTCTGCTGCAAAGATGTAGGTGACTTCGGTGGGTTGGATTTGGAGAAGATTCAGCAGTGGAGATCCACAATTATTCTACTACCTGCTTTTCTGTCTCGGGTAGTGTTTGGATTCCTATGGAATGCCTACTGGAGTTGGGGACAAGGATAAAGCGATGAGAGTTGGATGAGATGGTGGCAACAAAGGTTAGAGGGGACAATCTGTGTGTTCCTCTGGGGACGGGCGGGAGGAAGGCATGGCCCAGCAGTTATTCTGCTACAGACCAATGAGTGTGAAAGGAGGATTGGATTTGGAGGAAATCCGGGAGAGGTGAAGATCTGCAGTTAGCTAGAGCTGGAGGCTGGGATAAAGCAGGAAATGGAGGAAGGAAATTTACAGAGGAAGATCTATTTTATCCACTGAAGAGGAGGGCAGGAGGTGATGAGAAGGCTGTGGCTGGAGGTTTGCTGCAGAGGTAGGGATTCAACTGGGTGATGTATTTGGAGGGATGGAGAAAAAGATCTATAGTTATCCTACCTGCTGTCCTGGCTGGTGTATATATAGGAAGATTTATGAACAGTTTGTTATTTTAAGCATCTGATTTTCCCCAAATGCATTAGAAGCTAAACTGAATGTCTTCTTTCCTTATTACAGCAATATAAAATGGAGAAATTTATTTTAAATAAAAACTAACATTATGGACAAAATGTATATAAATTTCTTTTACATTATAGTATTTAGTGTATTAACAGATATGTTACTATGTCTAATTTGATAATTACAGCAATATTCTCAATAGTTATACTAGTTCTCATTATTCAAAGGCATCTTAAGACAATGAAAAAAAACCACTGGTCCACTGTTAAAACTAATCACCTTTACAATTACAATCTCCCTATAAATAAAAGCAAATAGTTAAATTGTTAAAATGAATCTCCTCAGAAAACAGGAGCTATGTCTGTTCCTTATATATATAGTTCTATGCAGAATTAAATTAGAAGTTTTTTTTATAAAAACCATATGAGTTTTAGATTCCTAATTAAGTTATGATTATCTAGCCTTGGAAGTAGCAATTTTTTTCTCTGCAATTGAAATTTGATGTGTCTTGTTAGAACTATAATACTCAAAAGCAGTGTCTTTTCTTCATCTACTGCAAAGTTCATAGATGTGACCCCTGGAAGAAAAACCTGACAAGAGGAAGTCATAGCCAATTTACCTAAGCAACGTTTATTGAGCATATATTACATGAGTCTTTTAATATGCACAGATTCAAGGAAAACTAATTTTTTTAATGGGGAAAATACCTTTATTAACTGAGAATATATGTGCTTCTCTCTGGCCAGTCAGTGTGTTAGTTTGGGACTGAATTAGATGATTTCAGCATGCCTGTGCTCTCTTCACATCCATCTAGATGTGCGACAGCACAGAGGAAGGCATGGACAGCGACAAGGTGAACAAGTTTGTGGTACACCCGACCACTCCTGCTTAGTACTTCCACTTGCTTAGAAGACGAATGATCCTGATCCGGAACTTCAGAAAACCTTTCATTGTTGCATCTCCCAAAATGTTACTCAGGTACCATGTGAGTAGAAAGAGCCCACTCAACATGTTACTCAGGTACCATGTGAGTAGAAAAAGCCCTGTCATGAGATCTCTTCTTTTGTCAGTTTTGTATTCTGTTTTTTCTGTGTTCTGTATTTAATCTATTTAAGTTTTATATGCTCTCTCTCTCTCTCTCTCTCTCTCTCTCTCTCTCTCTCTCTCTTTTCCTCTCTTACTCTCTCTCTCTCTCCTCTCTGTGCATGTATGTGTGTGTGTGTGCACTACATGTGTGTACACGATGTGTATACAGGTGACCTCACAGTCAGGAAGAAGTGTCAGATCCCCTGGGGCTGGACTTAAAGGTGGTTGTGAGCCAGGCATTGTGGGTCCTGGGACTTGAACTCTGGTCCTCTGGAAGAACAGCAAGCATTCTTGACCTCTGAGCTATTTCTCAGTCCCAAATGGTTATTTTGTGGCTTAAGGAAAACTAATTTTATGGACTGTATTCAGATATGTAGTTGGAGGGCAAAAGGTGTCTGATGTAATGGCAATAATTTGGAGAAGGTTTTCCAGAGACTGTTATTTCTATTTGTCTTTCATTCTGAGTATAGTCTATTTTCCTCTAGAATAAGAGCTTGGGGACCTCCTTTTAAGAGAGTTGGTCTTTGTGACCTGCTCCAGGAATAAGAAGCAATGGGAATCCAGAGTGACCTTTCTTTCTTTTTTTTTTTTTCTTTTCAGAGTGACCTTTTATTTCAGTGGCACTCTCTGTATGTAAAATGCTGAGTATGTCAGGGTGCCATCTTCTTAGACTCGTGTCCTGAACCTTACAAATAATAGAGAAGAATATTTCTTAAATCACAAAATGTATTTTCATTTGAGAGATATGTATCTGCCTTAGTTAAGGATTCCATTGTTGTGATGAAACACCATGACTAAAAGCAAGTTGGGGAAGAAAGGGTTTATTTTGCTTCTACGTTAGTATCACTGTTTATTATTGAGGGATGTCAGGACAGGAACTTAAACAGAACAGAAACCTGGAGGTGTATAAAACCCAGGAACTGGAGTAGCCCTACCCACAATAGGCTAGGTCCTCCTCCATTAATAATTAATTAAGACATGCCCTAAAGTCTCAGCTTATGGAGACATTTTCTTAATTGAGGTTCCCTCCTCTCAGGTGACTTTAGCTCATGTCAAGTTGACTCAAAACTAGCTAGCACAACTGAACCATGGTCAACATGTGATACAAACATATCACTGTTAATCCATAACCTTTCACTTCTTGTTCATTCCTAAGACCACACATTAATGAAAACACCACAACATAAAATATTCCACAATAGGAAAAAGTCCCACTGCCTCTAAATTTTCAAACACATAACAGTTTTATCACTTTAAAGTATCATGTCTCTTAATTCTGAAATCTTTTAAAATATAATGTCTCTCAATTGTGGACTCTTATTTTAAAACGGAAGGAAAGAAGGAAGGAATGAAACAAGGAAGGAAGAAAGGAAGGAAGAAAGAAAGAAAGAAAGGAAGGAAGGAAGGAAGGAAGGAAGGAAGGAAGGAAGGAAGGAAAGAAGGAAAGGAAGGAAGGAAGGAAGGAAGGAAGGAAGGAAGAAAGAAAGAAAGAAAGAAAGAAAGAAAGAAAGAAAGAAAGAAAGAAAAGTTAAATACAGTCTTACTTCAAGAACAAAGTACCAGGGCACAGTCAAAATGAAAACAAATCAAACTCAAATAGCAACTATGAAAATATATCACTTCCAATGTCTGGGATTCAGTCACTATTTTCTGGGCTTCTACAAAGACTTGGATCAAATTTCTAACTCTGCCTTCGGCAACATACACAGCTTGATTATCCTAGTAACAACTTTTCTTGGGGGTTCTATTGCTGTGATAACACCATGACCAAAAGAAAGTTAGAAGAAAGGAACTAGGAACTGTTTTACTTCTACTTACATATGGGTAGTTATCATGGAAAGATGATAGGCAGGAACACAAACAGGCAAGGGTCTTGGGGGCAGCAGCTGAAGCAAAGACCATGAAGAGATTCTTCTTACCGCCTTGGTTCTCGTGGCTTGTTCAGCCTGCTTTCTTTTTCTTTTCTTTTTTAAATTTAATTTTATTTATTTATTTATTTACTTACTTATTCACTTTACATCCCACTCACTGTCCCCTTACTGGTCTCCACCTCCCACAATTCATCTCCTATCCCCTACTCCTCTAAGAGGGTGGGGCCCCCTTCGGTATCCCCATACCCTGGCACTTCAAGTCTAGACAAATTCTCTCCCTCTGAACCCAGACAATCCACACAAACAGGCAACAACTTTCGGAGTCACCACTGTTCAAGCTGTTCAGGATCTACATGAAGACCAAGCTGCACATCTGCTGCATATGTATGGGGAGGCCTAGAGTCAGCCTGTGTATGTTCTGGTTGTGTATGTTGGTGGTTCAGACTCTAGGAGCCCCAAGGGTTCAGGTTAGTTGACTCTGTTGGACTTCCTATGGAGTTCCTGTCCCCTTTGGGGCCCAAAATCTTTCCTCCTATTCTTCTATAAGAGTTCCCAAGCTCCATCCACTGTTTGGCTGTTGATGTCTACATCTGTCTGAGACAGCTCCTGGGTGGAGCTTCTCAGAAATCACCAGGACAAAAAGGGTTAGCACGATCAAGCTATATATGCCATTCTTGAAGCTTGACCAAGATGGAAACACTGACATCAGGCCATGAATAATTTTATCAGCAGTATCTGCTGGATCAAAGTTCAGTGGAGCAGCATTCTTTAAATTCACAATCTCAGTATGTAAGGGTAAAAAAACCAAAGAGATGTTAGAATTATGCCAAATACCCTGCAAGTGTCTCTGAACCTTTTCCCAATTATAGTGACTGTCATTGTAAATTTTAGCAGTAGCACAAATCCATTGGTATTTGGCATGGCACTCGAGATGGCTCCTTACATTTAAACTCTGAACCTCTTCTCCAATAATATGAATAGTACCATAAAGAACATCAATCCATTGTTCCAAACGTCTATCTAAATTCTCTTGAATACTCAGAATATTAGTAACATTTTTTGTTAGATGATTAACAAATGTAGCTGTCTTAACTTCCTGTGTCAAAGCAATTGCAGAAGCAGTGGTACTAGATATCAATGTAATCAAAGCTTCTATACCAACAATAATCAAGCCCACTACTCTCTTGCTTCTGCTTAAAGCATGACTCACTTCTTCCAATACTTGTAAACCTTTTTCAGAATACCAAGGTTCTGAAATAATAACTGGCAATAAAACAAAAGCTGGTTGATAGACCGCCATAACAGACATGCCAGATTTCAACACACTAACATAATTAGAAAGTATACAATCAAAACAACTTACATTGAATACAGTAGAAGAGATAAAAGTAATTTTAACATGACCAATTAATAAAAGATTAGGAGCTTTAGCACAAGCACTAAAACTTGTTGTCAGTCCAGATCCTGTCCCAATGTTATCTATAGCCAGTGTGACTTTATAGAGAGCTGCTGCTAACTTCCAGACATGTCTCTGAAAATGTCCAGAACCAGCCTTCCAAATGAAGACTGTCATTTCCAATATTGGATTGATTTCTAAGCCAGTCCATGAATGAGTCAGAATAACTGGTCACATTAAAGGAAGTAGAAGAGTCATTATAACTTCTCTTTTTGATTCTCTGTCCCACAAGGTCTAAAAGCTTGAAGCAAGGCAGCTTGTCCAATCTGGGATATAGGCAAGCAAAGGTGGATCAGGAACATATGTCCAATACAGCTTCCCAGTCACCATTGTCAGGACAATCAGCAAGCACACAGGTCAGCATCATTCTTGGTCCCAGCATCAGCATGTCTCACCATTCATTCTGGCAGCTAGCATGCTCCTTCAGCATCCTGCAGAAGAAACACAAACATTCCCTCTTCCCCATATTAAATACCTGATCTGGATCATGGCATATGCCTGTAAGTGGATCCTTCCATTTCACCTAGGCATAAGTATGCCAAGTTGTAGGATGCCATAGACACTCAGGTCCTTGGCATCCAAATTTTGAAATTTTAAAATAAAAGAACATGATATAAATAAATTAGTGGTGTATGAGGATATAACTCCCCCTTTTTTATTTTATGAAGATATTGTTTTAAAGTTCTACAATACCTGTTTCTTAATACTTTGTCTTTGATTAAAAGGAATCTTAGTAATATGGGTAATATTAAATTGTTGACAAAACATCAAACGTTTGAGTGTAATAGCCAGTTCTATTTCTTGTTTTATCTGATTTGAAACAGCCAGCATAGAAAAACAATGTAGGCAATGACTAATTACATTTTTATTTGTTTCTCCTGCTAAAGCAGTTGTAACTAAAAAGCCTGAAAAGGTGTCAAGAGTCACATGTACATATTTTAATTTTCTAAAATCAAAAATGAGTAATGTCCATTTGTCATAATTGATTACACATAAGTCCTCAAGGCTTAACACCATTATGAAACATTTGAGGACACTGAAAACAAGTTTTTGTAATTTAACTTGTATACTTTCTAGAAATGCCAAATTATTGTCTCAAGCTATTACTATTTTGACGATGTAAAGAATAAGATTGTTTGGCTAACTGTTCCTGTGTAAGGCCTATAACGTTCCTGGTATACAAATCTGCTGTGGCATTGCCCTCACTAAGGGGTCCGGGCAGTCCAGTATGAGCTCTTAGATGTCCTACAAAATAAGGAACTTTACATTCTCTTAAATCAAGTTGTATTTGCATAAGTAATTGCAAATTTTGAGAATTAGCAGTATCTAAAAAAGGAACAGCTTCAAGTAATTGTAAACTATGAGCTATATATTGGCTATCAGTATACAAATTAAAGCTTGGTTTTTCAGTGTTTCAAAAACAACAGCTACAGCATGTAGTTCAATTATTTGTGCAGAAGCAGGGGGAAACTCAAGAGAATGAACATGTGATCCTATCACATATGCTGCCTTCCCATTAGATGAGCCATCTGTAAACACAGTAAGCACACCTTCTATGGGCTGCATGCGTAAATTTATAGGAAATACAAAAGCATGCATAGAGGAAAACTGTAATAACTTATCTTTTGGATAATGGTTATCAATTTTGCCTGAGAAGTTTGCACATACAATAGGCCAAATATCAGTATTCTGCAATAACCAATTTAACTGTTGTTTGGAATAAGGAATAAATATTTCATCAGGTTCTTTCCCAAAATATTTTCTAGATTCTATTCTACAATTCTGCATTAACAAAGCTACACCTTCATAATAGGGTGTTAAAACTTTACTTGGAGATGAAGGAAGATGAATCCACATTAATGGTCCCTTTTGCCAAAGGACTGCTGTGGGCGCATGAGTTGTAGCAAGGATGCAAGCAGCCAACAATTGGTTATAGTTTATATAATGTATCTGCTGTTGGCTAATAGCTTCCTCCACCTTCTGCAAAGCTATCCGTCCCTCATCAGTTAACTGTCTAGGGGAATTAGGATTTGCATCCCCCTTGAGGGTATCAAACAGAGGTTTAAGTTCTCCTGTGGTAAGCTTAAGATGAGATCTTAGACAATATCTCTCAATAACCTTTGAAAATCATTTAAAGTAGATAGATTATCTTTTCTTATTTGGATTTTTTGTGCTACAATCTGTTTAGGATGTAACTGATGTCCCAAATATTGAACGGGATGCTGTCTTTGAATCTTTTCTGGAGCAACAACTAACCCCCAAGATTTCAAAGCTTGCTGCATAAGAGTAAAGGCTTGTAGTAAAACCCCTTCAGAAGGATCAGCCAATAAAATATCATCCATAAAATGAACAATATACACAGAAGAATATGAGGTCCTAACCTCTTGTATAGAAGCAGCAACAAATTTTTGACACAAGGTAAGGCTATTAGCCATTCCTTGAGGCAAAACCTTCCAATGATATAGTTTCATTGGTTCTTTGAAATTACAAACAGGCATGCTAAATGTAAACCTTTTACAGTCATCAGGATGCAAAGGAATAGTATAAAAACAATCTTTTAAATGTATAATAATTTTATATGCATTTACTGGAATGGCAGCTGGAATAGCCAAGTCAGGTTGTAGTGCCTCTACAAGTTCCATAGCCTCATCAACCCTTCACAGAAAACCATGCAACAATTTCCACCTGCCGAACTTTTTCGTAATTACAAATACGTGTGAGTTAAAATCTCAAACCTGTGATCTAACTGTAATTTGCAGCCAATGGAAAAGTGACAATTCAACTATAACTTTCGAGTTTTCCTTGTTAACACCAGAGCACAACCATGACTTTGGAAAGTAAAACTCAACCTCCAATAATCAATCCAGTTTCTAAAAACACCAATGCTACAAAGTTTGGCTGTCAATTCTTGTACAAATGCAAGACACACCCTCATGCTGCAAAGTTTGGCTGCCAGTTTCTGTACATGAATGCAAGACAGTACAGCCTCTAATACTGCAAAGAGACACTGCTCTAAATCTTTTATAAGTCTTTATAATACATAAAATATTACTTAGTTTAGACATATCTTTAGAGACCTGTTTCCTTGGGTGGGCTCATGCCATGTGTTGTTGTTGTTCAGAATGACTCCCACTCTGAGTTACCAGTCTTAAACCAACTTTCTGTTACCAATATTGCAAATTCTTAATCAAACCCAATAACTTATAAGCCAATAATCTATAACCAAGACATGATACTTTTAAAAACCAATCAAAAACGAAAATGAAGTGGCTGTACACATTTACTTATTTAAAACCAGACAAAATTCGTACTTTTTCTAGCTGTAATTTCAAGAGAAAGACACCTTGTAACAGAGATTTTTTCTGGGACAAACAACTCAGCTTTTTTAAAAAGTCTAAAAAAGCAACTGATCTCTTTTAAAAGCAGCTTACGCCGACAACCAATTCCTGGAGAAGCTTTTCCAGTTCAGCTCAACTCTTAGCTAAAGGTGTAGGTAGGGTAACTTATCAACCTCTGCTGTGCATATTAAGACTGCCTTTAAAACCAAGTTCAACTAGCCCAAGGGTTGGATATGTAGCAGTTTTAACCATTTTTTGTGTTTTGAACATACAACATAGAACAAACATTTAGACAACAAAACAAAAAACAAACAATTGACACACGTGGACATTGGCGCGCCAAGGACAGACAACAGACAGAGAAGAAAGAGGATTAGATGTCCCATGAAAGGGATCCAGATATCCTACCTACAGAACCCAGAACCAAGCATTTCTCCACTTGAAGACAGAGAGGAGGCAGGACATCTCCTGACCTCCCACTGTCCCTAGGAGAGCTCTGAGACAGCTTAAGTTCATTTTCCTTCTCTTTCTCTAAAGCAATCCCAGATTGTCGGGGAGGACTGCTCTTCTCAAACCCATGTCTACGGTGTAAACTGTCTCTAGTCAGGGTCCAAAGACTAAAAGCATTTATGGGAATTTTTTCAGGACCCTGTGCTGTGATGTACCATTTTATCCCTTCTCCCACTCTCTCCCATGTCTGTAAACTTATCGTACCCTCCTCAGGGAACCAAGGACAGATTTCCGCTATAAAAATCAGAAACTGGGCAATTTGTTTCTGACTTATTTTCGCTCCTCTGGCTTTTAGCCTATTTTTAAGCATATATACAAAAGGCATTCTTCCATTCCCTTGCCCCATCCTTATGGGGTCAACTTACCGCTGGCCCAAATCTTCTTTACCTTACTTACCCCTGTAAGTAGCTCTGAGCGCGCTTCCAATTTCCCGCGGTGTCCTTCACTGTACCGGCTTTCTGGAGTCCCACATTGGGGGCGCCACCTGACCAAGCCCACTCAGTCAGCCAACAGGTTCTCCAGCACAGGAGTGAGGATTAAAAGAAAAGAGACAGTTAGACAAAATTGCAGTGTGACCCCAGCCAGTTCTGAGGCTGAAGGCAGGTTCGCTTAATTCAACTTTTCTTTTAAACACTTTTAATTACATGCAAGTATTTAGATCAGTTCTAGGTTTGAGGAAACCAACATTATAATAGAAACAAACAGTCAAGGAACAAACAAGGCAATATACAGAGTCCCGTGATCACCCGTGATCACTCTCATGATCGCTGATTCTAAGGGCTCATCAGGATGACAAGGTATCTGAGCCTACTTCCCTGTCCTAGCCCACAGTCATATTCATGTCTGAGGCTTACCTCTTTGTTTTAGCCTAAGACTAGGATTTCTGACTGAATTTACTTCTCTGTTTTAGCCTAAAAATAGACTTCTGCCTGAACTTACTTTCTTGTCATGGTCCAAAGTCAGATTCTTGTCTAAAGCCCAATTCCTTGTCCTTGGCCAATGTCAGATTCCTGCCAAGCAGCCCCAATGGCTTCCCACAGTCCTCTCAGATGACATTAGCTTGTGCCAAATTGACGTAAAACTAGCTATCACAGTGTCGAGGTTTTAATTTAACATTTTGATTAAGGAGGGAACTGCTAAAACAGAACTGTTGATTAGGAGACTCCAAAGAGAAAAGTCTCATACAGGTTATCACTTAATAGGTAAAAACTGACCCATAAAAGGCAACACAGGTTTCACACTCATTCTTTCTTCCCCCTCCTCTCTCCTCCCCACCCAACACACACACACACACACACACACACACACACACACAACTTTTTGTTTCTTTAATCAAGAGTAACTTGGATAATAATTTTCTACAACTTGAGATATTGAACAATTTAATCTAAAAACCAGGAAAAGACAGATATCCATTGGATCAACCAAAAACAAAGAAAGCTAAAGTTGGCTTGTAAACGCCTACAACATATGGAAAGGATTCTTGATCAACATTATTGTACTAGTTGTATTTTCCAATTTTCCTTAAGAAGAAAAATGTCTAAGAATAATTATGAAATTTAGTGATTCAGAGTACTAGTTCACTAGATTCCACATTGAAACTAAACTCACCTTTTCCTATAAATAGAGAAGTGAAGGCCAAGAAATTTGACTTTCATGGTGGCTGCTGAAAAATTTTACTAGGAAGTAACAGGACACTTAGAAATAAGGACCTGTCACATTGAGCCCTCTATTCTGAGGAGACATTCAGGAAAATTGAAACAAAGTTTTCATTTTCAATGCAATGTTAACAAGTTGCCTGACTTTAGCTTGATCAGTCTGACCTAGTCATTTCCAATGGGCCTAAGGATAAACCTGAAAACACATTCAAGTTGGAGATTGTGAATACCTTGCAGAAAACAGTAAGATGAATTTATCATGACTGTCATCAAGTAATAGGGTTTTAATCTCAGGAGTGAGGCATGGTCCAAGCATGCACAAGGCCTTGGTTTTGATAGCCAGTGCCACATAACAAGAAGAAAAGCAACTGGCAAGTTGAAGGAGGGATGGGTCAGTAGAGTAAAAATCTTGATTTCATCCAGTGAAGCCTCTGAGTGGAATAGCATTGTTTTGCCTACAATCTTGAATTTTGCCATTCTTTTGTAATGTGCTTATTCTTTCATTGCATAATTAATGTGCAGTTAAAATCAGTTTCAAATGGGAAAGTGCTAGCATTTACTTGCCTCATAGGGTGGTCTGATTGCTACAGGCATTTGCAGACACATCTAAGTAGAGTGGCATGGGGATTCTACTTGAACCAGAATGTCAGAACTGCTGCTCAGAAATTCTATTATCATGAACAACTAACCATAAACCTTAGGTTCCATACAGTTCATGTAACATCATAATACCTATTTCTGTTTGGCTGAATGAAGTACAATATATGTAGAATAATGGGACAGAAACTTTAGATAGATCATCGACATAATTAACAACTAAGGGGACAGAGAAATTGCTTATTGGTTAAGGGCAGTTGCCTCTCCTCTAGAGGATCTGAGTTCAACTCCAGCACTCACAAATCAGCTGACAGTTCTCTGTACATCCAATACCAGGGAGTCTGACTCTGTCTTCTGGTTTTCTTGCAACATGTGTGCAAAACATTGTTATACTTAAATATCAACCGTGTGTGTTTGTGTGTGTGTGTGTATGTGTGTGTGTATTTGCAACCAATACTCTTGTTAGATTGCATTGTTAAAATTCCTGTTCCACACAACTCTAGAAGGGAAGTCTTCGTCAAATCCCTTTCCTCAGAGCTCAATGAACCCCACAAAAGAGGAGGATGAAAGAACGTAAGAGTCAGGGGGATGGAGGACATCAAGAGAACAAGACCCTTTAAATAAATTGTGAAAATCTCATATAAGCTCACAGAGAATGAAACAGTAAGCACAAGGCCTACATGGGTAGGCACAGGCCCAATACTTATATATTATTGTTATCTGTTTAGTGTTTTTGTAGGACTCTTGAGTATGTGAATAAGTGGATCTCTGATTCTTGTGCCTTCCCCCAGGGTCTTTTGTTCAGTCAAATTGCCTTGTCCAACTTCAATATGATGATTTTCATTTTCATTTGTCATACTTTACTTCGTTAGGTTTTGTTGTTACCCCTTAGAAGCCTGTTCTTTTCTAATGAGAGAAAGAAAGGGAATAGATCAAGATGATGAGAAGGTAGGGAGGGAGGAATTGGAAGGAGGAAAGGAAGGAGAAAGTGTAATCAGGGTATATTGTGTAAGAAACGAATACATGTTGAATTAAAGGGAAAAAAGTTTACTATTTCACAAGACAGATATTTATTATTCATTTTTTAACAGTTGTGGTAAAATGGTAGGGAACTAGTTTTTGTTATCTAAAAGGCTTTAAAAAAGTAGATCAAGTCCTGGAAATAAAATAATCTCTCAGTTAAAAAAAAATCAGGAAGTATTTAAATAGAGTGAGATCCTTTTGTAAGTACTTTGAATATATTGTCTCATTTTATCTCCCAGTTCAAAGAAGTGGGGTTACCCGGATTTCGGAGATGAAGGAAAAATTCAAAAACTTAGCTAGAATCTCATAAGAACATATGATGTATATGATATATGACCCCTAGATCCAAATCTATCTGTTTTATACTCTTCAGAATATGTAACAGTTATTCATTTTAGCAAACTTCTTTTTAGCAACTTTGGTACATGTACTTTAAAAGAAGTGAACATAATTACAACTCTTCTTTGCTCACTTTCTCTTAGGCTATTATCTATATGTGTATTGCTTTTTCAGATTACATTACAGTTTATGGCAGAAGACTAGACCATATTGAGTAGATAAAATAATGAGCAGAAATATAGTTCTGTGTGTGGCCTAACCATTATAAATGAGATGTCAGCTAACAGTAGCAGCCACAGATATAGTTGAGATACCATTGTGTGAGGTTTGGTAGAATACACTAATAATTCGGAGCCTTGCCTCAGAAGTGATATATTAGCTATTTAACTCCTCCAGTACTTATCTTGGTACATACTGTAACGTAAGAGTCATTCTAATTTTCCCAAACATAGTTTAGTGCATGTTGTAACTAAGGCAGTGCAGATGTTGGATCTTTCCCCAAGGCCTTTAGAAAACAGTGAAATGCTCGCTTCAACTACCCCTTTCTAGCTAAGAGCATTTAAGCTGACTTAACTTTCCATATCATATGCTGCTTTCAAATTTTGTTTCCTCTATTTAATTATTTATTTATTTACAGTTCCCAGTGACAGTTTGTATACAACATAAAATTGAGACTAAATATCTCACTCTAATTCTAAAAAAAAAAAAATATGCTAAATGTCTTTTTAGATACTGTAGCAAGTGTGGCAGCCATTATGACTAAGTCTAGAAAGCACTTGTGTCATTGAGAACAAGTATGGCTAGGTGATTCCTTGTACTATATTCTTTCTGAAACATAGTTAAAATGTATTCAGTCCAAGCTCTTTTCCTATTCTGTACTACAGTAAGGCAAACTAGAAATATAATTCCACCCAACTAGGCCTACTTCTAGATACTTCTCTCTAATGAACACCAGCAGCAAAGTAATAAATTAAACAAAAATATACATGTTCATTAAATGCCAATAAAGAAGTAAATTCAATTTCTTCATCACAACGTACTTCAGTATGCAATGGAATTGCATGAATAGCAACATTTTAAATAGTTAATGAAACACTAATAGAATATTTTGTTTCTACCTACAGTGTTGTGACCAATGTAATTGTGAACAGCCATATACTGATTGGTTGAAGAACAAGAACAAAGAAAATTCAGAACAGATGCCTTGTAATAGCACAAATTCTACATTATGAAATGGTTTTGCATTGAGCTACTGAATGTAATTTACATAAAGGTAAAAAAGTCACATATCTAGTAGCTGATGGTGACAAAGATGAGGACTAATTCATCCATTGCTGGTAGGAGTGGAAACTTGTATAGATATCAGTGTGGCCATTCCTCAGAAAGATGGAACTCCATCTACCTCAAGATCCAGCTATACCATTCTTGGGCACATAAACAAACGATGCATCATCCTACTGTTGAGGCACTTGTTGAACCATGTTCATTGTAGCTGTACCAATAATATCCAGAAATTGGAAGTATCCTAGATGTCTCTCAGTAGAAAAAAGGATAAAGAAAATGTGGTATATTTACACAATGGTGTATTATTCAGCTCTTTTTTAAAAAAAAATGGCATCATGAAATTTGAAGGCAAATGCACGGAACTAGAAAAAAGTCGTCTTAAATGAGATATCCCCGAAAGACAAATATAGCATGTACTCATTTAAATGTGAATACTGGCTGTTAACTCAATGATAGGCAAACTATAATCCATAGAACCATAAAGCGTGGGTATAGACTAAAGGAATACAGGAAATAGGTAGGTTTCATTATAAAAAGAAAATAGAATGTAATTGTGCATGAATGGCATGTCAGGGATGGAAGACTGGAACTAGAGGATCAAATGATAGATGAGGGGATTATAGGGGACTATATAGGGAGAGACAGCTAAAATTAAGGGGCATTTGAGGGGTAGTATGAAAACCTAATACACCAGAAACTTCTCAAAATGCACACATATACAATGTGATCTAAATAAAATTAGCCAAATCAAGGGGGAGACAGAACACCAATTGGATGACATTTGTCCACAAAGGAAGCTTTCCATACCAAGATTGAGCTACATCTAATTGAGTTGTTGGACAGAAGAGCTCCATGGAAAACCACAAACAAACCAGCGTGTTGCCAAAACAGTAGGTTCCTCTCTATAAAGTGTCAACAATGCCACATTGTTGAAGACAACACCCTTACAACTCATTGAACATGGAGAAGTTTGAGCCGGTGCCAACATAGACTCTTCCTAGTACAGAACACTCTGAATGCTATCAAAAAAGAAACATGAGCACCAAGGCAGCCATAACCCCAGCTGATGTACATCGGTGTCCTGCCTAAAAGATAAGCCAGTGCAATGGCGGCACAAAACGTGGGATAATCAATTAATAACTGATTTGAACTCAAGACCAGTTACATGTGACAGAATCATAGGAGACACCAGACTCTGCTTGAGTGACCAAGGACCAGAGACTAGATAGCTCAATAACCTAAGGTAAAACAACAGCCATCATCAGAAAAGCTTTTTCCTGTAGCAGATTTGGAAACAATATGGAAACCCACAGCCAGACATGAGAGGGAGATGGAGAGGGAGAATGGAGATTGAGAGACTGAGAGAAAGAAAGAGAGACAGACAGAGACAGAGAGACAGACTGACAGATACAAACACAGAAACAGACTGAAAGACAGACTGAGAGAAAGAGAGGAGGAGGGGCTGACTTACTCTCTCTTAATGGGATATTTCCATCAAATTATTCCCCTCAAAGTCAGGGAACCCTGTGGAATCTGGAGGAAGAAAGAGTGTAAGAGCCAGAAGGGATGGAGGACACTAAGAGAATGAGGGTCTCTAAATCAACATGAGCGAAGCTCATATAAAACTCACCTAGGCTGAAGCAACATGCACAGGACCGGCACAGGTCTACACCACACCCTCTGCATATATAGTATGGCTTACAGTTTAGTGTTTTTTATGTGATTCCTGAGAATGTAAAAACAGTGAGTTTCTGATTTTTGTGCCTTCGCTTGGGTTCCTTTCATGTATTTGGTTTGCCTTGTACAACTTTGATGTGATACGTTCCGTTTATCTCATTAAAATTTATTTTGTTATGTTTTGTTGTTACCTCTTAGAAGCATGTTCTTTTCTAATGAGAGACAAAAGAGCGTAGATCTGAGTAGGAGGGGAGGTAGGGAGGAAGTTGGAGTAGTAGAAGCAGGTGAAAGAGTATTCTGAATATAGTATGTGAGGAAAAAATATATTTTTGTTTGTTTTTTAAGAATCTATTTTTAATAGAAAAATAAGTCCAGCTTTCTCCAAGTGTTACAAAGTTATATTAGATAATAATAATAATAACTAAGTTAATAATATAGAAGCATATGGTTCATATACACTTGGAATTTTAATACCGTACATCTCTCTCTCCAATATTATTTTTGAAAAAAAAATCTCTATGCAAAGGGGAGATACTTTTGTCAAAGGTTTGGTATAGGAATTGTTAAGGAGTTTACATGAGGAAAGATGGCATGATCATTGGTGATAGTGAAGAGAGGGTGTGGTGATGAGGTTGTGAGAGGAGGAAGAGAAAATGTACTTATGGTGAAACAATTGCTAATGCCATTAGGATGCTGTGTGGCCAGGGATTTCCATTCCCAAGAAACAATAGTAGTACTTAGTATAGTTAATGCACTAGTGTTATCGTAAGAGGAATTTTTTTTGGTTTGTTTTGTTTTGAGACAGGGTTTCTCTGTGTAGTCCTGGCTGTCCTGGAACTCACTCTGTAGACCAGGTTGGTCTCGAACTCAGAAATCCACCTGCCTCTGCCTCCTAAGTGCTGGGATTAATGGCGTGCGCCACCACCGCCCGGCTTGGAGGAATTTTTCAATAACATAGTTAACTCATGCATATGAGTATCATGGTTTTGAGAACTACATTTTTGAAAAGCAGTTACTATTTCAGAAATATTTTAAGCAGGATTATACATCTTAATTAATTACATTGTTTTTTAAAATCTAAATAAGTAAAGTTCCAAAAGTAATAGTCTGATTTCTAACTACTTTGGGTAACTTACCTATTCCTTTTTTCACTAGCTGTGATATTGTGAGAAGAAAACACAAATAATTTGAATGTAATTTTAGATTACATAAGATACGAGGTACTTCCATTGTTGTCTTTAATAGTAAAATACTGGAGAATAGAAACAGCTCAAGTGATGACTCTTTTTTACCTACCTCTGCTTGAAGGAATTTAAGGCTTATTCTAATTTGCTAATTCACTGTTTATTCTTTTCATCTATCCATTCACAGCCCTGGCAATTCCAAATACTACATTCTAAAGTGAGAATACAGAAAACAAATAACCACATTCTCTAAAGCACCCTTTAGATGCAATGATGTTAAAAGAAATAGCTTCTGTTCTCAGAGGAATACTCTGTAGGGATGCAAAACATACTCAAATTCATTTTCTACCTAAAATAGGCCAAGAGAACAACAACAAACCTTTATACCATGTCTTAGTTAGGGTTTTGCTGCTATGGACAGAAACCATGATCTGGCTATCTCTGGAACCTAGGTTCTTTGTGCTTTCAGAAAATTTCACCTCAGTGATGCTAGTCTCTTCTTAATCACTGCTAACTTCTTAGCTCCAGCTAACCAGCATCTATTGTCCCCAGTGACCCTTCTATTTTTCACTCTAAAGCCAGAGACACATGGCCAAAGCTGCTGAGTTCTGCTGCTTGCAGGAGCTGGGACATGCCACCCCTTGTTCTACTACATTATCACTAGCTTCCTCTTTTCCAACTCCTGAACTGCCTAAGCTTGGTTGTCCTGAATCTTGGCCTGTAGATTGAACTTGATCTCAGAGATCTTCATGCCTGTCTCCTGAGATTAAAGGTGTCTACCACCATGCCTTGTTTTAAATTTAGCTGGGTAGGGTCTTGCCTCATAGTTCCACTCCCTTAATCTGCTATCTACTAGAACACAGGATTCAGTTCCTTCCTTCCTTCCTTCCTTCCTTCCTTCCTTCCTTCCTTCCTTCCTTCCTTCCTTCCTTCCTTCCTTCCTTTCTTCCTTCTTTCTCTCTTTTTTTGTTATCTCTTGACGTAAGGTCTCTCACTGATCATGGAACTCACTGATTTGGCTAGACTGAATGGCCAGCAATCCCCAGTGCTCTTCCTCAGTTCTATGATTACAGAAACATTCCACTGGGTCAAGGTTTTCTACACAGGTACTGGAGATCAAAATCTGTTCCTCAGGATTTTGATCACTGTGGGAGTTCTGAGGAGCCTAAGTTAGTTGTAATTGTTGTTCTTTCTATGGGGTTACAACCCCTCTCAGCTCCTTCAGTCCTTCCCCACTTTTTTTTTCAATCCATAGGGATCCCAGACCTCAATCTAATGGTTGGCTATAAGTATCTGCATTTGTCTTAGTCAGTTGCTGGTAGAGCCTCTCAGAGGACAGCCATGCTGGGTTCTTGTCTCCTGTCTGTAAGCAAATTATGGCATCAGTAATAGTGTCGGGTTTGAAGTGCTCACATGGGGTGGTTTCCATGTTTAGTCAGTTACTGGTTTGCTTTTCTTTCAGTCTCTGCTCCATTTTTGTCCCTCTATTTTCTTTAGACTGGAACAATTCTGGGTCAAAAATTTTGAAAATGGGTGAGTGGTCCTCTGTCTCAACTGGGGGACATGTCTATCTACTAGAGGTGGTCTCTTCAGATTCCATCTCTCCAATGTTAGGCATTTTGCTAATGTCATCACCATTGTGTCCTGGTAGCACTTCCCATCCCAGGTTTCTTTAAATCTTCCCCCCTGGCCCGAAACCCACACTACTGCATAGTTGCATTCATTCTCCTGGTTCTCTGGGCACTGTCTTGTCTGTCTCCCCTTTCCTCTCCCCCTTTCACCTAGGTTCCTCCTTCTCTGTGCTTTCCATGATAATTTTGTTCCCACTTCTAAGTGGGTTTGAATTTTCCATACTTAGACCTTCCTTCTTGTTAAGTTTTCTATGGTATGTGAATTACATCAAGGGTCTTCTGAACATTTTGGCTAATATCCACTTATCAGTGAGTACATACCATGCATGACTTTTTGGGTCTGGGTTATCTCACTCAGGAGGATATTTTCTAGTTCCATCCATTTGCCTGCAAAATTCACGGTGTCCTCTATATTGTATATTTATGATATAGACTATTTTATATATTTGAGATACCTTATATTTACACATTTTCACTGGAATTATTAACCATTTTTTTCTGGCTGAAGGATTTTACCATTCTATTTGCTATATTTTCACCCTGGGCTACAGATATAAGACCCTAAAATGTAAACCACCAGTATTTCATGCCTGTGTATTCAACACCAAACACCACAAAATGTATTAAAAGAAGAAAAATGGGGAAAGAGCCAGACTAATCCAAGTGATACTTTTTCTGTATTTACCTCCAGGACCATAACCATTGCTATGGGAACTACTTCTATTTTTAGGTTTATAGAGAACACTCAATTGCTCTCCAGGCCTCACAGAGTAAATCCTGTCAGCATCCAGCTATCATCCAGCCTCCATCATACCCTACGATGAATTCTTAAGACTTTAAATTTTGGATGCTTTCTCTGAAAGACTCAAAAATACTTTCTTGCCTTAAGTTAACGTTGTGAAAAAACTACCTTTTTTTTTTTTAAAGCTGTGAAGCCATAACTGTACTCAACATATAGACAAGTTTTATGCCCTTGGATACCCTTATCAGATAACAAATATACACCAAATAAGTTATTTTTAAAAAATACTTTTTAAGATACTTTTTTCAAATAAAATTTTCCTTCCCCAATTGGTGATATAACTCAATGGTAAAATATCTGACAAGTAGATGTGAATGAACCCTGGATTCAATTTCCAGTGACACACACACACACACACAAACAAACACTTATATGCACATGCATACACATTTACACACTCTCAGAAACAGAAACACATACATAGTCAATATTACTTATACAGAGCCAATACATTTCTGTGTGACATCATCCCTAAATCTTAGGTGGTCCAAATCCTTTACAAAAAGGAATTCTTGTTTTTAGAGTGTCCTAACAATATCTGAGGTTGACCAGGTTCTGTGACTTTCTGGAAGGACTCACAGGAAGACAGAGCTTTACACACGAGTAAGATTTATTACAGTGAAAGCAAGCATGCAAAAACCCATGAAAACAAACAAACAAACAAACAAACAAACAAAAGAACAACCCAAAACAAAACAAAGACAAACTAAAAAAATCCCCCAGGTTTACCAGATAAAGATAAAAAGCAGCTGCTATCTTTTGAGAGTACAATTAGATTTACATAGAACAAGTATAATTTTATCAGTAATAATTTTCCATGGTACATGACTAATTTTGCTCCACAAAAGCTTATTTCAGGCTTACATACCTCTGATAATTTTATTAGGGACTAGTCATATAGATACCTTTTGCTGACCATGTGTGCACATTTGCTTTTGTATTATTTTCTTAATGTGTCTTTAACAACTAATACATAAACATTGATGTTCCACTTTCTTTCTTTTTATTTTTCTTTTTTTTTTTTGGATTTCTTTTTTTTTTTTTATTGGATGATTTATTTACATTTCCTATGTTGTCCCCTTACCCCATCCCCCACCACCCCCTCGGAACCTCCAATCCCCTCGCCCCTCCTCCTTCTTCTCTGTGGATGTAACCTCTATCTACACCCCCCACTCCCACCTCCCCACCCTCAAAATTCCCACCCCCTGGGGCATCCAGCCTTCATGAGGTCAAGGTTCTCTTCTTCCACCTATGCCCAGCAGGGCCCTCCACTTTTACATATTCAGCTGAAGCCCTGGATCCCCCCCTAAGTGCTCCCAGGCTGGTGGTTTAGACACTGGGAGCTGTGGTTGGTTGGTATTGTTGCTCTCCTCATGGTGCCACAAACCCTTTCAGCTCCTTCAGTCTTCACTCTAACTCCTCTATTGAGAACCCCAATGGCTAGTTGTGAGCATCTGCCTCTGAATATGTCTGACTCTTGAAGGCCTCTGAGGAGATATCCATATCAGGCTCTTATCAGCATGCACTTCCTGTCTTCCACATCAGCATCTACCTTTGGTGATTGCACATGGGATAGATACTCAGGTGGGGTGGTCTTGAGACGGCCCCTCCTTCAGTTTCTGTCCCTCACTTTGTCTCCATATTTATTCCCTTGAGTATTTTGTTGCTCCTTCTAAGAAGGACCGAATCACCCTCACTTGGTCTTCATTCTTTATGGGCTTCATGTGGCCTGTGAGTTGCATCTTGGGCATTTCAAGGTTCTAGGCTAATATCCAATAATCAGTGAGTGAATACCATGTGTGTTCTTTTGTGATTGGCTTACCTCACTCAGGATGATAATTTCTAGTTCCATCCATTTACCTAGGAACCTCTCGAATTCATTGTTTTTAATAGCTGAGTAATACTCCATTGTGTAAATATATCACATTTTTTGAATCCATTCCTCAGTTGAAGGACATCTGGGTTCTTTCCAGCTCCTGGCTATTATAAATAAGGCTGCTATGAACATAGTTGAGCATATGTCCTTGTTATATGTTCGAGCATCTTCTGGGTATATGCCTAGGAGTGGTATAGCTGGATCCTCGGGTAATGCTATGTCCAATTTTCTGAGGAACCGCCAGACTGATTTCCAAAGTGGTTGCACCATCTTGCAGTCCCACCAACAATGGAGGAGTGTTCCTCTTTCTCCACACCCTCGCCAGCATCTACTATCACCTGAGTTTTTAATCTTAGCCATTCTGACTGGTGTGAGATGGAATCTCAGGGTTGTTTTGATTTGCATTTCCCTGACGACTAAGGATGCTGAACATTTCTTTAGATGCTTCTCGGCCATTCGAGTTTCTTCCGTTGAAAATTCTTTGTTAAGCTCTATACCCCATTTTTTAATAGGGTAATTTGGTTGTCTGGAGTCTAATTTCTTGAGTTCTTTGTATATATTGGATATTAGCCCTCTATCAGATGAAGGATTGGTAAAGATCTTTTCCCAATTTGTTGGTTGTCGTTTTGTCCTATTGACAGTGTCCTTTGCCTTACAGAAACTTTGCAATTTTATGAAGTCCCATTTGTCAATTCTCGATCTTAGAGCATATGCCATTGGAGTTCTGTTCAGGAACTTTTCCCCTGTGCCCAAGTATTCGAGGCTTTTCCCCACCTTCTCTTCTATTAGTTTCAGTGTATCTGGTTTTATGTGGAGGTCCTTTATCCACATAGACTTGAGCTTTGTACAAGGGGATAAGAATGGATCAATTTTCATTCTTCTACATGTTGTCTTCCAGTTGAACCAGCACCATTTGTTGAAAATGCTGTCCTTTTTCCACTGGACAGTTTTAGCTCCTTTGTCAAAGATCAAGTGACCATAGGAGTGTGGGTTCATTTCTGGGTCTTCAATTCTATTCCATTGATCTTCCTGCCTGTCTCTGTACCAATACCAGGTAGTTTTTATCACTATTGCTCTGTAGTACAGCTTGAGGTCAGGGATGGTAATTCCTCCAGAAGTTCTTTTATTGTTGAGAATAGTTTTCGCTATCCTGGGTTTTTTGTTATTCCATATGAATTTGAGAATTTCCTTTTCTAACTCTGTGAAGAATTGAGTTGGGATTTTAATGGGGATTGCATTGAATCTGTAGATTGCTTTTGGCAAGATGGCCATTTTTATTATATTAATCCTGCCAATCCATGAGCATGGGAGATCTTTCCATCTTCTGAGATCTTCTTCAATTTCTTTCTTCAGAGACTTGAAGTTCTTGTCATACAGGTCTTTCACTTGCTTGGTTAGATTCACACCAAGGTATTTTATATTATTTGCAACTATTGTGAAGGGTGTCATTTCCCTAATTTCTTTTTCAGTCTGTTTATCTTTCATGTAGAGGAAGGCTACTGATTTGTTTGAGTTGATTTTATAACCAGCCACTTTGCTGAAGTTGTTTATCAGGTTTAGGAGTTCTCTGATGGAAGTTTGGGGGTCACTTAAGTATACTATCATATCATCTGCAAATAGCGATATTTTGACTTCTTCCTTTCCTATTTGTATCCCTTTGACTTCTTTTTGCTGTCTAATTGCTCTGGCTAAGACTTCCAGTACTATATTGAATAGGTAGGGGGAGAGTGGGCAACCTTGTCTAGTCCCTGATCTTAGTGGGATTGCTTCAATTTTCTCTCCATTTAGCTTGATGTTGGCTACTGGTTTGCTGTAAATTGCTTTTACTATGTTTAGGTAGGGGCCTTGAATTCCTGATCTTTCCAAGACTTTTATCATGAAGGGATGTTGAATTTTGTCAAATGCTTTCTCAGCATCTAGTGAGATGATCATGTGGTTTTTTTCTTTAAGTTTGTTTATATAGTGGATTACATTGATGGATTTCCGAATATTGAACCATCCCTGCATTCCTGGGATAAAACCTACTTGATCATGATGGATGATTGTTTTGATGTGGTCTTGGATTCGGTTTGCTAGAATTTTATTGAGTATTTTTGCATCGATGTTCATAAGGGAGATTGGTCTGAAGTTCTCTTTCTTTGTCGGGTCCTTGTGGGGTTTGGGTATGAGTGTAATTGTAGCTTCATAGAACGAATTGGGTAGTGTTCCTTCTGTCTCTATTTTGTGGAATAGTTTGAAGAGAATTGGTATTAGGTCTTCCTTGAAGGTCTGATAGAATTCAGCACTAAAACCATCTGGTCCTGGGCTTTTTTTAGTGGGGAGGCTTTTGATGACTGCTGCTATTTCCGGAGGGGTTATGGGACTATTTAGATGGTTTATCTGCTCCTGGTTTAACTTCGGTACCTGGTATCTGTCTAGGAAATTGTCCATTTCATCCAGGTTTTCCAGTTTTGTTGAGTATAGGCCTTTGTAGTAGGATCTGATGATTTTTTGAATTTCTTCAGTTTCTGTTGTTATGTCTCCCTTTTCAGTTCTGATTTTATTAATTTGGATACTGTCTCTGTGCCCTCTGGTTAATCTGGCTAAGGGTTTATCTATCTTGTTGATTTTCTCAAAGAACCAACTCCTGGTTTTATTGATATTTTGTATTGTTCTTTCTGTTTCTATTTGGTTGATTTCAGCCCTGAGTTTGATTATTTCCTGCCTTCTACTCCTCCTGGGTGTATTTGCTTCTTTTTGTTCTAGGGCTTTTAGTTGTGCAGTCAACTTGTTAGTGTGTGCTCTTTCCAGTTTCTTTTTGTAGGCACTTAGAGCTATGAGCTTTCCTCTTAGCACTACCTTCATGGAGTCCCACAAGTTTTGGTATGATGTGTCCTCATTTTCATTGAATTCTAAAAAGTCTTTTATTTCTTTCTTTATTTCTTCCTTGACCAAGTCATCATTGAGTAGAGAGTTGTTCAGTTTCCATGTGTACGTGGGTTTTCCATTGTTTATGTCATTATTAAAGACCAGTCTTAGTCCGTGGTGATCTGATAAGATGCAAGGGATTATTTCAATCTTTTTGTATCTGTAGAGGCCTGCTTTGTGACCAATTATATGGTCTATTTTGGAGAAGGTACCATGAGGTGCTGAGAAAAAGGTATATTCTTTTGTTTTAGGATGAAATGTTCTATAGATGTCTGTTAAGTCCATTTGGTTCATAATTTCTGTTAATTTCAAAGTGTCTCTGTTTAGTTTCTGTTTCCATGATCTGTCCATTGCTGACAGTGGGGTGTTGAAATCCCCCACTATTATTGTGTGAGGTGTAATGTGTGTTTTGAGCTTTAGTAAAGTTTCTTTTATGTATGTAGGTGCCCTTGCATTTGGAGCATAGATGTTCAGAATTGAGAGTTCACCTTGGTAGATTTTTCCTTTGATGAGTATGAAGTGTCCTTCCTTATCTTTTTTGATTAATTTTGGATGAAAGTCGATTTTATTTGATATTAGAATGGCTACTCCAGCTTGTTTCTTGGGACCATTGGCTTGAAAAATTGTTTTCCACCCTTTTATTCTGAGGTAGTGTCTGTCTTTGTCACTGAGGTTCGTTTCTTGTATGTAGCAAAATTCTGGGTCTTGTTTGTGTATCCAGTCTGATAGTCTGCGTCTTTTTATTGGGGAATTGAGACCATTGATGTTAAGAGATATTAAGGAAAAATGATTGTTGCTTCCTGTTATTTTTTTTATTAGAGGTAAAGTTATGTTTGTATCTTTTTTTGGGGGTTGTTGGAAGATTACTTACTTGCTTTTCCTAGGTTGTAGTTTCCCTCCTTGTGTTGGCATTTTCCATCAATTATCCTTTGAAGTGCTGGGTTTGTGGGAAGATATTGTGCAAATTTGGTTTTGTCATGGAATATCTTGGTTTCACCATCTATAGTGATTGAGAGTTTTGCTGGGTATAGTAATCTGGGCTGGCAATTGTGTTCTCTTAGTGTCTGTATGATGTCAGTCCAGGCTCTTCTGGCTTTTATAGTCTCTGGTGAGAAGTCTGGTGTAATTCTTATAGGTCTGCCTTTATATGTTACTTGACCTTTTTCCCTTACTGCTTTTAGTATTTTTTCTTTGTTTTGTGCATCTGATGTTTTGATTATTATGTGACGGGAGGTATTTCTTTTCTGGTCTAGTCTATTTGGTGTTCTGTAGGCTTCTTGTATGTTTATGGGCATCTTGTTCTTTAGGTTAGGGAAGTTTTCCTCAATAATTTTGTTGAAGATATTTACTGGCCCTTTAAGTTGGGAATCTTCATTCTCATCTATACCTATTATCCTTAGGTTTGGTCTTCTCATTGTGTCCTGGATTTCCTGGATGTTTTGAGTTAGGAGTTTTTTGCATTTTGCATTTTCTTTGACAGCTGTGTCAATATTTTCCACCGTATCTTCTGCATTTGAGATTCTCTCTTCTATCTCTTGTATTCGGTTGGTGATGCTTGCGTCTGTGACTCCTGATCTCTTTCTTAGGTTTTCTATCTCCATGGTTGTCTCCCTTTGAACTTTCTTTATTGTTTCTATTTCTAGTTTCAGATCCTGAATGTTTTTGTTTAATTCCTTCTTTGTGTTTTCTTCCATTTCTTTAAGGGATTTCTGTGATTCCTCTTTAAGGGCTTCTATCTGTTTACTTGTACTCTCCTGTATTTCTTTAAGGGAGTTACTTAATTCCTTCTTATAATCCTCTATCATCATCATGAGAAGTGATTTTAATTCTGAATCCTGCTTTTCAGGTGTGATGGGGTGTTCAGGGCTTGCTATATTGGGAGAATTGGGCACTGATGATGCCAAGAAACTTTGGTTTCCGTTGCTTATGTTCTTGCGCTTGCCTTTCGCCATCTGGTTAACTCTAGTGGTACCTGCCCTCACTGTGTAAAACTGGAGTCTGTATTTCCAGTTATCTTGCTTATTGCAGAGCTCCTCAGAGTCCAGAGGTCTCTGTGGTCTTATGCTCCTAATCTCCTGGGTGGAATAACTCCTGGGACTCAGGCCACCTCTTGGATCTGGAAATCCTTCTGCTCTGAGTGCAGTGGGTCCTCGATGACTCAGGATTCAGTTTCAGCTGCTCTGAGTGCAGTGGCTCCAGCTGCTCTGAGTGCAGTGGCTCCTGGATGACTCAGGATTCAGTTTCTCAACAGGACAGGAGCAGACCAACTCTGTGTCTGCTCCAGCCCAGAGGACCAGGCAGGGGCAGAAGGGAAGTGGAATTCCGGAGGGGCGGGGTTTGGGTAGCTGCTGTGCCCTGGATGTCCCTGGCTCCCCGATCTATCTCTGGGGTTTAGGGAGTGAGATGGAGTTCTTACCAGCTGCTCTGAGTTCAGTGGCTCCTGGATGACTCAGGATTCAGTTTCTCAACAGGACGGGAGCAGACCGACTCGATGTTCCACTTTCTTATCACATCCCTTCATCACATCATTCAGAATCAATTTGACTGTATGCTCATCAAAGACATCTGATGATTATGCTTACATGTTTGCTCATTCTGTTTCTATGACCTGAACTAACTCCCTTCACCTTTCCCATTGGGAGAATTTCTTTAAGTATTATGAAGAAGCAGAAGAATTGAGTGATAGTGTTTTATGAATGTTTTAGCATTACAATCAATATCCTGGAAACTTTGTCCTCACTCATATATCGATTGTATTCAGATGCCCAGTCACATTTGACAAATATACAACAAAATCTCTACTTCTAAGGCTAAGGGAATATTGAAGAAGCGGAGGTGACAAGACTGTAAGAATCAGACGTCCAAGAAGTCTGCTGCAAGATTATATCTTAAAGATATGACAGGAAATCTACACTCATAAAATCTTGACAGCATGGCAGCTTATCTTGACAGATATGATAGTACCATTTGACATGCTAATGTGGATGGTGGAATTCTAATGTGTTTTCACCTCTAGAAAAAAAGACTACAGACAATTAAAGATGGCTGAGGAAAGGAAAATTAGTCTACACCTAGGATGAGCCCCTGAAACCATTCCCAAGTGGCCAGCCTTAAAAACATATACATAAAGCAATGCTAAACAGAATCATTGTACTGTGTCTATATATCTATTTACATACAGATGTGTAACAATAATAATGGATAAGAGACCATTATTTTGAGTATGAGGATATGCAAATGTTTAAAGAAATGGAGGCGAAAATAATATAATTATATTTTAATTAAATAAAAATTTTAAGAATGAGGTTAATTCAAAATGAAGCAACATCTAGAAATAAAAAAGATCCCAGAGAACAAAAGAAGAATTTAGGCAAAGTGGAAAATTCCTAATTGAAAAGTGTTTGTTCCAATACAGACCCGGGTATGATGTTTGAAATGGCTCAGATAAAATTCCTGATATGCAGAAGATCTGATTCACCCAGCAGAAAGCACTATGAAACTAATGGGAAAACTTAGATACTCGGTAAGGTGGTTAAGGCAGATTTCTGAATATAAAATGTATAGGATTTTTTAAGGCATTGATTTTTTAAAAAATATTTATCTCTTATTTTTATGTGGATATGTGTAGAGGTATTTGAACTTATGTGTCTTATATCCATGCGGGATCTTGAGAAGTAGATGAGGACATCAGATCCCAGAACTGGAGTCACAGACAGTTGTGAACTGAGAATATTGGTGCTAGGAATGAACCTGGATCTTCTAGCAGCCAATGCACTTAACCCCTGCACCATCTCTCCAGCCCTATGCTATTATTTTATCAATAAAGATGAACAATGAGCTAAAATTGTAATGAAATAAAGTTGTTACTTATAAATCCACACTATAAACGAAGTACAAATTAGTCAAGATACACAAATATTTACAGGAGAATCTAAAGGTTGGTATTTTAAGAACATAAAAAATGATCGAAAAACTAGGAGGGATTTCACATTTGTGTCAAGGTACCACAAAATATTTCATCCACTGAACATAGTTCTGTGAATATTCTCTTGCAGCAGTTACACTGTATCTCTTAGTATTTTGCTTTCTGTAGTGAGAGCAAGCAGCCAGATGTCATGCACAGCACACTATGCATTCTCCATACAATCACTGAATAACATTTCAAACTTTTTTTTCCTCATGATCATAATCACATAAAACAACTGGGGGACCTCACACTCACTGGATTCTCCATTTACTATTTAAAGAGTCCCTATTTGGATATAAAAGACACACGATAAGCTGAACACTCATTTTCAAAATTATTAGTATTATTTATACATGAAACTACAGCTTTTCTTATACAGAAAGGAGACTGGCAAATAGCTAAAGACTGCAATTTTTGAATGGAGATAAATTTGACTTGCCACACTGTAGTAGGAAAGACCGCTTATTTTCTTCAAATCATTTCATATATATGTATATCATATGCACTGAGCTAAGACTAAATTTCCTAGCCACTCCTGAAGAAAATGTGGGGCTATGAATGTAAAGAGTCATAATATGCTCAGCTAATACATCATTCTCATGAGAACTTGGAGGCTTTCTATTTTTTTCCAGGGTTAAAATACTGCTATGATGATGCATTCTGTTTTATTCTATGAAGAGAACTATACTTTGGGTGTAGAAGAGAAACAAAATTGAAGGTTATGATTCCAACACACAGTGAATGTGAGTGACATCCTAGTCAGGAACATTGACGCAGAAAACTAATTCAAGAGAAATAAGACATTTCAATCAACTAGCCCTACTTTCTAGACCCTTACAGCAAAACCTAACTATCAACATGACACATACATTATAAGCCCACAAAATTTAGATTTTCATATGTGTGTATGTAATAAATAAGTATAAATATATACACATACACACATATATATGCATCTATCTTTATATATACATGTACATATATACGTATATACATACATACATATATATATATATATATATATATATATATATATTCTATTTCGTATAAGATAAAAATTCTACCAATAAATAAAATGAATGACTGGATTAAAATTATAGTATTCTGCATGATTTATTAGTAAGCATTTATTGTTATATATTTATATAAATTTATGATTAACCTTTATATGTGTGTATATATACCTTATATATACCTTATTGTACTGGCTGTTTTTGTGTGTTAACTTGACACAAGCTGGAGTTATCACCGAGAGAGGAGCTTCAGTTGAGGAAATGCCTCCATGAGATCCAGTTATAAGGCATTTTCTCAATTAGTGATCAAGTTGGGAGGGCCCATTGTGGGTGGCACCATCCCTGGGCTGGTAATCCTTGGTTCCTTAAGAAAGCAAGCTGAGCAATCCCACCCATGCAGATCCATCCAAAACAGCAGCTTGAGTTTTGTGGGATATCACACTTCAGGTATGCCTGATGCTCAGAGGGGCTCTCCAGAGTCAGGGCAAATGACACATCTTGATAAACTCGTTCTTCAATCTTGGCAGGGAGAAGAGTAAAAATTAAGGTAGCTTCAGATTAATTCTCTCAAAAGACATTTATTTCCACACTTCAACATGGCAAATTTGTAAATTTGCTTTTATGGAAAAACTGTTTTTTATTGTGTACAACCACTAGCTACTGTTTTACAATAAACAATGTTCCAAGGAAAAAAAAAAAAAGAAAGCAAGCTGAGCAAGCCAGGGGAAGCAAGCCAGTAAGTAACATCTCTCCATGGCCTCTGCATCAGCTCCTTCTTCCTGACCTGCTTAAGTTCCAGTCATGACTTCCTTTGGTGATGAACAGTAGTGTGGAAGTGTAATCTGAATAAGCCCTTTCCTTCCCAACTTGCTTCTTGGTCATGATGTTTGTGCAGGAATAGAAACTCTGACTAAGACAAATTGGTACCAGGAGTAGGCTATTCCTGTGACAACCTGACCATGTTTTGGGAAGGACTTTGGAACTTTGAGCTAGAAGAGCCATTGGGTGTTAAGAGCTCTGTGGGATATTGTGGGACTGCATAAGGGTATCCTGGGTCATGGTTGAGCAGGTACTT
>NW_021620841.1:31603-33915 GCF_004785775.1 Grammomys surdaster
GTGGGGACCCGCCACGGCGGCACAAGCTTGCGCCGCTGTGGCGGGCCTTTTTTAAATTTTCCCCACAGGATATTCTGTAGGAGATTGGAAGATAATATTGAGAACAGTGCAGAAGATGAAGGCCTGGCTTGTGAAATTTCAGAGGGAAGATTAAAGACCCTTATCAAGGCCATTGCTGTTTTGATTGTGAAGATTCTGTGGTTTTGGTTAACTGGGGCTGAAGAATCAGCTGTGATTTTCTTTTGACTTGCTTTTTCTTTTATTGGAATTCTCCACCCACAGTCGCATTAGCTCTAATCTTGAGGAGCATCATTGTGCTGAAAGTGCAGCATTTGCATTTGCCCTTTAGCCTGACTGGGGATCTTCATGATCAATGGCATCAGAGCACCTTCACATGAAGAGAAAGTCTGACTTCTTTGAGGGACAGAGTCAAGTTATTGAGAGATTCAAAGCAATTGCAGCTCCCACAGATAGAAATTGAGCTACCAGCAGCCAATGTCAGTCCCTATCCAAACCCAGGACTCTTCTACTACTTTGCAACAGCACAGTGATACCACACATACGGCAGTCTACTCATATCTAGTTGCAAGGGCTCAAAGATGACCACAGGAGCTCCAGACCATGGAAAGACTCCATCTTACACGATAAGGTATTTCTAGCAAGACCTAGGGTCTGTCTTTTACAGGAAACCCCAAAGCCTTCTTTTCTCTATCTCATCATGGATTTTTCACTGTGACAGTTTCCACTCATAAATCAAGGTCTAAGTTTCCACTGTGATTGTTGAGGTTGGAACCATCAAATAGTGCTCAAAAGCATAATAAAGTAGGCCAGGCATGGTGGTGCAGGTTTATCATCTGGCACTTGGGAGTTAAAGGTTGGATAACCACTGCAAATTTAAAAGCAGCCTTGGCTACACAACAGTTAAACGTCTTTTTTATGGGGTTTGGCCTGAATCAGCTGTGATTAACAAGACACCAGAACTACTAAAGTGAAACTTTTGCATTACTAGGACTATCAATGCTGGTTACCTGGAGCTAAGAAATTAGTGGTGATTAAGAAGAGACCAGCATCATTGAGGTCAAATCTTTTGGGAAGGGTTTTTTGAGAGCACAAAGAAGCTGTGTACCACAGATAGCCAAAGTTGTACCTCGTGCTGCGGCTGTACTTGGTAATGTGTAAGAGTCACCCTGATGATACTGGTTTTGAAGGTATGAAGGAGTCATGAAGAACAGCTGAGGCTTGGCACTGTGAGAGGCTATGGAAGGGCGTTGGTGAAGGTGCAGCCTCAGTTGCAAAAGATGACTCAGGACTGAAGGGGTCATGCAAAGGAGTTGAGGCTTGGAACCATGAAGAGAGTCAATGAGAAGCTATTGATAAAGCCTAGTTGCAGTGAAAGCCAGCAGTGTTTTGGAGATGCCAGTACCATGAGATGACCACCAAGAATAACAGCAGCAGTGGAAAACAGGCAGCTGGAGAACACAAGGTGTGTTCTACTAAGGGCAGGGCTAGAGAAGTGACCCAAGCCCTTGGAAGAGCCCAGAAGATCATGAGTGGATACCAGACATTGGATGGTTGGAGTTTGCTTTTGCTTTTGCTTTTGACTGTGCCCTGATATTATTCCCTCCTGAAGAAAGAAAGTATTTTAGTGGAGCCCACAGTTAAGAGATTTTAATTGTAAAAAGACTTTGAATTTTTACGAGATTGAATATTTTAAAGAGATTGAAAATTTACTATGTAAGAATTTTCAAAGACTGTGTAACTTTTAAAGTTATTTAGATTAAAAAAGTACGAGTTGAGGTTTAATAGTGACGTGTTTGTGTGTCAAGTTGACAAAGGGCCAATTGTACTGGCTGTTTCTGTGCATCAACTTGATACATGCTGGAGTTATCACAGAGAAAGGAGCTTCATTTGAGGAAATGCCTCCATGAGATCCAGCTGTAAGACACTTTCTCAATTAGTGATCAAGTTGAGAGGGCCCATTGTGGGTGGTGTCATCCCTGTGCTAGTAGTACTGGGTTCTATAAGAAAGCAAGCTGAGCAAGCCAGGGGAAAGCAAACCAGTAAGTAACAGCCCTCCATGGCCTTTGCATCAGCTCCTGCTTGAGTTCCAGTCTTGACTTCCTTTGGAAGTGTAAGCTGAATAAAACCTTTCCTCCTCAACTTGCTTTTTGGTCATGATGTTTGTTCAGGAATAGAAACACTGACTAAAACACACACACACACACACACGCGCGCGCGCACACACACACACACACACACACACACAGAGAGAGAGAGAGAGAGAGAGAGAGAGAGAGAGAGAGAGAGAGAGA
>NW_021620841.1:33925-139425 GCF_004785775.1 Grammomys surdaster
AGAGAGAGAGAGAGAGAGAGAGAGAGAGAGAGAGAGAGAGAGAGAGAGATCCTTGTTGAGGGAATGTAAACTCATACAGCCATTGTGAAAATCTGTTTGGAACTTTCTGAGAAACACAAGAAATAGTATCTTATGACCCACCAATAAGACTTCTGGTTATATACACAAAGGCCCTTATCTCCTCATCACAAAAATACTTGTATACCAATGTTTATTATTGAACTATTCACAATAGCTAAAGCCAGTCTAGCTAGATTTTTTAACAGATGAATATATAGAAAGATGATATATGTAAAGTCATTGGGGTTCTCTTCTGCCATGAAAAAAAGTGAAATTATGGCATATGTAGTAAAACATATAGAACTCAATATATTAAACAAAAATTAGAATCAGGAAAAATTGTTTTTAGACATGCAGAAATTGGAATTCATTCATTTCCTCCCTATACTCTCTTTCCCTCTTCTCTTCTCCAGTGTGTGTGTGTGTGTGTGTGTGTGTGTGTGTGTGTGTGTGTGTGTGTTTAGTTAGAAAAGAGACTAAAACTATGAGAAAGGAGAAAGAAATCTCAAGAGTGGTAGAGGAGAAGAGTTGTAATATTAGGATACATTAGACAGTAGACATAAAGGATACTAGAGGATGATAGGCAGGAAAACAAGGAGGAGCAGTGACCAGGAAGGAAATAAGAACAAAATGTGAATAATGCCATAACACTGCCACAATGAAGCCCATTACCTTATGACTTTGCAAGCTCACTTAAAAACGAATACAAACTAAGTGATGACGTAGACATTTGCGGTACAATGGCCAGCAAAAGGATGCTGCTTGATATGTAGGAAGCTTACAACTTCCTACAAACTTTGAAGATTCATTCTTACACTTAAATACTGCATTTCACATTTTCAAAGGTGTTTTTCACAGTGTGTCCCCATTTGCAGGTTTTCCTAAGAACCTTGTAATGTGAATGAGTCCAAACCTGTTCTTCAGGAAAGGAATGTCTGAAGGGAGAGGTAATTAAATGCTGTGAAGACGGTGCAAGTGTTCAGGGTTTGCTGTTTTCGTTTTTACTATGCATATCTCAAATTTACTGCTCCTATAATTGCATATATTATTTAACTTTCTCAAAGTCCAAAAATAGAGACTGGAAGACATCAAAAGAACTACACCACATTTTGTATTTAGGAAGAAAAGAAAATCAAGTTTGAACTGGAGGTGGCTGGCAAGAGCAAGCTGAGGTGCATGGAAATGACTAACCAGAGAAGCAAGCAGCAAAGAGTCAAGTGCCCAGAATTCTCTCTGCCCATAAACAGGTTAAAAACTTAAAAGGAATCTCTGAGTTTACCAGCATATAGCACCATAGCAGTATTGTACTAGTGAAAGTTTGCCCCACAGTTGAGAACAGGCTGAGGTGACATGCTTCATTCTGAAAATATTTTACTTTTTTAAAATTCGAATTAATTAATTAATTAATTAATTTATTAATTAATTAACTTCATATTCTGGCTTCATTTCCCCTTCCCTCCTCTCCTCCCAGTCTGTTCTCCACTCCCCAGACTACCCCTCCTTCCTTTCTTTTCAGAAAAGAGGAGGCCTCACATGGATATGACCAGTCTTGGCATATCAAGTTGCTTTGAGTCTAGACTTGTCTTCTATTGAATCTAAAAGAGGCAGCCCAGTAGACAGAAAGGAGAGACAGGCAACAGAGTCAGAGACAGCCTCTGCTTCTGCTGTTAGACATCCCACATAAAGACCAAGGTTAGGTGACAAACAGAGATTAAGAGCATTTTTATATCCATGGAAGCTCTAAAGTTGGAGCCTCTGCTTCTTGCAAAGTAGGGACTAGTGACTACAACAATAACAAACAGAAACATGCATTCAGACTTAAGGCTTGGACATGGGATCAGGTTATGTTTAAGCGGAGATACTCTCTGTTTCTTTTTTGTAGAGAATGTAACAAAGCAGTATTTTATAAGCTAATATAACACTGAAATATTCCTTTATGCTTTTTGGTATCATACTATGTGTTTAACTTAATTTGGTGTATATTTTACTTCAAGGCACTAATATTATTAAAACAATCCATTGTCTGATTAACATATTAGTAAAATAATCAATAAATTAGTAATTAGATACATTAATTTTGGAGCTTTGAATATGCTACTACTTACACTACTACAAAAAAAGCTGACTTTTGTGACTAAGTATGTAATTTAATAAAAATTATCTCATACTACAAGAATTTTACTAGTACTGAACATGTTCTCCATGAAGTCTGCATTCATCAAAAATGCAAATTTGCAATTATAATTAATTGGACCCACATAGTCATATTAATAACTAAAGTTATAAAGTAATTGAATAATTACAAAGTAATCAGTTGGGGGAAACATAATAAGTACATTTTAGAATGATTTTGAATATATCATAAAACATGAGGATATTAAGAAACATTTATCCTAAGACTCATTCCTAGGAAAGGTTAAAATAGCCATAGCCATGTATATATAATGCACAGTGGTTATGAGTCCTAATCCTCAATATACTTGTGAGTCTTACTCATCTTTTTGGACTATGGTGCCTGTAAATTCTTCCTCCACTGGATCGATCCTTCTCACACCAGAAGTAAGGCAAAGGAGTTAGGAAAAAGAGAGAGAGACTCAGACACAGGTACTATGAACCTGGGATCATGTGGGGTTCCTAAACTCTTTTTTCTCAAACAAATCAGTCATTTATATACATTCATGCTGGAATTTATGAGGAAAACATTAATATTGCTCGAGTCTGACCCAAAAGAGAAATGACTTGACCAGTTTTCCCTGGGTCAATTGTCTTGGAGTTAGCGTAATATTGTTTCTGTGTGCGGATTATAACCACAGAACTTGCTCAAGTGATTCCCAGTTGTTTGTTTTCTTAACTGAACTATCAGGAAATGTCAAGTAAACAGTTCTCTCTTATTTAAAGTATTAAAAATATGATTATAGAAGAGAAGCTTTTACCCATTGAGATTTTCTTCCTCTTCATTAAATTTCTCTTTACAAAACTGTCATTGCAAAGGATTATTAACAACACTGAAACATTGGAAACATACATGGAAGGATTAAATGAGCCAGAAATACATTCATCTTCTATGTGGTATTTAGTATTGGTCCTTAGGTTGTTGCTTTATATTTTTCTTTAGTTTATGATATACAGATATAGATATGTATGTATAGAGAGATGTATAGATGAGAGATAGATGATAATATAGATATATATCCTGAAGATGTTATAAATGTAATTACTTGACTTTGTTTATAATTACAGAGTACAGAATCTTCCATTTGCCTAACACATGTGAATGTTAAAAACTTTATGGTTTTACATTGAGCATGAATGACATTGACCTCTATATTACCCTATAATTACAATCTGTATTAAATTGTTTTAAGAACTATATGAGCACTCTACCACAGAGATAATTCTATACACATTTTTAAAAAACCAAAATAATCACAACAAAAACTTCTTAAACACAAGTAGTAGTTGATAGACAGCTCAGTCTTGTTCTTAATTGTGATGAAAACAGTAAATATTAGTCATAGCCATGGAACCACCTCTTCCTATCAAGCGGGATGATGAAATTTAGCTTTGTTTACTTAATATAATTTAAATTGCAAAGAAGGAAAGGATTAGAAAGGACATTCCATACTCTCTGAACCAAAATTAAATCAAATCTTACAATAATATTCTTCCAGGAATATTCTGGTTTATGTCACTACTGTTCTTCACCTGAAAGATTTTCCTCAGTTTCTGTCATTGTGGTTGTTCCTTTCTGTTCTTGCCTTACCTATCTGTACTATTTCTGCCCTACACTAAATACAGTGCTACTTTCTGCATCAGTATTTCTACTTCATTTTGATTAAATCCTCTTATGCTACATACACATGGCAACACATAATGGTTGGAAATAGTTTAAACTACACATGGCAGTTTACCCGAACATCTAATTGATGACTTATAGAAGTGCTCTCTAGAATGATGTGATGAATATCGTTGAATAACATTATTTTCTGTCATTTAAAAAATTGTCTTTTCTGACAATGTAGGCATTTTAAAAACCAGGATTTATAAGCACCTACTAGTGTTATCTGAATAATTAAACAAACCATATGAACTATCCTTAGTTATTCAGTTGTGACATATGTCTAACCTCATCTCAAAGATGATAATAACCACGCAGAAAGACACACAATAGTTAAAAACTTAGAAGGTTATGAATACCCAAAAGACATGGCCAATTTGATATCCTATCTGAATTTCTAATGTCAGTGTCTACATAGTCTGTAGTTCGTGACGCTTTTTTTCGTAATCTTTACTACAGGTAAATGTGTTTCAGCCTTGCTTCATTCACACTTGGAGATCCCATATATGTTTGAAAAAATAGTACAAATATGACAAGATTGTGTAACTGTAAATAAATATACTAAGTATTTTTGATATAAGTATATGTAGTACATTATATAAAATATTACTAAATTTACATGCAGATTTGTTTTACTCTTTTTCCTTTCAGAGTGAATGCTATTCTTTTCACGGATTAGTGACTCTGAGAGTAAGGCTTTGATTGATTTTTTTTTCTCATTCTGAATACTTGTCAATCATTCTGGAGAGGAAAATTGAACAGATTATCTTGGGAAAAATGGCTGTGATTTTCCTGTGATGAAAGTTAAGTATCAAGTGAAATCTCCATGGACAAAGAGAATTGAAAAGCTGAAGCAATTATTCAGCTAATTAAAGAGAAAGAGGACAGAACATGTTCCCTAATCTTATTTGCTGGAGTATTTTAGAATCTTTGTGTTACATTATACTGGATATATAAAATAATAATACTTTTTAAATAACAATCGAGAAATTAAATATTAACAGTGAAAAAATAATTTGCCCTTTAGGTGTTTTGAAGAAAACAGTAACTATTTTTTATTGCAATATATGTACATATTTTTTTCTGTGTTCTGATCTTTGAGACAGATTGAGTTAAGTTGGGAAGTAAATGTGAAATTTTACTTTTTTAATGGGTGAATAACTCAGAACATAGGTTATACTCTACAAGTGTGAGTTAATGGATAAATAACAGGAAAGAATACATGAGATTAAAACATTTATATGTAATGGTATCTTAAAGGATATATTTATATATAACTATGTGTCTTATTATTACTAACTACTGGTTTATTGTGCTAGTACATAGACAGACATTCATCAAAAAGGAAAAGCATAATTTTAAAAAAGCTCATACTGGACAATAAAATTATTGCCCAGTATTAAAATTTTCAATATTATCTTCCATATATATATGTATGTTTTGTTTGATGTCAACACCCAACACTACTATTCAATTAAATTGTTCCTTGAAAGGTTAGTTGATGAGACAATAAATAAAACAGCTGATTATCCTGATAACTGTACAAAGAGAATGGTAAGTTTTAATGAATTCAGTGTCTTATTTGAATTTCATCTAAGCAGATTACTTTATGCATTGGTAGATTTTTTCATGTCAATTAAGAAAATAAACACAAAGCATTTTGGAAACTAAGTACATCTTTAATGTTAATCATTCGGCAGTTAATCAGCCACCAGCTGCGATGCATTTTAATCTTTTCCCTTTTGTTTTCCCTCAGTCTCAACTTTGTGAACTTCATCATCAGCTTTTTGTTTTTGAACAGACTGTGTCTTGACTCTTTACCTGCGTATTTCTCATCACTGATGAATATATTTGATAGCTACTGTGTTTCCAGAGTTTTCTATGCATTGTATTTTAGAGAAGCATAGTTTGTAATATTTGTGTAAGAATATGAAATACACTTACGGAGCCCAGGAGTATTTTAGAGAATACATACTGTATCCACAAGCTAGCATTCCATTTTTCTTCAAGACCTGAAATGTTTACTGAGAATTTTGCCTGTTGCTTAGAATACAGCGCTGCTCCTCTTTGCTTTTGCAGGCAGCAGTAATGATTTCCCATTGCAAGAATAAAGGAGTGTTTTGAATTAATAAGCATTTCAAGAACAAAAAGGTGTCAGATACTCAGACACTGTAATTCTCAGGAATAAAAGAAATTAACCTACTTATGTCCAGAAATAGTAATATTTATGCTGATAACTGTAGGGGGAATAAGATGCAGATGGGAAGAAGGGAACTGTGTAGAGAAGAAAGTGCTTATCTGATGATGCTTATCCAAACAGGGTTGCAGTGTCTGAACATCATAATGAATAAAGACGAAGGTGGGGAAATACAGAGGATGAAGAGCAGTAGCCAGATCCCTTAGGATATTTTAGGGAGTAACAGGGAATGTAGATTAAGTCTTCGTAAAATAAAAACCTATTAGAAGAATCAAAACGGAAAATGTAGTATGATCACCTGTACTTTTATGAATGTAGCCAAGGCTAATAAAAGTTTGTAAATAGTGGAGATTGGAAAAAGCTAAAATGCACAGGATTGATAAGACTTAGCATGGAGACTAGTGCTGATACCAATTAAGAAGGAGATGTAAATAGCATTACAATGTGGATTTCAGAGTGTGTGGGTATTGAATGTGTGCTGTAAGAAGAGAAAATATTAGCAAAACCCAACATATTTATATTTGGAACACTTAGAAACAATGAAAGAAGAGCGAACGAGAAATTCTGTTAGGAAATATTCAGTGAAACTGGAGCGAGTGTTTAAGGTATAGGCAAGAGGTGAGTCAGAGACAGCACTAGGAAATATTGCAAATATTTATTTAATACCTATGGCCAGCCCTGGAATATACTTATGCACATTTTACACTCTGACAAGTTTATATTAGGTTACATACAAATGCAATAAAATTTAATTAGAAAAAAGACCATGAATGTAATAGAAAATAAGGGTATAAGGGAGGGTTTGGAGGTAAGAAAAGGAAGAGAGAGATTATGTAATTATATTATAATATTAAAATAAAATTTAAAAAGTGAAATAAAAGAAAGTCCATATAGGCACCTACTTGGTAATATAATGAAGTTGACTATTGCTAGGCTTACATACACAGAGACTCTAGCTGCAGCTGTAGTTTAATAGAATGCTTCCTTGCAGGCTTGACGCTGTGGGTTTAATCCTACACTACTTTCTGCAGGACTAGAGATCACAGAAGATTGTTTCAAATGTTAATACTTCACTCCATTTAACTTTTCATGTAATTCTCCTGAGATTATCTTTACAGTAAAATCATATATTCATAATATGCATGCAGTTGTGTGTGTGCTTCTTTGTGTATACATAATGAGAATGAGAAGTAACAGCTAGTCAGTACAACAGGAATCCCAAAGCAACTGGTCAGAGAGTGAACTACTGGGGGCCCTCTTATCTCTTAGTCTGAAAGCTATAGAGGGACGATTTAAAAAATGAAAGAGGCTTGGACACCTTAAAATTGGACCAAAGGGACTGACTAGATCATTATCCTCTGGATGCCTTGCGGAAGTTTCTGCCATAAATCCTTTAAAAAGAGCCCAGATTAGCAACTCAGCTGCATTCTGCCTCTTGGCTTGAGCTCTCCTGCTGTACAACAACTCTCTCTATGTCTCTGTCTGTGATTTGATCTGTGTCTCTCCATTTCTCCTCTTTTTTCCACTCCTCCTTCTCCTGCAATATCTATCTATCTATAGATAGATAGATAGATAGATAGATAGATAGATAGATAGATATAGTTATATATAGTTATAATTCTCTCTAAAATTCTCCTTCAATAATCCATAAATTTCATTCTTTAGATTCATAAAACAAAATCCTGAGAGCCTCTGGTTTAGAGTTCCTTTGCTGGTTGAGTTTTCAGAGAACGAAGTCCCTGAAGTGAACACAATAAGAGCCAATGAAAGCTCTGTCGAATTCAAAAGTAGCCAAATACTCCCATATCACTTCTGTATGTATTGGATACTATATCAGTAATATTTATAATAGAAAATAACAATGAAATAAGTATGTAACTATTTGATCCAAATATAAGTACTTCGGTTTTTTTATGAGAAAGTAATGCACGTGATTATTTATTTCTTAGCTACTCCCACTTACTCTAGCCGTCGCCAGCCTCCTGCAACACGTGTCTCTCATCTTCATGTACTTTTGTTTTTCTAATCCAACGGGCCCAATAAGTGCAGCCCATATGGTTATGAGTCTGGGGGAATTCACCAGGGTATGAAGAACCTACCAGTGGTCATACTACTAAAGACAAATTACTTTCAGCATCCCAGCCCTCATCAACTTCACAGCTCATTAGGTTAAGGTAAGACATTGGGAGCACAGGCCATGTGATAATTATTAACTAGGTTTGTTACCCACAAGTCTTATGCATATAGCTGCTATTTGGTCCAGAGAACCACATTTTACAACATGTCTCACCTTCTGCTTCTTATTATTCTTTTTAATCCTCATTTTTACAATATTCCTGAAACCTTGTGCAGAGGGTTGATATAGATGTCTCATGTATAGTTGAGTATTCAATTGCTTTTCCCCAGCACTTTGTAAAGAAATGAGTCTTGGCCTTAATCACCACTCATTGTACTAAGAGGTTTTTCAGATCAAGATTGGGATAAGCACAAATGTGTATATATATATATATATATATATATATATATATATATATATATATACATATATATATATATATCTCGCATATGCATACACCTATACTTATGCCTACACATACACATAAAATATGTATACACAGCTTAGATTCACTTAAGAACTGAGAGATTTATGGGTCAGGTCGCCCATGGGTATGTCTTCAGTGGACTGTCCTGACTGTTAATTGACTTAGGAAGCCTTAACTAACTGTGGGTGTCATCATCCTTTAGGCAAGTGACCTCAGGATGTCTAAAACTATGAGCTGATTATAAGCATGATAACAAGCCAGAAAGTAAACCATCCAGCAAGATTCTTTCATTGTTTCTGCTTTGGGAATTTGCTTAAATTGCTGCCCTGACTTCCCTCATTGATGGAATGGAATCTGTAGGTAGAAATGAACTCTTTTCTCTCCTAAGCTTTTTTTAGTTAGAATTTTTGTTATAGCAATAGAATGAAACCAGGACAACGATGATTTAGCAAAGTAACATCAATATTTTTTTTAGCTTATGACTTTCACAGGTTTTGACTATGTTTGTTGTACTAGGCACATGTTCAAAAATTATGTTTTCAATGAAATATGACAAGAAATTAACCAACAAGCAGTATATTAAGTTAAAATGATGGTAGTTGTTTAACTCATAGCAATTCCCAAACTCAATGTTTAAATATTTTGAGTTTTTATTTAGACTCATTTAATAACTCAAAATATTCAAATTTCAGAAGCTATTATAATAGTTTACTATGAAATTATTTTACTAAACTAGGGAGAATTAAAATAAAAAAGGAAAAGAGATATAAAAACTTGGGTTTTGATGAGAGTAAATTAGTGACTCATATAAGGTTAACCAAAAAATGAACCAGATTTACCTAGTGGTGTTAAAGACAACAGGGCTACATCTCAAAAAATAGACAAACAAAAAAATGCAAAATTCTTTGAGAGTTAAGAAGAAAATCTTACCTTTAGAAATGTTTAAGGACAACTATGTAAACTTCTATAACAGAAATAAGACAAGAGCTGATGGAAAAGATCTTGTGAATAAATTCTCAGAAGAAAAGATGAAAGAATAACCCTGAATAACGTCTAGACCCAATGACTTTCAGATCAAAAGCTGCTTCTAGTAAGCCTGTGATACAGATAATGGGATTTGTATTTAGACCCACTAACTAGAAGACTAATATTTCTTGACAGCTACATATAAAATTAGTGGATAAGATTATAAATTTACTGTCTTAAAGCTTTTTTACTTTAGTTATGTCTGAACACTGGTTTTACCAAGGAGACATGCCAGATATAATTTACATTATGTAGGTATTAAAAATAAATCTTGTGATATTGCTGGCTCTGATTCAGAAGAATAAAGATTTGAAAACTTAAATCCTAGAGGACACTTCTTGATTACTCATTCGGCTTGTTTTCTCTAAATTAACTTCATAAACCAGTATCTTATGATGGTCCTTGACAGGCACGATGAATACTGAATGAAGATAACTTATTAGCTACTGGTTCAATACTGGAAGCATTTTAAATTTATGTCTATGCTATCATTTATTGGTTTGTTCTTTAATTATCAATATTGAAAATAAAAGAAACTGCTTAAACAAACACTGGTAGTTTAGCAGAAAGCTATTTTCAAATAATTTGAAACATAAGTGATATATTTAGATGCAATATATTTATCACAAAATGTCCTCCTTTTCAGGAGAAATTGGATGCATGTATGCTTAATCAGTTCTTTGAAGATTTCTTATATTTTTATTACACCTCCCTCCCCAGCTCTTCCCAAATCTATCTCTTTCCATTCTCACCCAAATTTGTTTTTTGAGAACCATATAGTTCAATTTATGCTGCCTATATACTTTGGATGTATGGCCGTCTACTGAAGTCTGGTAAACCATAGGCCACACACTTAAAGCGAACAAACTTCCTTATCCCAGCATCATATATAAACTCCCAAAAGTTCCTCAGTGAGGGATAGAGCTTCATTCGGGTACAACTCTCCTTTCCATGTTGTGATTTGATCTGGCTGGTCTTGCACAGGTCATATGCGTGCTGTTAACAGCTGTTGTGAATGCATATGTGGAAATGCAATCATATGGAAAACAGTTGCCTTGCTGTGACCGTCTGCCTCCAACTGTAATAATCTTTTCACCCCTCTTCCACAAGGATTCCTGAGTCTTGTGATGAGGGATGCAATGTCCTATTGGTGGATGGACTTTCTATGATCTCCAATTTTCTCCACTTTGACTGGTTATGGGTCTCATGGTTAGGGTTCCAAGATGAATTAATCTATGGGCATAATGATGAGTGCTTAACACTTAGTTAAATACTGTGTCCACTTAGTAGCAGATAGGAATATTTTTTCTATTATGGATTATGACCTCTCTAGCCACAAGTTCTTGGCCTCAATAATGTGACCTGGTATAGGTTTAATCTTGGGAAACAGTAACATATCAAGTCATAAAGTGGTTAGTTACTCTTATGACATTTGAAGAGTTACTTTGTATAAATGTGAGTTAGTGTGAAATGTTTATGATAAAATTTTTCATAAGTAAAATGACTTTTAAAAATCATATCATTTAAGAGGATGCTGGATATTTTTCATAAAGGTGTGTTACCCTGTTGCTGTTTGATGGGACTGTATTAACTGGTTAAACTGCAAAAATAAATACTCTAGAATTATTAGCTATTTTAATTATATAAATGTCAGGAACTAAATATCTTAAATGAACTGGGAGCGTATCTGCCTGTGTTGCCCATGGCAACAGTGAAGTTGAACAAAGAGGACTGGCGGTTTGCTAAGCATTGTTTTGAAGATGTAGCATCTGTTTATTTACAGAGGCACAGAGGGATGCTTGCCGGCCTGCCTTAGCATTTAGGATAGCTGACTGATCTTCAAACATAGATTTACAGGTTTACCCAATAATTTTTGCACCTCTTGGACTCAATATAACCCTTTCAGTGATGAGATACATCTATTGAATCACATTCATTTATTCATTCACTCAGAAGTGTTTTCAACATCCAGGCAGGAACCCTGAGAATTAAAACAGGAATACCTCTTGATTATTGGTGTTATTGATCAGATTACCCCTTAGAAAATCAAAAGTGTATAAAATCGATTGCATATATTGCTTATAGAGTATATCATATCCTAAACTTATAATTTTGGTACCTTCTAGATGTTCTAGTCTACACTCAAACTCAATGTGTAAGAGACAAAGTACTTATTGATTTTTTTTCTAATATTGCCAAGAAATTTTACGAGTTCCACATACTGTCAAATGAGACTGCTTGCTTGTCCCTGGCAGAGTTTTGCAGTAGTTATTGAAGTGCTACATGTATTATATACTACAACCTCTAAGAAGTGGATCTCTCATATAGTGTTTAGCTGAAGTAGAGGGAGTGGCCCACAAACAGATATTTAAAAACTAAATGAAGGTATGTTTTGAAACTTTGATGGTACCAAAACTCTCCCTTCATTACTTTTTGGAGCCCTAAAATCCATTTATTCCCTGATGAAATTGGAAAGAAAGCACTGACTTAAGAGGTAAAGAAGAGCATCAGAAGGAGCATTTGATGACGGGAAAGGGAAGATACGTTGCTTGCCAATTCAGAGGGGGAAATGGAAACCTCTCTGCTACGAAACATTCTCAATGGATTTGTTAAGGAAAGCAGATTAAACAGACAGGGAAGCTACTCCAGGTATAATAACTGAGAAAGATTTGTTTGTTTGTTTGTTTTGTTTTGTATGTTTGTATGAAGTCTTTTTTTGGCAGTCCTCAGACCTCTGCTCCTGGTGCTGAAATTTCTGCCACATGCTTCCACATCAGTGTCAAGGGAGAAAATTTGATCCTGGTCTTTAGAGTCTGCATCTCAACTGAATCCTCCTGAAGATGCACCCTGGGCTTTGTGGGTTATGTATTCTAGCCTGATAATTATTTTCAAGATGAAAAAATGAAACATCTAAAATGTAAGTGGTCTAAGAAACTTTCTGGAAACCAAAGAAACAATGCAACAGTGATTTTTTGTTTGTTTGTTTAAATAAAATAGTTTTTTGAAATCAGAAAACAGAAAAAAAATTTACAAGGTTGGGGAGGTAAGAGGACTACTTCATTGCTGGCTGTGTTCATGGTTGCACCCACCACACATTAATTTCTTTCCTTTCTCCTTGGAATGTTTCTTTAGCTGTTTATTCTTCAGCTGGAATTTTAAATGCTGTTGACCTGAACTCAGCTTCAAATCACTTGACAAGGAAGACAGGTAATGTCACAATAAGTCGTTTATTTTTTTCAATTTATATTACCTGAGCTGAAGACACAATCAAAACACTGTAAAAGGGGGTATGACTTTGTATGAATAACTGAGTATTTTTAAAACTGTTTGTACCATGGAGAACCTCAGTGATGGTATTTACTTATTAATGCCATTGGAAATTTGTTAATATAAGTCTTTAAAGGGGTAGAATATTTTCATTTCTAAAACCATGGTCTATGGTATCCCCATCCACCACAAGCAAACTCATTTGATTTGACTCTAGTTCTGTTCTTACTTTGGTCTGATGAAAAAGGTATATGTACCTTATGCAGTAGGTACATAACTGGAATTGTCATCAGGGATATTTTCAATGCCGTCTACATTTTCACACTTGTAATATATTTAGTATTCTAATGTACTTATTCTTTATTTCTCTTTAATTTATGAAACCTAAGAACACATGTATATATAACCTTATATGAAGATTCCTTAATCACATGAGTTAGTATCTTTCTAAGAAAACAGAATTTTAAAGATTTTGCTCTTTGGAATATCATCTTGTCAAAATGGGGTTTATCTGTGGCGAATTAGAGAAAATAGAAAGGAGCTTTGAAATTGGTTTAAAATAATTGTGATTTGGAAAACTCTACAGATATAAGTATCATCATCCACACTACACTAAGTAGGGTTTCATGAATCGTGCTTGTAGAAAATTGGTGTGTGTGTGTGTGGGTATGTGTGTGTGTGATGTTCACATATGTGTGTGCACAGTCATATGTATGACCACTGCAAGTACCAGTCTTCACCTCTCACAATTGAAGACAAGTGTCATTGTTTATTGCTGTGTACTTTGCAGACTTGGGTTAGTCTCTTTTCTCCTTACATCTCTCTGCAATTACAGAAGCATGGCTTGGTGTCTGGCTTTACATAAGTTCTGAGGGATGAAACTCAAATTCTAATGCTTATATAGCAAGTAGTTTTGTCTGTTAAGCCATCTTCACAGTCCATGTAAAATAACTTTTATTTAATGTTAATTTTTTTATGATAATCTTTATTGTTACTAGGGAATAATTGGAGGCTTGTTCACATGTGAGTAGAGTGATTTTTAAAATTTAATATGGTTTAAATTAACATAGTGCTTTAGGTATTCTATTGTTTGAAAGAGGTTTTTTGAAGATGTTCCTTCCTGTAACCCTTGGGCTAATCTTAGAGAGCATACATTCATAATTGAACATTACAATTCTCAAATAAATCCGGTGGCATTTATTAGCCAAAGATGTGTTATTTCCTGTACAGCATAAGTGTTTTATTGACATATTTTTCAATTATTAAAATGGAATAAATGTTTATTTATATCCAGTTTTTTAAATTTTAAAATATAAAATCAGACTTTAAATAAGATTATCAATTATCATAGGTGATAAAAGAAAAGAAACACAGATGATTCTGGTGCACTTTCCAAAGAACAATGTATGAACCCACTGCATTTAACATTATTCTACTTAAAGTCAAATTTGCTTGGAAGTAATTTGTTCATATGCCGTAAACTAAAATAGAATTGTTGCAATTAAATAAAAAGAAAAATATGAAATATTTTTCATGCTGTCTATTTAACTATGAAATTCAATAACATGCTACTGAGGATATTGAACTGTAAGCCTTAATTAAATATGGGGACAAGATTGAGCACAGTTATTGCTAAAACAATAATTATGTTATAATCCATACAAGAAGTATTACTTGTATTTATTGAACATCAATATATTAGGGATTACACTAAGTAGTTAAAATATTTCCTTTACCTTAATGTTATAGAATTTGTATAAGTTAGCTGTAGGATTAAATATGTGTTTTTTTTCTAATATTGCCAAGAAATTGTACGAGTTCCACATACTGTCAAATGAGACTGCTTGCTTGTCCCTGGCAGAGTTTTGCAGTAGTTATTGAAGTGCTACATGTATTATATACTACAACCTCTAAGAAGTGGATCTCTCATATAGTGTTTAGCTGAAGTAGAGGGAGTGGCCCACAAACAGATATTTAAAAACTAAATGAAGGTATGTTTTGAAACTTTGATGGTACCAAAACTCTCCCTTCATTACTTTCAGGTGTAAATTTTGTTTGGGAGCCTAGTTCTCATTTTAATAGAAGGAAAATACAACTTCAAAATAAAAGCATCAACAGTAATGCATTTAATTTGCAACAAAGGCTTCAAGTCTAACTAGTTCAGGAATTTCTCTAATGAAAAGTCCATAATATACCAATGGGAGCAATATGAACTATGAGTGTTGCAATTATATCATTATATTGTTTGATGGATATATGAATCAGTATGTATGTGGTCATTCATGTCTCTGAGGGTACATGTGTAGAGGCTGGAGGTCAATATTGGCATATTTCCCTCAGGCATTGGCTATCATGTTTTAGAGAGGAGTGTCCTCTTATTGTAAAGGAGCTAGGCTGGTCAGGGGACCCTAAGAATCCATCTACTTAGCTTCATCTCAGAAATACCATGATCCCAAGTATGTTAGATCACTCTTTAAAAAGCTTGTAAAATTTTTAAGAATTTTTCTTTTGTATGTCCTGTAGATTAAGTGTAGATCCCGATGCTTGTGTGGCAAGTACTTCATAGGATGAGCTATTTTTCTCATCCAGAAAATTGTGGTTTTGGAAGTAATTAGGACTATGCAATTCTGGAGTCAGAGAGACTAAGCTAAAAAGCTGTCATTACTTAGTACGTATATGACTTCAAACACATTATGATTCCCTACGGGCCTTGTTTTTATTGTCCATACAGTACATGGCTTGAACTTGAAAATGGACCACCAGACAGTTATTAAATTAACAGGCTGGTAAGCCAAGGATGGGTAAGATTCTGCACAGAGCCTTACCAAACTAAGACATAAATGCATTGCTTTTGATAATGCATATTCATGATGGGTAAGGAAGGCATTCTTGTCAGAATGACCTAAGACAGTCTCAGTCTTGTTTATGAAATAAAAAGAGGGAGAGGTGGAGAGCTTTTGGGGTTACTTGGCAAGAATCTTACATGGGCCAAGGACAAGGAATTGAGCTACTTGGCAGGAATATGACATTGGCTAAGGACAAGGAAGTAGGCTTCAGGTGAGAATCTGACATTAGGTTACAACGAAGAAGTTTCAGGCAGGAATCTAAATTTTAGGCTAGAACAAGGAAGTAGGCTTCAGTTATGAAAATGACTTTGGGCTAGGACAGGAAAGTTAGCTCAGGTATTTTGGTCATCCTGATAAGCCCTTAGAAACAATGATCATGGGAGTGTTCATGGAACTTTGTTTATTGCCTTGTTTGTTCTTTGACTATTTGTGTTTATTTTCGTGCTTGTTCCATGACTATTTGCATCTGTAGTACTGCTAGTTCCTAACCTAGAACTGACCTTAATACTTGTATGTAATTAAAATGGTATAAAAGCAAAAAGGAGGAGGGGGTGGGATGGGGGGGTTCTAGGAAGTGAAAATGGGGAAAGGAGATGACATCTGAAATATAAATAAATAAAATATTGAATTCAAATAAATACCAACTTCACTTAGAATAGAAGGATGAAGCAAGCCAGTTAATATATCTCATGTTCACAGACTGCAGATAGTACACTGGGTTGACAAAGAGCTGATACTCTATTACACACAATTTGTCCTTCTGGACCAACACATTGTAGGACAGGTATCAAGTATCAAGATATGAGAAAAATAAAAGAAAAACCTTGATAAAAAGAAAACTGGAAGTTACAAATGAGTTTCTAGGCACACACTGACTACTTTGGGACTTGAAACTTGCCCTTGGCAATACAGTAGGAGTGGACTGTATTTATGGGTTTAATCTCCACTGTCTTAATTTCCATTTATAAAACTAGTGGATTATAGACTATAAAATAGCTCCTATGAGTAAGATAGCTAGAAACCAATGCCTAATCTAGCATAAACTGACTTATTCAGTAAGTACTTGCAAAATGAATTTGCATACCAAGCACCATAATAAAAGTAAGATGCAGTAAAGTGAAGGGAAAATACAGTTTCTGCTACTTAGGGCTATAGATTTGTATCAATTGGACAGTTGAGCTTAGGAGCAATCATCTGATATAGCTATAAGGATCATTGGTGTCCCCAGCATCTGTTCACCATAAAATTGGAGCTCCCTGAAGTCACTGATTCCTTCAATATCATGCAAGAAAAGCGTTGTCTGAGTTAGTCTCTCAGAATGTGGCCTGAAAGTAATTTTAATGTGAATTATTCTTGAGATTTTGGGACAGTAGAGATGTGCAAACTTATGTGAACAGATGCATACTTAATCATATAACAGTAATAGGCTAACAAAATCAAACCTTTGTAAGGGGTATTAGAGTTTGTCCATATTATTTTTCATTGTTAGAGAATTTCTCATGTGTATGTAATGTGCTTTTATAAAATCTACCCCTTATCCCCTTATTATCTCCAGCTCCTTCCTTATTCCTACTTTTCTGCCAAATTCATGAGAGTTTTTCTTTGTTTGTTGTTTTGGGGTTTTGCCAACCAATTCCGTTTAGTCCTCTTGAATCTGGAAGAAAACTTTTTATCTAGATTTGGAAAATGTACTTCTATGATATTTTTATTAAAAATATACTCTACATCTTCACTACGGTATTCATCTTTTATGCCCATACTCTGAAGATTCTGTTTCTTCATGATATCTAATAACTGCCCTATATTCTGTTTATGTATATCTTTAAAATTTACCACTGATCTTTACTTAGTGATACAATTCCTCTACTTTGACTTGGACCTTGAATTCTGTTTTCTAGATGTCTAATCCCATTGAAGCTCTCCACTGAAGTTTTTCCTTTCTTTTTTTAATGATTTATTTATATTGTATGTGCATTGGTGTTTGCCTCAATGTATGTCTGTGAGAGTAATGTGTCCCCTAGAACTGAAGTTATAAACACTTGTGACCTGCCATGTGGGTACTGGGAGTTGAACCCAGGTCCTCCGAAAGAACAGACAGTGCTCTTAAATGCCAATCCATCTCTCCAGCCTCCTCCTTCTCCACACACACTGAGGTTATCATTTGGGTTGTTTTTATTTCTTTTTGTTGTTGTTGTTTGATTGTCTGTCTGTTTTAATTTAACTTTTTTTTTTACTTATTCAATTTACATCCTACTCAACTCCTCTTCCTCCCAGTCACCCCCTTGCACTAGGCTTACACTTACCCCTCTACTTCTGCTCTGGACAGGTGGGGACCCACCTGGGTATCCTCTCCACCATGACACTTTAAGTCTCTGGGAGGCTATGCTCTTCCTTACCCACTGAGGCCAGACAAGGCATCCCAGCTAGTAGAACACATCCCACTTCTAGCAACAGCTTTTGAGATAACCCCCCTCCAGTTGTTCAGATCATGAACACACATGAAGATCATGCAGCACATCTGTTACATATGATCCAGGATGCCTAGGCCCAGCTCATCTATGTTCTTTGGTTAGGGATTCAGACTCTGAGAGACCCAAGTGTCTAAGTTAGTCGGCTTTCTTAGTCTTCCTGTGGAGTTCCTATCCCCTTTGGGATCCACCTTCCTCCTATTCTTCCATAAGAGGCCCCAAGCTTCATCCACTGTTTGGCTGTGGGTGCCTTTATTTGTCTGAGTCCTCTGCTGGATGGAGCCTCTCAGAGGGCAACATATTCCTGGCTGCAAGCATAACAGAGTATCATTAATAGTGTTAGAGCTTGGTGCTTGCCCATGGGATGGGTCTCAAGTTAGGCTGGTTTATTTCTAACACAGTTTCAGTTTGACTTTTATTCAACAACTCTGTCTCTTGTTGAATTATATTTTTACAACTTGAATTCAGTTTGTAATTTTATTTATTTCTGTTTTTTTTTTTGTTCTTTTAGAGCATACTCATGCCTTCTCCCTGTCATTTAAACATACTTCATCTATCTGTCTATATCTATCTATCTATCTATCTATCTATCTATCTATCTATCTATCCATCCACCTATCTTTGACTGTGAGTTGGGGGCATGGAAGAAGTTGCAGGAAGAAAAGAGTGTAGTAGAAATTACACAATGTGTATCTTTTGACTGTATGCATTTTGCCACGCACTTGCCTCATGCTTTAAGAAGTACTAAATACATCAGGCTTCCTGGAGCTCAGTTGAGGGATGGTTGTGAGACACCACATGGGTACTGGGAACTGAACCCAGAGAGCTCTTCTGCAAGAACAGCGAGTGTTCTTCACTGCTGAACCATGTCTCTGTCCTGAAAATAATTGAAACTTAAAATAAGGGAGGGAAGTGTTTTGTTATAGTTGTTGTAGGCATTGCCTATGACATGCATTCTTTCCTTTGCATCCACATAAATGAGGAAGGAGAGAAATGGCTCAATAAAGTTGACCTCTGATTTCCACATGTACACCCTGGCATGCACACACTTTACTCACACATACATTTCATATGCACATATTATTGTACATGATAATAATATATTTTTAAAAAATTTTAACAAGTAAAATAAAATAGTCATAAATTTATTTTAAACTAGCATTATTCACATAAGAAGTACATAAAAATGCCTTATTTGTTGAATATTTTATGATTAATATGTATATTTGAATATTTTTGATGAAATTTTAATATTTTCATTACAGTTATTTATCACTTCATGTATTTAGGATGATTTAGGGTGGTGTGAGCTGTGTGTGTGTGTGTGTGTGTGTGTGTGTATGTGTATGTATGTGTGTGGTGTCTTTAAGAGTCATGCTACCTGCAGAGGTCAGAGGACAACATGTAGAAACTGGTTTTCTCCTTCCACAATCTGGGTTATGGTGATCAAACTCAGCTTATTGGGTTTTGTGGCAAATGAGAACTAGTTATTTTAATGATGTAGAAGAAATTTTAATACTGTGCATTATTTGACATGTAAGGTCATAAATGTGATTTTATCTAAACAATGAATACTTTGGCACTTTAAATTCACTATTAACTTCCCAGCTCAGTAAGACTTCATTTATATTGGCTTAACATACATTGCCCTATAAAGCAAAAACAGTTTTAGTGAATGCCACCAGGCTATTTTAAAAGGATTAGATTCATCATAAGGAAAAGTGCATTAACATTTCATAACACTACTTATTAATAAATAATGCCTTGTAATTCTATTATGATGAAATCACAGAATCATATAATATAAACCATACACCGTATAGTATAAATCGTGTAAAGAATTTTCTTACTATCTACCATTCTTTAGGGAAGAACATATAGGAAAGCAGAGAACAAACATAAAAGGCAACAGAATATCTAAATTACATGAGCCCAATGTGAGATAGATATGCATATGACTCACATGAATAGATGTTCTGTAGAATTATATAGAAAACTGAATGAAAATTGAATTTGGTTTGGAACAGAGAATAAGAAAATTGTTTGATTATATGGAAATGAACGAGCAAAATCCTGGGAAAGGACGGTAGCATCACAGAGCTGGTGTTAATGAAGGGCTCACAAGGGGATCGGTTTAGCTCAGATCAGAGAATACTGAACTCATATGCCCAGTATGCAGAAGGAGGAAGCCACAGAGAGCACAAAGAATTCCAGTCTCTCAAAATTGTAATACAGAAAAATCGTAAAGTGGTAAGATAACCAGGAGAATTAACTTCTAATGGTTTCTAAAACCTTCTCTGTCTTTGGACCCTTAGATGGTCCCTTGCAATGAATCTATAAATTGGAATTACTGATTCATTCAAAAAACAGACAGACTGTAAAAGACCTGGATAATTATCCATTTTAAAATGATATAATAAAAGGCCTATAACTTATATATTGGTCATTCTGGCTACGTATAGTAAAGCAAATGTCATGTACAAGGCAACCCAAAGGCCAGAAATAGGGTGTCCAAACAACAGCTACTAAGAAAGTGTACAAGGTCGTCTACCAGCCAGGCACTTGGCAGTAGAGACTCCTTGCAACACCTCTTTATGGATAGAGTAGTAGCAACCATATGATATACCTTAAGGTGTATGTGTGCCCAGGTGAGCAATGCTGGATTCCTGACACAAAGATATAGGGTGAAACTGCTAGGAACTAGTTGTAATTTACTATGCAACAGTAGATGCCTAATACCATGTGAAACAAAACATAGAAACACACAAACCAAGCAAGAGATAGCAGCAGTAGTGTCCCTAGAAGGCTGTAGCATCTACAGAAGATTGACACTTTGACTAATTTGAGTTTTCCAAAGAACTTTCTAGGATAGCTATTTGAAATGGTTGGTATGAAAGAATAAAAGCTATCTAGCTTAAAAAAAGTCTTTTCCATGTTTTAGTTAGAAAATGTATCATGGATAATCATCACAACAAGGAAAAAAACATGTAGTCACATAGCATGCTTGGAAAATACTCTTCATGGGCAAGAATCATCAGATGTTAAATTGCTATACACAAATTAGTGAAATTAATCAGCTAAGGGGGAGTTTAGTTTAATTCTTCAGGCACTGAAGGTTTGAACAAATAATTTGATCAATTAGATATACAATCCTGCTTTTAGACAGTGAATAAGAAATAAAAAAGTAATGTATATGTTTGGAGCAAGTAACATAGTTAGAAAGCCTTCTAGTTTCCAGTAGTCTTCCTTAGAAACAAGAAAAATGGAATTCTGAGAATTTCCTGCAGGACTGGAAAATAAAATGGATGTCAGAATACACAGAAGATCATGCGGGCAGGATATTAGTGAGCAGGACATTTATTTCTAAGGTGCACAAAGGAAATGGAAAAGCAAGTAAAAATAATGTATTGCTGTCTTCATTGACTAATGTTTCAACATTTAGCCTGTTTTTCCTTTATTCATATAAGAAAAATTGATTTTTTTATGAGTGAAAAGATAACTGGTTTGAAAAAAAGAATTCAAATGTCATATATATATATATAATTTTTATAATTATATATAATATATAATTTTTTATTATATATATATTTTTTTAATTAGGTTTCATTGTTGTGAATAGATACCATGACCATGGCAGCTCTTACAAAGGACAACATTTAATTAGGGCTGGCTTACAGTTTCAGAGGTTCAATCCATTATTATCATGGTGGGGAGCAAGGTACTATGTAGGCAGACATGACGCTAGAGGAGCAAAGAGTTCTACATCTTGATTCAAATTCATCCAGGAGGAAACTGTCACACTGGTCTGACTTGAGCATATATATGAGACCTCAAAGCCCCATCTCCATAGTAACATACTTCCCCTAGCAAGGCCACACCTCCTAATCATGCCACTTCCCATGGCAAAAGCATATTGAAACCACCTCATATATATATGGTGGAATGGGAAGGGAGACATGATTATATTATAATCTCAAAACCAAAGTGCACTAACATAAAATCAAAGATCGTCAACTCTTAAGATTATTTATAGTCACTTAACTAGGAGAGGAAAAAAAAGACAGGAATAAAAATTACGTTGTTCCTCTTTTTTTTTCCACCTTTGTGTTGCTTAAATTTAGATACTTTGGATCATGAAGTCCTCTTTAGGCTTAACGTCATGGGGTTAAGTTGACAGAGCATTAAAGATTTAAAAAAAAAGTCTAGCACATAATTGCAAGTAGGGTTCATCTTGGTAGTCTCAGATTCTTAATATTTTTTGTTCGTTTGTGTTTAGTGTGTGTGTGTTTTTTCATATATACATGTGTATCTGTAAGGTCAGAAGTGTATGTAGGATCCATCAGAACAGGAGGGATGGGCAGCTATGAATTGTCCACTGTGAGTGTATAGCACCTGATTTTCAGCTCTCCGGAAGAGGAGCAAGTACTTTTAAGTATTGAGCTATTTCTCTAAACTTTTCCTCAAGGAAATAGAATAAGCATCTGTACTTTTAAAAGCAAATTTGTTAGAATATACTTAACCCATAGTAACACATTTTTGGATATATAGTACTCTGAGTGCCTGCAAGTGTTCTTATTTATGTGGCCACTAAGGTCATGACCTGCATCACCTTGACACCCTCTCTATTGATCTTCTAGGTGTGAAGCAGCTGGATTTTGTTGTTGTTGTTGTTGTTGTTTTCTATCCACCCTTGCTTCTGTAAGTAACCCCTCATCAAAATCCTGTTAGCAACCCCAATAAAAACTTCTTAGTTCACTAAGTTCAGCTCTGGTACAGTCATTACTTTAAAATGTCATGAGTTCTTTTTCTGAATTGAGTAGACTTGCATGTTACATCTCCCCAGGAAAAGGCTGTCACACAACAGTAAAACCACAACCCAGCTGTTTCATCATAAGGAAACATTACCTCAGGTGATAACTCACAAAACCTGCAAACCTGGAGGCCTCTGCCAAACCTGAAGGCAGCTCAATGGATTCTTAGAAACTTCCTGTCCCAGGACTTCTGTGTCCTCAATTCAGGGAGAACTGTCACACAACAGCGAGTGTTTGCATAACAATAATAGCTGGCGATTTTGTAACCTCTGTGGCAAATGGCAGGTTAACAACTCTAGGTATAATCAGTACAGAATCCTTTGAAACCACTATTTTGTCATCTTTCACCTTACGAAACCAGGGAAGAGAGAAAAAATGTAATTTTATGTCATCGAAGTATATTTTAAAAATTAAAATGAAATGATACAAAATAAAACAAAATAAAACAAACAAAAATAAACAAGACAAAACAAAAATACATAAAAAATAAAATAAATGGTACATGAAAGCTTGCTCAGTTGTTATGAATACTTGTTGCTCTTCAAGAGGCCAGGAGTACAGATCCCAGCATCTATGTTATTTGGCTCATAACCACCTACAACTACGAGTCTCAGATTCCAACACCATCTCAGAGCTTCCACGAGTACACACACACAAACACACACACACATACACACACACAAGGAAACAATTTTATTAACAAAATTAAGAACTGTTCATATAGTAGGTCAAAAAGTGATATTATTTAATCAGGCTTCCAAAAAGAAAAGCATAAAAAATTGAATTTAAAATCAACAGCAAAAGTAGGACTAAAATGACCAAACTTTCAATAAAGAAAAAATTATATGGGCACATTATCAACAACTATATTCTAAAAGCCAGACGACATCAATGATAGTCTGTAATGAATCAGTTTCTCAAAATGCATTCAAGAAGAAATAATAACTTGAAATCATTTTGTAGTGAGGGAAGAAATTGTTTTTGTAGTTTAAATACTATTTCGTGAAAAGCCTAGCCTCAAGTGGCTTAAAAAATGGATTCTTCCAAACTTTCTTTAAAAGTTTTCATAAGTAATTTACAAAGTCTTCCAAAACATAGAATTATATAGAACATAGCACAGCTCACCTCGTTCTGTAAGTCCAGAATTATCCTGATGACAGAGTCAGATGAAAACACTATGTTATGATCAGCTACAGCATACTGGCAAACCTAATATAGATACCCATAACAAGGAGTAGCCATTACTATCAATAGACTTTTTTTTCAGTAGTTTCGCTATTGAAGCTTTTAGTTTTAGTTTGAGTTATGCTTATATGTGTGGGTTTGTACACTTTAGCATTACATAGTGGAAGCAGGAAGAGAGAGAGCATAGGATCCACTAGAGTGGCCCACACACGGGTGAATTTTGGTCCTTTTAAAGAACAGAATGAACTCTTATGTTCTCTCTCCATTCTCCACCTTTCAGATTTACTCCAGGAACATAAGATGCTGTTCACGCTGAAAAATCAACCTATGTAGTACACTGTGCCAGCAACAACAGAAGTCATAAAATCAATTGCCAGATATTGCCGATAGAAGGACAGGAGAAACTGAAAACAGTCAAGGAGGAATCTTAAACATCTCTCTTCAAGTCAGAATACATATAGCAGTGCCCCAGAGAGAAAAGAGAACAAGAGAATTCACTGCATTCTGACCTTGTCCGACTAGGATAACTGCAGGGTGCCAGCAGCAGATGACCAGCAGGAAGTACGTGTGAGCCTAAAGCTAGAGGACTCATGCCGACCTCACAGTCAGGTACATGTTTTAAAATAAACTAGGTCAATGAGTCATCTGCTATGCTACATTATACTAGAAAAATACAGATACTAAAGCACTAAAAAAAATGTTCAAGGATCATGATGAATTTACATTATAATGCAAAGATTTAAAACCATTTTATAATACTAAATGTATAAAAGCACATTATATAAGACCTAGAGAGAAATTTTTTGGGGGGTGTTATTGTAGAAAGCCCTTCACTGGAGAGCTGTATTGCTTCTGAGTTCTTGTTTTCAGAACATGAATAGCTATGGAATGAATATTGCTTTATAGATAGACAATGTCATTAATTGGGATAGAGAGAAAAGGCAGTGATTAGGAAAAAAATCTTTGATGAACTTCTAATGACAGTGCTATAATTATGTGTGATTTCTGGATGCTCTTTGTATGTGACCTACTTATTTAAGAGCATTTGATGACTGTTCATTGTACCTATTTATATTTCATGACCTTGTGACTCTATCATTATTTAGTCTCAAATAGCTTTAAGGATAAATATAAAAATGCTCTTCAATTTTCTTTATTTTTGAGAATTTCATACACTTACTCAATAAATGCAATTAAAGACTATTCCCCATTTCACTCTCCCACCACCTCCCATACTCACTCACCAATATTGCTCCCTCCCAACGTTTTCTTGGATAACCTAATAAGTCCATTAATACTTCCCGTTTGTTCTGTAAGACTCTGATGAGCCTTAGTTTCCAGGGACCTCCTGAGTGAACAACGTGCAGCCAGGGATCGGGATCATTGTAAAAGCAAGAGGAACTTTTATTGTTCCAGCATGTTGGGGGTCATCCTGCATCCAAAAGGAGAGGTGACCACGAGCAGCTTGTTCAGCGGACATTTGTACAGTCTCCAGGGGTAGCATAGAGAAACAGCAGCTAGGCACAATATGATTGGCAGAACAGTGTGACTTTTAAACTGTATTTAGGGAATGAGGTGGCAGGGACTTCCCTTGTCTTCGGGTGGCCAAAGGTCCATCCTGTGGTATGTGTCTGTGAGCTCTGGGCCTCCCCCACCCACAGGTTGGTCTTCTCCCCTGCTGTCTGAGGAATGTTGATTAGTCTCTCTTCTGGGGCCTTTCCTGAGCTGACCAGGAATGTTAATTAGCCTCTCGGTTCCTGAGCTGAACCCTTCAGTACAAAGGCCACCCACACTGAGACACTCATATGAAGTATGTTTCCCTCTTTTCCAGAAACTATTCATTGCCAATATCTCCTTGGAATAGGGAGGGGAGAAACTGACTGCTAAGCCATAAATGAAATGTGTACATAGACTGAAATGTTCAAATTGCTCAAATTATGAGCAAATATAGCCTAGCATAAAAAAAAAAGAATCTTTATTAGCAAAATTAAAATATCCAATAGAATTAGTTGTCAAGAACCAGCCTTGGCTTGGAAAGGGGTTCTGAGAGATGGGGTGTCAGAGAACAGTGAAAACAAATGACTCTTGAATTTGTGGGTTCAAGCTGGCGGCCATGTTTTTCTGGAGACCTCTAGACAGACAGCTCATTCTCTATGATCTGCTAGAGGCAGTTCTCCAAGCAGTTCTCTCTTCCTAATCTAAAATCCTCTCTGGCTAGCTCATCTGCTGCAGAGCATAAGCCCAGTCTTTTATTTTACATATCAATCCACTCATTTACTTCAGATTTCCTTCATATTATCTTATGAATCAGCATCCGGGGACCCCTGCCCCTTAATTCTTAGAAAAGAGCTGGCACACTTTTTCTTTTAACATTGCAAAAGAATTCAAAGATCTGCTTACCTTTGTTAAGCACAGAAGGTAAACTAGGTGGGTGGGACCCATCCTGAAATTAGCATTTCTACCACACCTGTGCCTAACCTTGCTCTATCTCAGTCTGACCTTGAACTCAGGAATCTGCCTGCTTTTGTATCTTACTGACAAGATGGTTCATAGTGTAACTGCCTCTGTTCCTTTAGATTCCTGAAGCCCTATTGCATCCTTATATTTTGCATAGTTGAGAAGCTATATATTTTTGAACTCATGCTTTTTTAGTTCTTTTCCACAGCTGTAAGGGTTGTCCTGAAGGTCCCAGCATTTACCGTTTTGCTGAGACATTAGCCACACTTTCACCTCTCAGATTCATGCTGTCTCAGATTATCATGGAGTCATTAACATTGACAGGGATGACATTCCTCAGAGGAATGAGAAAATATATACATTAATATACAAACAAACCTTATACCAATGGCAGCTATCAACAATTGTGGAGACCCATGTCCACTGGCCCTGTCCTAAGGACAGGAACCATGTTATTCTATCCTCACCAAGGCCATGCCATGTTATATATTAATGTGTACTCATATATCCTCATAGTAATCTATCATATCTATATTCTTATATGTAAATATATCTTCAGCCCCCAACCCGTTAACAAAGTTTTGCTAATGTGATAGCTAAAAGTCAATAAATTGTTTATCTTGTGAGCATGCTACAACCTGAATTCTATCCTTTACAATCCACATTTTAAAAAATCAGGAATAGTTGTGAACACTTGTAATCCCAGCATTGGGGAGACAGACACAACTGGATTCTTCCTGAAGCCAGCCTAGAAGCTACCCAAGTCTAAGCACAATGAGAAGCATTGTGTCAAATGAACAAACAACAGCAAAGGAGGATATCACCTCAAGGACAGCCAAAGTTGTTAAACTTGGACTTTCCAAGGTATGCCACCCTGTAGGTCGTATATCATAAAGCACATAGTGCTAAAATTGATCTTAATAATCTGTTTTCTACATTTAAAATGAATTTCAAATGTATTTCTTTAATGAATTTAGAGCCTTTCTTACTATGTCCAAGGCATACAATATGATTGATATTCACTAAAAGATATCCATAGGCGTGCAGTCTCTTGTGTTAACAGAACAAATCAAAGGCCATACTTGAGCAGGGAATACAAATCACTCTCAGGCTGCAACCAATATTGCTTCCTGAACTCCCAATAAACTGTTGAATTTCTTACTATGATTGGCTAAGACCAATGATGCTGTTGTGGCGGAACATTACAGTATCCCAGAGAACAAAGGATGCCAAGGAGAGGCTATGAAACGGAGTTCTAACACTAACATCAGTAGGTTTTAAAAGCCTTTCTGATTCTGCTAATGTGTTGTCAGCATCAATATGAAGTGGTATAAATTAGCAACAGCACTTGCCTGGAACTGAGATCAATCTCAAAATCCATTGGATTACAAAGACAGTAAATACTGAGAGGCAATCAAATTTTCCAATATTGTACTACTTCTTTAAAAATCACTAATTCAAAGTCTGTTCTCAAATAAATATTTTAAAAGGTTGCTCTAAATAAAGAGTTGCTTTTCATTTTTTTCATTGGCAACTCTTTTTTTCCCTTTGATCTGTTATATCATTCTCTCCTTTATTATTCATTTATCATATATTCATTGGGTAGCCTTATATACAGGCAGTGTTAACGAGGTATTAGTATATTCTAGGATAGGTGATGTATAGATGAATCAAACTGTCATGAAGTTGTTCTTGAAAGTCATTTCCTAAGAAAGAATCTTCTTGTAAGACCAGTTTTGGGGAACATGGTTTTAATAATTTAGGAAGTACTTGCATATGTATAATTATGTGTACTTCATGAAACAATGATTGCTTCTAATGCCATCAAATGTCTTTGATGCTTAGATGTTTTCATAGAAAATATTCTAGTTCAAATGTGATACAAAGAATTTTAAAGTTGTCGCAGCAGATGGTATAAGGTAGAAATTGCACACTCCTTAAAGTAATATTGTCTTCAAATCTTGAATAGTCAAAACAGTCCTGAGCAGAACAAGCAGTGTTTGATGCCTTGTCATAGTCTTCAGATATCTGGAATGTCAGTTACAGGAAATCCCACATGTTATCCTAGTTTCTGGGCAACAGGCACATGCATACTGTACATAAATAATAAGGAAAACATGAAAATGAATAAACTGAATGCTAAAAAATATCTTAAAACTTAAGCTCTTCACTCCTTAAGAGAAATAACTGCTATTATAACAAGGAAATAATCTGACCTAGTTATAAACATTATAAATTCATTGTTGTTTCTGGCATGACTTGATAAATATAACAATATTTTTCTATAAACGGTTAAATTACATTATTCCCATAAAAGAGCTCAAATATCAGGAAACAACAAATATGAGCAATTTTTCCCAACATATTAATCCACATAATCCTGGCCCCATAAATTGACCGTGAGATAAGAGAAATGGAACAAATTGAAGGAGAAATAGGATCAACTTCTATTCTAACATGATGCAATCTTTTTTACTTCCCTCTCATCTGGAAAGTGTGTCATATGGGTAATTTCCGTTTTCTTTGTGTACAGGAGGAAGATTATCCATGTCTATTACATAAGAAATTTATTCTCCAGTTCCTAAAAGCCATTGTTTGAAATACGCGTGTCTTTCATAAAGCGGTTAGGACGTAGTTCATCTCTACACAAAGAAACATGGTTTTCCAGTTGAGTTGTGATTGAAAGTATGATGAATGTAATTATTTGAGAAAGTACTTAGGAGTAAATATGTAATAAAAGTAACTTATTTGTTTATGATGTACATTCTTGGTTACAAGCTTAGGAGGTAAACTTGGAAAAATGAGAGCACAATCTCTGAAGAAACTTAAGATTAAAAGAATCCACTGTCCCAGGACACATCCCAGGAAGGGCACATTCCTTAGTCAGAGGACACTTGCTAGATTAACATTCAAGGGAAGAAGGGAGAGGCTGATTAACTTTTCACAGACCACAGGGGAGGGAAGGCCCAGAGCACACAGACACATTCCAGGACATTCCTTGTCACAATCTGAGTCACCTAGAGACCAGACCTGGAAAGGTCAGACTTTATGGTTTGCCCTCATGAACTCTGTATAAAAACTGTTCCCAGCTTTTGTTCAGGGCTTCCTTGCCTGCATGCGGGAGAGTCCTAGTGCACTAGCTTCACTAAACCTCATGTTATTGCAGTGAGTCCCGTTTGTGTGTCTCTGTGGGAGCACGTCCCCTGATTTTGGATCTTAGAGTCCAACAGTGGAAGGTCCTCAGCAAGATATAGAAGAAAAACCATCAACTCTTCAAAATTTGACATACAAAAGTAGAAACATTAAGTACCATTCTGGGCATATTAAACAGCTGGTGGTTCTGTCCTCAAAAAGACTTCACAGAATATGGATATGAGAAAATTTTAAAACTTCACCAGTGGTTTCTTGGGCAGGGGTACCACAGGAATAAAAACAGTATAACCAAAGATTCATAAAAATACAAAAGTGTGGTTTGCTTTGATTATAAATTGTGCAGTCTTTGAGAAGGATAGTTTTTTTTTAACTTTTAATTTCCTGTAAAATGTTTTTTAAAAGAAGGAAAAAGAAAGGAAAGGAAAGAGGCCAAATACATGAAAATTGAGACTCAAATTATGGGAAACCATAGACTCTATCAAAAAGAGAGAGTAAGATATCATCTCTGCATATGATTTTAACGTCTCCTAAAGGTTCATATGTGGGCAGTTTTGTTTCGAATGGGAGATAATGTAAGAGACGGTGGTAATTTGAAGATGTGGGGCCTAATGGATGATAATGCAGGGACTGACCTGATTTTCATTTTTAAATAGTGTCCACCTTTAAGATTCTGGATTTTTTTAAACTATATAAATGCTTCTCCTTAATTCTTATCTTAAAAAGGATAATAGAACTCAGCAGAGATTCACAAGCAATTAAGTTTGTGTTGTAAAAAAAAAACCTAATGATTGTACACTCTGGAGAGAGAGACTAGAGAAGAGTGATCCAAAGAAGTGGAGGGGATTTTCTTAGATTATTTTCTTGTTGATGTGATAAAATATTCTGGCAAAACTACTCAGAAAAGAAGGTGTTTATTTAAGCTTACAGTTGAAAGATCTAGGGCATCAACACAGCAAAGTTAAGGCATCAGGAGACTCAAATAGTTGGTCATGTCATTTCCATAATGAGGAAAGAGGAAACAGAACAAAGGATGATTCTGTTAAACTCATACCAAGCTTTTCATACAGTTTAACACCTATGATGGTTTTTATATGCTCAGTCTAGGGATTGGCACTATTAGAAGGTATAGCCCTATTGGAGTAAGTGTGTCAGTGTAGGGTGTGAGCCTCAAGACCCTTACCCTGGAAGCCAGTATTTTGCTAGCTGCCTTCAGATGAAGGTGTAGAACTCTTAGTACCTCCTTTACCATGCTTGCCTAGATGCTGCCATATTCCTGCCTTGATGATAATGTACTGAACCTCTGAACCTGTAAGCATCCCCAATTAAATGTTTTTCTTAAGAGTTGCCTTGGTCATGGTGTCTGTTCACAGCGGTAGAACTCTAAGACAACACTCAAACTTAGAAAACTGTCATCCACCTCAGTTAACCCAACCATCATAATCTCTCACAGTTATGCTCAGAATCTAGATAATTTAATCCCGTCCTGGTATGCCTCAAGCATGGTCTGCAAGGTGATTCTACATCATAGCAAGTTGACAAACACTGACATCACGGTGGGTAACATGAGTCTCGATTTATGGATTTTGAAGAACCTTTGATTAATTATTTACTAAATAGGCTATTTATTAGAATATTCATGAGAATAATATCAGATTCTTTTTCGGTCTGAAATCATAGAGGGTCAGATTTCCCTCTTAGAGAATTTCATTTTGTAGTTTTCTTGCAAGGATCATGAGAGAGTCAAAATCAAAATGTCAATAATATTTAAAAAGCCAGGGTCTTTTGAGATGACAATATTTCATCACTATACCAGTTCAACAACTTAGAAGGTGTAAATGTTATTTTTAATGAAATCTATTTAGTAAATTAATACAATCTCTATATCTCTATCCTAAACTAGTTCCCAATAAAGACACATTAAAAGAAAAAGATTTAATTTAATGCTTCACCTCAACACTTGTGAAGTTTACTTTAATAACTTAAGATAATCTGACTACCTTCCAGCCAAGAATCACAATAATATTTGCAAGGAGCCTAAACAGAATTTCAAAGATGTTTCACTACAAAGATACATTTTAATGCTCATGAAACATAGGTACCAACATATAATGAGTTTTCCTTGTTTATTTCATATCTAGCAACTTTACTATTTGTCTAAGGTTCTTATTCTCTTCCTCCCTTCTCTTTCCCTCCCTTCCTTTTTTCCTTCCTTTCTACCTTCCTTCCTTCCTTCCTTCCTTCCTTCCTTCCTTCCTTCCTTCCTTCCTTCCTTCCTTCCTTCTTTCCATCCTTCCTCTCTTTCATGTGTATTGGTGATTTCTCTGAATGAAGGTCTGTGTACCATGTGTATGACTGACACCTAAGAACACCAGAAGTGTGTCAGAACTAGAGCTATATGGATGGTTGTGAGCCATTCCCTAGGTGATAGAATTAAACTCTGGCGCAGGGCAGTTAGCTCCTGCATGGGTCCCACATGACTGCTGTCCCAGTCAGTTGGAACCTCAGATCTGGGGAGCAGAAGTGCTAGATTTTCACTGAGTTCACTCCACGAGGTGCCAGGCTGATGGGGGCGGGGGGTGCTCCACCAGGGTGCGGGAAGATCTCACTCAGTCTGAGGTCCCGAAGATGCAGGGCTCTTGATTGGTGGTCTCCTAGCCAAGGCAGCTGACCTGACCTGGAAGGCTGCTGGTATGTCCTTGGGATCCCAAATGCCACCGAGGACCATGGAAGAACAGAGATTGGGGGCTTGCAAACTGGCCTGCAACTGAGAAGAATGAGCGGGAGGGAAGGCCCTGACAGCGCCTCGTGGTTGAGACTATTGGTATGGCACTCACTTGGCTGGATCAAGGCTCCGATTTGCTAGCTTGGTTGAATGGGCGGGGGTCTGTGGCTGGATCATAGAGAAGTCCTCAGTGGGAGATTAGGCAGCAGAGGCAGCAGCAGCCCATTAGTTAAAGGCCTTCTCCATGGTTCCCCATGGCAGGGACCCAAAGACAAGATGAAGTCGATGGTTTTACAAGATTTATTTTCATAGCAAAAAGTAGATGCATCTGGCTGCACCCCTGCTCCCCCAGGGCAGGCCTTTGTTTAAATATCGTTTGTAAGGATGAGGGTCTGAGAAGGAATGATTGATTGGCTATGCCCTCTGGCCATCAGGTATCTCATTAATATGGAAATTTCTTGAGACTGAGTCCTGCCCTCTACCTGTGCGAGGAGACCCAAACCTCTTTGGGAAGGGCAGCATTGCCCTATGTGAGTGAAAAGCACAAATCAATGGAGATCTTAGAACATGTGCCAGGAGCCTGGGGTCTAGGAGCGTGGTGAAATGTATGCCATCCCTCAAAGGGTCTCCTGCCACTTCTAGCCAGTGCTCTATAAGAAACCAAACCATCCTTTCAAGGTCCCACACTCTGGTCCATGAGAAGAACAGCAAATGTGCTGCCAGCCCAGCTTGTCTTTATTCTTGGTACCTCATGATGCGGTGGATGGGGAAGAGCTTTAACAGAGGTAAGACTTGGTTTTATGAGATATTTAGGGTTACTGTTCAATAACAAAACTTTTACCTATCTTAAGTCTAAGTCACTTTACTACTCTAGTTGACGTTACTGACTTCCTTTTGGGAAAGAAACTGCAGTCTCTATCATTAGGCACCTCATCTTGAAACAGCATCGATCAAAATAGGTGTATTAGAGCAAGGTCCTTATCTCAGCACTTAAGAGGTTGACATAAAAAGAATCTAAGTTCTATGTTAACCTGTACTATCTACAGATACAGTCCACTATCAAGAGAAAAAATGAACAAGAGAATGCTCAGTATATGAAACTAAATTTTAGTGAATATTGATTTTTTTAACTTTTTATAGGGAAGATATTTTCACTTTCTTTCTTCTATTGAAATTTTGCTTGCATTTGACTGGCAAGACATAACCCAATATATACTCTGATTATGCCTTTGTCCATCTCTCTCCTACTGGCACATAGTTTCTTCATTTTTTTCCTAAATACAGACAATCAACAGATATTTAACAAATGAATGATGCAATGAATTAATGTCAGATTCCAGGATCTAACAATTATATACAATGCTTGTCTTGTGTATTGAATACTTGCGTATAAACTAACTAAAGAGTGATTCCTCCTGCATTGTCAAAACTGTCTTTTCCATTTTGTTGGTATCATTGCCTGATTTATTAGTCAGGAAGAGGAAAAACTTATTAATTTAAAATATTTTTAGAAAAATCTATTAGATTATTTACAGGATCTTCACTTTACTTGTATTCTGATGTGCTTTTCTTCTGGTAGAAATAAATGACACACATCTGTTAACAGAGACATGAGTTTTACACAATTCTTATTTTTATTCCAAAGTTTGTATCTATGGTGAATAATATGGTAGTCAAATAACTATGGCAACACCAAATGAAGTGAAAATAGGACCAAAATAGCTCAGCAGATATTTGTTCTCATCAATGGGGAAAAAGCTGTCTACTCTGTTCCCACAAAACTACATAAAATACTCATCTCTAAAAGGAGCTACAAGCACAGCCTTCGGTCTGGATTTGGGGTCTGTTTTAGCATCAGAACATATGTGTTTTTATAAGTAATGAAAAATGATGGACCTTAACTGGGAATTTGTATATATGATCAATGATATTGAAGCTAAGCCCATTAATGAATATTCTACTTTTTTATTGCATAGGTTGTTAGCATCGTGTTTGAGTATGGAAAAGTAACGATTAAAGTTGTAAAAATCATGAAAATAAAGACACAAAATATGACGAAAAAAACATCAGAAAAGTAGTTTTTCAATGAAACGTCACACCTTAGAGTGTGTGTGTAGTGTGGCATATTTGTTCATGAAGTTGTTTGTTCATTTACTGCATAACTATTTTTATAAATTATTTCTTTTGTTTTTGAAGTTGTGATATAATAACGTAATTTCCCCTATTCTCATTCTTTTAATATATATACACACACACACACACACACATATGAGAGGGATGAGGGAGAGAAGCAGGGTAATGAGACTCTTGGTCATGTCTGGCTTGGCTAGCTTGCTTGAGTTGGGGGCCTCTGTGGCTGGAACACAGAGAGGTCCTCCACTGGAGACTAGGCAGCGACTCAGTAGTTGTAGACCATCTCCATGGTTCCCCATGGTGAGGAGCCCCAAGTACAAGAGGAAGCCCAAGGTTTTAAAAGGTTTATTGTCATGGTGGAAAGTGGATGAATCTGTACCCCATGTCCTCATACCTTTTGTTAGTAGTAGGAGGATCTGGGAAGGAATGCTTAACTGGTTATGCCCTATGGCATTCAGGTATCTCATTAATATGAAGATCTCTTGAGGCTCTGCTGCCTGTAGTCACACCCTCTACCTGTGCTACCTGTGATATGTGATCTAAAGCCACAAACCTTTCTTTGGGAGGGACTGTGGATAAGTGAAAGGAACCAGGGCCCAGGAACAAGGCTGAACTTTTACTGTCCCATTAGAATCACTGGGGTTCAAAGCAGACTCAACTGGGTATCCCACTGCCTCTCACAGCCCACCGCTCCACACCTGGGTTTTGAGGGAGAACTATGCCCAGTTTTCTGACAAACTGCCAAATTAATTTTCAAGGTTGTTGTACAAGTTGGTGCTCCCAGCAGCAATTGAGACATGTTCTCTTTGCTCAACATCCTCCTCAGCATGTGGTGTCATTTGAGTTTTTGACCTTAGCCATTCCGATATGTACAAAGTTAAATCTCAGAGTTGTTCTAATTTGCATTTCTCTAATGACTCTGAACATTGAACACTTTTTAAGTACTTCTTGTCCATTAGAGATTCTTCTGTTCAGAATTCTCTATTTAGCTCTGTACCCAATTTTTTAATTAGGTTATTTAAATTGATGGTGTCTAATTTCTTGAGTTCTTTATATATTTTGGATATTAGTCCTCTGTCAGATGTACAGTTGCGGAAGATCTTTCTCCAATCTGTATGTTTTGTCCTATTGACGGTGAAAAGCTTACAGAAGCTTTTCAGTTTCATGAGATTTAATATGTTTTTTAAAACAATTTACTCAGTGTGCCTAGGTATAGTGGCTTACTGAAAGACACAAATTTATTATAATAAATATAATTACTAAGCTCTTACAGTTTTCAAATTTTATGCTACTCAGCATGAAAAATAAGAGAAACAGTCAACAGATACTATAACTGTAAACGCTACAGAAAGAAAAGTAATATAGGCTCTGACACTCATTGAATATATGTGTACTGTTTTTTTCTTATGAGTAGTAATATATATTTTAAACTTGATCTGGGAACATGTATTTTGTTTTCAAGTAAAAAGGATAGCATGCAATCTGTGAATGAACTTGTAAAATAAAAATTGGATTTAGAGCCAGGCAGTGGTGGCACATGCCTTTAATCCCAGCACTTGGGAGGCAGAGGCAGATGGATTTCTGAGTTGGAGGCTAGCCTGGTCTACAGAGTGAGTTCCAGAACAGCCAGTGCTATACAGAGAAACCCTGTCTCAAAAAAACAAAAAACAAAAAAAAAAAAGGATTTAATTATACTAACTTCATTTTTGGTTTCTTAAATTCTAATTTAAATATCACAATGTACGTGGAGATAATAATCCTAGAAATTATAGAACATGTCCAATCAACAGAGAAATGAAAGATTCTACTTGCATTACTGAGATGCCCTATATAATTAGGACTTTACATTCCTTTAGACTGATATTAAAAATTTAATGTACTTGAAAAAATATTTTCTGGTTATAGCTAGAAGCACATAAGTAAGAGGGATAATAAATTACAGATAGTCCAGGCACCGAATAAAACAATTTGTGAGAACTTCAGGAGGATTTTGTGTAACAGAAGAGATCAGCTTTCAAAGAGCATGACAAGCATCTGCTCTTTAAAAATCTGAGTTCATAGGATGATTTTACAATGCTTTTCATTTTTAATTAATATTGTTTCATAAAATATATTTTGATCAAATTATTTTCTCTCCTCCAACCTCTCACAGATTCTCCCATCTCTGCTCCCAACTTTGTATTCTTGAAATCACAATAACAAAAAATCAAAACAAATAAGTACAACAACAAATAGTAAGACAAACAAACAAACAAAAAACCCTAAAGCAAACAAAACATGCATGAAGAAAGAGAAGATACATTTTGTATTTAGGACAACTACTCTTGCTGTCTTGTAGTATAATTAAAGTACCCAATAAAACTCTGATTGAAGAAAGTTGGTTTTCCCTTTCCCAAGAGTTTCCCAATCAGTTGCAAATAATTGCTTGGTTAGTGGTGAAAATTTGTGGCTACTTCCTTTTCTAAGTGGTGGGATTTAGTCTGGTGTGAGCCTTTGACTCTGCCAAGTTGGTAATGAACTTTATAAGAAAATTATTTCAGAAGCACCTTGCTCTTATGGGATTATTTTCGCCTTAGAACAATTCAAAAGCCAAAAGAAAAAGGAAAGGACGCAGTTCATGGTGATGGTGGCGGCACATGCCCTTTGTCCCAACACAGGAAGCAGAGGCAGAGTTAGAGACCAGTCTGGTCTACAGAGTGAATTTCAGGACAGCCAGCAGAAACACTGGCTTGTGTGTGTGTGTGTGTGTGTGTGTGTGTGTGTGTGTGAGAGAGAGAGAGAGAGAGAGAGAGAGAGAGAGAAGATCTAAGACTATGCTATGTTACTAGTATGTGGGCAATAACTGAAGATCTATAAAGAAATGATTTTAAAGTTTCACTGTTCTCAGAAATAATGGACTGAGTGCAGACTAAAGTGAGAGAGCCCCATGGATTCCACCTCATCATGAGAAATGCTTAATGCACATTAGTGCATCTGGGAGCTGGTCTGTTCACCCACACGGACTTAATCGTGTCACATTGGCTGTACTAATCGCTTTGTACATTGCATGAGAGTGTACATTTTCTGAACTCTCTCTTTTGTTCAGTATCAGTACTTATACCTCCCCACAAGAAGGAAAATCACTCATAAAAAAAAAGCATCAAAAATATAAAACATCGTTCTGCATTTCTCTAGCTTCACAGACATCTTTCATGCTTGTAGATATTTTTACTCCTAAGACAGGCGACAGCCCTGCTTGCCAAACCCAAACGTGTTCAACAAAATTTTCAGCAGCTGGTATGAAAATAAGCCAGTTTTATGCAAATTAGTGATTTTCCTAATCAATTTTTAACTACAAAATTAAATTTGAAAAATTGAGTTCATTTTTAATGAGATAAAATACCAGATCACCTTCTTTATTCAAGTTGTATTAAGCCTCTGATTTTAGGAAATATTTCTGTATGGTCAATGTAGTTTCTTGATAGATTACAAGTTTTAAACATACTGTACTGCTTATTTTCATGGAAAGATTGATTGCCATATTTTCACAGTAAATATCAAAAAGCAAAATGTTAATATTAATAATTTTTTTGGAGGATAAGACATCACAATATAAAAATACTATTTTTGATGTTGAAGTAAATTAGCTCTCTGTTGTCTGTGCTGCTGTTTCTCAAAGTGAAAATTAAGAAAATATTAATAAACTACATTTTTTCTAAAGTGATGAATAGTTTTCAAAGAAACATAATTTGCTATTTTATTATTAAGCTATTTCTTATTCCATCCAATGATATTTGATAATAAAGTGTCATACTTGCTTATGAGACATAATCAATCTTGTTATATACATATATACACACATAAGTTTTCCAGTTTTATGTCCTTTGTCTTCAAAGATGAAGGCATTCAACCTAAATAATAATTATTTTTGTATTTTTAGTCTTTGGTGCCAATTTTCGTGGAATTACAATTAATAATGTCTCTGGATTTTTATGTTTTTTTATGTTTTATTTTCAGGAAACTTTAAATATTGAATTCAGAGATAAAGCAACATGGTCTAGAATCCAGGATTTTAGGATGGGTATTGAAGATACTCTGAGAGGATACTGGGAAGGAGTTACATGCTAAGGAAAACATGGAGGACCATTTGACTCCCACTAACCTAAAAACTTGTAGGAATTCCCAATATTGTGAGCTGAGATTTTTTAAACAAGATTAATTTTTTGGTATGTAGTTTTCCTAGCTTCCGTGTTTTGGTTTGATAGACATCAGTGTGGCAGCAATGAATAACTTTCTATAGAGTAGTTTATATTGAAATGAAAATCAAAAGTACTATTTTTTAGTTGAAACTATCAGCTGTGCATCTTATCACACTCAGTCCTTTCTGTTCAAATGTTTCCTTCTCAACTCTGAATTTTCGCACTTTTGTAAATATCTAGCACTAGCTATAGAATACACACATACTCATTAAACAAATTAACAAAAATAAAGAAATAGCATTACCCAGGTTACACCAGTGATGGATTGATTATTAAGAAATTATGATTATAGATCGTATTCTTTCCAGCTACAATCCTATTGACTGCCTATTTTACACATATGACAGACTTCTTTCTTGTTGCTAATTTTCCTTTTTACTAAAAAGTAACAAACTAACAAACTAAAAGTAACAAGGAATTTTTTGTTACTAAAACCAATCAGAACCCTTAACAGACACAGATGACCACCAAGATTGCTATCTGAGTTTCTCTCAGTGTGTTGATTCTCTTCTCCATTAGTACTTGCTCCTTCTAGGCTGTCTTCTTCCATCCCTCATTTATTTTCTTCTCTGCATATTGTTTTAGGTTAAGCCTGTGTGTGCTAATTGTATCTTTAGACTCAGTCATCCTTAGTGCAAATCTTCATCTACAGATCTGGATCACATACTTGATCCAGTGTTCTGTGTACATGGAAACTTTTCTAAATGTTTCTTTTTTCTCCCAAAAATTTGACTTTGAAGTAGATACTTGACTGTTAGAAGCTTATGTGACTTCCCTGGACTTCAGAGTTCCCATAGAATAAAATGAAGAACATTTTGCTGTATAATTGTGAAGCTTTCTCTTATGGTCTAAGCTTCTGTGCCTTCTCCAGAGTATGACCTGATGCTTCCTGCCATTTGTGTCCACTTTTTAAAATAGCTTCTACCTGGAGTATTTAGAATATATGCACCTCTTTTTTTTTTTTACTCTGTTCTCTACTTCACACTACAAAAGTTATGTTTTAAAGAATAGATAGCATTCCATCAAAGGAAAAAAATAGAAATCACAATACAAGAGCTTACACAAAGTCGAAGAAAAACCAGCAAAGTATAGGATAAATGCCTTTACATATACAGTCACTCCAACAGAAATCCTATATCATATATATACATTTGATGAATTTCTGTTTATGTATTTATATACATGAATTCATACATATATACACATGTACATATGTATATAATGTTAGCATATGTATATGGGTACCAGGCACTATTATATACTTTTATGTAATTTCTTAATCTTTGCAAGTATCTATACTTTAGGTGACAGATTTTTTTATATTATACCCAGATAATCTGAAGCACAAAATACTGTGTCATTCTAAAGTACAAATAGAGTTGAACTTCAGAACCCACCAGGAGGACCCTGAGTCATTGTGGGAGTGAGCAGAACACATTAAAATATCTCTCTATTTTTCTGTATCTCCAGTTTAATTGTGAGAGATTGTATATCAAAGCCTAGAATGATACTTTATTGTACAGAAGCTTTGTTGAGCAACAGTTAGAAATAGAAAAAAAATCATAAGAAACAATCTTAAGAGTGTTTTCTGAAACAATAGACTTAGCTCCTGTCCAATGCATAGGATCACACCTGGATCATCATTTTCCTTCTCCTTTGATTAATATCTTCAAGGACTTTTCTTAAATCATAATAAAGTAACTATCTAATGGACTTGTGATCCATGTGCTATAGAGATAGAAACTCTTTGTTTGGCAATAGATTAGTCACATGGATTGGTTACCACTTAAAAATCTCTTACTCTTTTTTTTTTTTTTTTTTTTTGAGACAGGGTTTCTCTGTGTAGCCCTGGCTGTCCTGGAACTCACTCTGTAGACCAGGCTGGCCTCGAACTCAGAAATCCATCTGCCTCTGCCTCCCAAGTGCTGGGATTAAAGGCGTGCACCACCACTGCCTGGCTTCTTACCCTCTTTCAAAACGTGTTTAGAAAAAAGAAGCAGATGAGTAGCAAAGTTATAGGTCTTACTCCAGGCACTATGCTTACTTTCTATAGCCTGAACCTAATAAAAATGGAGTGACTAACAACTTGTTTTTCTTCACGACTAATGACTCAGGCTGGGTGAATTTGTGCCTATACATAGAAGATCATGACATCAAGTTACGGTTTCATGGAGGCAGGGGAGTGGGGATAAAGAGGGGGGCATATGCTCAGCGAAGAAGGGTAGGGGTGGGAGAAGGGACTATGTGTGTGGGGGGGACAGGGAAGAGCAGTGATCAAGATGCAAAATGAATAAATAAATTAATGAAAAAAAATCATGGTTTCATAGAAAGATAAATTGAGCTTTTCAGGAACAGTGAAGGAATGAATTGTGTATGTGAGAAACTCAGGAGAAAGTCTAGACATCCCCTGATCATGTGTTTAGATTACTTAAGACCTGCTGTTCAGTTGATTAGCATTTGTAAATGCTCAGTATTTTCCTTTTCTTTTAGGGCAGAATTATGACATAACTATCACCTGAAACATATTTTGGGCAATAGAATTTAGGAAGCTGCAAAAGCTTGCCAGTGCTAATTCTGGTCTTTAAAGTTTCAAGTTTTGTAAGGCTCCATGGTTTGCTGAACAATGAGACCCCGGACTCAAATAGTATGTAAAGGCAAAGAGTGTTTTATTCTGTAGAAGTTCAACATACTGAGGTCTCCTCATTACCAAAGAGAGAGTCCCCAAAGTGAGCTCTCAGGTCCAATTTAAATAAAGCACATTGGAATTCCAGGGTAGATCATCTTTGTCTAGGCATTCTGGAACCATTATCGGGGCATGAAGGCTGGAGCCTGGAGAATTTTTCTATTAGTAATTGACTTAGTCTCCTTAACTGCCAATTTGAAGTCTGTCATGGAATCAGCCTAGCCTTCTCAGTTTATGTTGGACTTAAGATGTTCCATAATATTCCCATGAGAAGTAGCTTGTTTGGACACCATCAACCTAAAGGAATCGAGAACCACATGGACTTAGCAGAGTAGGTCAGTTGAAAGAACTAATTTCTACCACCATTTGTTGAAGACTGTGTCTTTTCTCCAGTGTATTTTTGGGATCATTTAATGTTTTCTATTTGTATCTTCTTAATTTCTCTTTCTGTCTGTTGTAATACTTGTCACTTTGTCAATTAATATGCTGTTTGGACTTTTTCCTTGTTTCTTTTGGTGAATTGAATGAAAGGCCTGTCAACTTGTTTATCTTCTCAAGGAACCTGCTACCAGATTTGCTGATTGTTTCTATTGTAGTATTTCTCTTTCATTAATTTCTACTTTCCATTTTTTCTCTTCCATCTACTAGATAGAGTTTAATTTTTTCTCCCTATGCCCCAAATTCTTGAGTTGCATCACCTATTTATGTTTGTTCCTATTTGTTAATTTGAGTATGCAGAGATGGGAAAACTGGAAGCCCATATGCAGAAGAATGATATGCACACTATTAGGTATTTTCTCTCTTGGTGATGAAAATATAGGCCAGATCAGACCAGTTGAAAGCAGATAAGTGCAGATTTATTTGGGAATGGTCCCTGCTCCCAAGCCAGTTCATATGTCCTGAAGAATGAGGAAATGACATGCCCAGGCTAAGGCATGAAGGTTTTCTAGACCTTAGGCAAGGAATGATGATGTGTCAGCCAGGAGCTGGGTCTGTGCCCAGGTATGATTAAAAGCTAAGCCCCTGGGCAGGCACTTGGGCCTTCTGGCCATATCAGAAAGGTGGTTTCATTGGCTGCCAGAAATATGAAAAATGGCTTTTGTTTCCATTTCCTTGTTCAGAATTTTGTCAGTGCAGGCAGGCAGGATTGGGAGAAGGATAACAGACAGGGTTCCTCAGCAGACTCCAGCAGCAAACTCCTACCAAATAACCACAATGCACAAAAATCAACTCAAAATGGATTAATGCTCTCAGTGTGAAGCCTAAAGTGCTAAAAAACGATAGAAGAAACTACTGTCATAATATAGTCTGCTATAAAGACATAATGTGTAGGTTCCTGCAAGTATCATGACTGGCGGGGAGACGATCTGCCAAGGTAAAAATAAAACTTACGACTTAACTTCTGTAGTAAGACCAAATGGTTTTCTTACACATTTAAATACAGAAAAAACTTTGGAAACAATTTCAGTGTAATTATTACAACGAGGCTTTAGGTGTGGTTACATCAAACTCCTTTGCAAAATACATATCTTTCCGCAAAACACCAGTGACCTTTTATACAAGAATAAGGTCTATTGACTGAGAAACAGTTAAGAATCTGGGCCTTGGGAGGAAGGATTTGAAATACAAATAAAGATGTATTCTATTGACTGAGAAAGAATACTAAGGTTAAGGGCCGAAAAAGGAAGGGTTTGTGATAAGAGTTCTATTGACTGAGAAACAATGCTCAGGAATTTGAGGGATTAAGGTGAATGTTGGCTACATAGAACATCAAAGAATCAGAAAGTTGTTAGACAATATCCACTGCAGGTTTCTGGGGAACAGATGCCATATTTTTTTCATTTTTAAAAGAATTATTTATTTACTTTATGTATATGAGTACATTGTAGCTGTCTTCAGACACACTAGAAGAGGGCACTGGATTCCATTACAGATGGTTGTGAACCACCATGTGGTTGCTGGAAACAGAACTCAGGACCTCTGGAAGAGCAGTCAGTGCTCTTAACCGCTGATCCATCTCTGCTCCCTCCCAGATGCCATGTTTAACTTTGAAGAAAAAAAAAAAACTTGTGATTTTTCTAGTGCTTATCTGAGAGTACAAGGATCACAAGCCCTAAAACAGAACTGTTGGAAAGGTCTTTCTGTTAGTAATTCTGTCTAAACTCCACCTCCACAGTTATCTGGCAACAGCCAGGTATGCTCCTCCCCACAGTCACCTGGCAACAGCCAGGTAGGCCTGCCCACTATAAAAGGGGGTGCTTGCCCCCTCCTCTCTCTCTTACCTTCTTGCTCTCTTAATCTCTTGATCTCTTGCCTGTAGATTCTTTCTGCCCCCTCCCCCCTTCCCTTCCCCCTCTCTCCAAGTGGTCATGGCCGGCCTCTACTTCTCTGATCTAATTTTTATGTCTTTATACCTCAAATCTTTAACACTCTTATCAGACATCTCTCTAGAAGAAGATTTGGATACATGTGCAACCCAGTCTCTTATCACAACCTTATCTTCCACTGATCAATAATCTTAGCTCTCATAAGTTCATCATCTTGCTCATAAAATTGTTTTGATCTGAACTGTTGTTCTTTAAATATTCTATTAAAAAAAACTTATCTTTCACTGCAAAGCCCACCTTAACTCGGTAAAATAGTTGAGGACACAGACTTGGAAGTTGAACTGATGTGGAAAAACAATCATGTTAGTTTGTCATAAACCAAATTTACATTTACTGTATGGCACTGAAATTCTATTAATAGAAATCTATCAAACATAAATGAAAACATTTTTAGTCAATCAATTCTGAAAGGCCCAAACTAGTAATACCCTAAGTAAAAACTATTTGGAATGTAAGCAATCATTGTTTATATGTAGTCAAATGAAAGACTCTTAAAAAATAAAAACAAATGACCTCAACCAATATAGATTTCCCTTTTTAAGAAGACTTAATCAAATGCTAGTGCAGGATGATTTATGTACTTGAAGTATTTTTAAAAAAAATATGTATATTGGGAAAATCAGCAAAGTGGTTGCCTATGTAGTTTGGTGTAGATATTGCCTAGGAAGGCAAAGTAGCAAACTTTTTGCAATGAATCTTAGTGAGGGATTGAGTGCAGTGAGGAGACACCATGACCAAGACAACTCTTAAAAGAAAGCATTTAGTGTGGACTTGCTTACAGTTTCAGAGGTTTAGTCCATTGTCATCAAGGTAGGGAGAATGGTGGAATACAGACTCACATGGTGCTGGAGAAGTAGCTTATATAAATATAAATTTCACTTTTATTTCCTCAGATGAAGTGATGTGATGAGAGCCATACCCAAGATGTACAAATATGTTGCTTGGGTTGATGTTTATCTAACTATCCCCAGGCCTCGGCTTGGAAGTTTCCACCTCCTTACAATCTATGTTTCTGCAAGTCCAGACCTTAAAGGCTTCAGCTTTCAGCCTCCATCTGCAAAGCTAAGCCTAGAATGTTACAGCTTCTGAGAGTTACTGATGAATGAACTCACACTTTTTAGCTCTTTCTGAACTTTGGGTGGCTGGTTCAACTCAGCTGTGCTGGCTAAAATTGCTCTCCAAGGTGACTGATTCAAATCAGCTTGTCTTGGCTTCTGACTGAATTGCTCTGCTTGGACTCTGAACTCAATTGGGCAGTACCAAACTGAACTGAATCAAATTGAGCTCTCCTTCATTGCTGTTTAAGTTTCTTCTCTTTCCTCTCTCTTTATCTGAAAGCTGGGTGTATCCTATCTCTGACTCCTTCTGTCAAATATTTCTCTGATTCATCACTTTGTCTAACCCTCAATTAGACATTTGAGATTAAAGGTGTATACTAAATGTCTATCTCTATTCCAGCCATAAGGATCACTAAGGGTGTGTCTGTATTCCAGCCAGAGGGATAAAAGGTATAGGCATTTCTACATTCCAGCTAGATTGTATTTTAGGATGTGATTCTTTGTCAGAACAGCCATGTTTTTGGATTAAAATTTCTCTACAAATTTGAGAGTTCCACATCTCAATCCACAGGCAACAAAGAGAGAGCGAGAGACTGGTTCTGATTTGAGCTTTTGAAACACCAAAGCCTATCCCTAGTGACATACTTCCTCCAATAATGCCATACTTCCTAAGAGTACCACTCCCTTAAGACCATGTATTTCAATATATGAGTTTATAAGGGAATTCCTATTTATACTACCACAGAATGATGGCATGGGTGTGGTTACATATTTTCTGTCAAAATTCATAATTTTATACCATAATTCCCAAGGGTGGGCCTTAAAGTTTCTGCCCAACATGATCACTAACTCAAGATTCCTGTAACCCTATCTTATGTTTCATTGTTTTAGAACTGAAGGAGACACTTTATACGTTTAGCAATCTATTTTAAGGATAAATGGCTAACCACACAATGGGGATCAGAGGGACAAAGCCCTACAGGTTCCTAAGCAGAAGAACTTCTGTTTCTATGGCTAGGGATGTGGTTCTCTTTAGATACATCGGTACTTTCAGCTTGGAGGCTGGTCATCTTACAGTTTTGACTTTTACAAGAATTTTAGCATACAAGTACAGCTATTTATGAACTCAATTGTCAGATGTTCTTTTCAGCTCTAAAAGTAGAAAGTGTCACTTCTAATCACAGCTTAGTGTTCTACTGTTCAGTCCTTATCCCAAGGTATACAGTAACAGATTTAGAATCAAAACTGCTATCATCACTAAGGAAATTACTAAGGATTTAAGGGTTCTGTGTTAGGACTTGAATTCATATATTTATATATATTTCTGGCATTATAATGTGTCATACTTCATAGACTAAAATGTGAATGAAATAATATAAGTGCTGTATATATACACACAGATAAACCCATATGTACACAAATATACAACCTAAAAAATTCTCAAATTTATCTAATTTATTTTTACAATAATTTTTAGGGTGATTTCAACCAGTGTTCTTACTAACCAGAACATATTTTACTCAAATAAATTATTTCTTTCCTGGTTACAAAATGGTAGTTGTTTGTAAGCATAGTATTCCAATCCTATCATTATTTTGCATTTTACTGTGTGAAAGTACAGTTTGTTCTCTCATAATTATTGATTTATATTTGTAGCCATGATCTCATATTTTATTTTACTTACTGAATTATATTAAATTATTTTTTTTTCGAGACAGGATTTCTCTGTGTAGCCATGACTGTCCTGGATCTCACTCTGTAGACCAGGCTGGCCTGGAACTCAGAAATCTGCCTGCCTCTGCCTCCCAAGTGCTGGGATTAAAGGCGTGCGCTACCCCTGCCTGGTGTATTAAATTATTTTTATTACTTCTTTCCAAGGCCAAAATTTCCAATATTTAACAAATTTAAAATCTTTCAAACTACTGTTGTTTCCTTTGGTATAAATCTATCTTTTTCATCCTCATACAGAATGTCTAGATGTATTGATTCCCTTCAGGAACTGATTATTTTGCTAGGAGAATAGTATTGAGAATTCCACATGTGAAATATAGCTCATTGATGAGGTTATCTTTCTTCTGCTTTTTTTAAAGATTTATTTTATTTATATGAGTACACTGTAGCTGTCTTCAGATACACCAGAAGATGGCATCAGAACTCATTACAGATGGTTGTGGGCCACCATGTGGTTGCTGGGAATTGAACTCAGAACCTTTGGAAGAGTCAGTGCTCTTAACCACTGAGCCATCTCTCGAGCCGAGGTTATATTTCTTTTAGCTTTCTATATTCATACAGAGTTCACGAAAGTCTGCTAAATTTAATTGAATATGTATTTAAATTATATATTTAAATAATGAGTTTATTTGAAAGCCTTCAAGTTTTACTCTAGCACCAGAAAATTCATCATTGCATTTCCCTTAGGTGACATGCATCATTGCATATTTTAAATACTTCTGCATCAGTCCAAAGGCTGCCTTGCCACATGAGTGATTTCTGCATTATTCAAATCATATAAGATACTCTATATGTATAATTCAGCTAATGCTGCTGGGTAAGATGATGATATAAGCACAGGCAATTACCTTCTTTTTTGGATCCTACTGCAATGATCAAATGATATCCTAAAGGGGTTTCTGAATGCATACTGAAAAACTAAGGAATAAGCTTTACAAGAAATGATGGTGATGAATTCTAATTAGATATAGAGAAAGAAAACAGTATTATTTTCCTTCTTTGAATGTATTATGTTACTTCATGATAAACCTTTTTATATCATCATAAATGTACTCTGAGGTGCAGAGCAAGTATTAAGTCTTCAGTAAAATATGAATAAGCATGATTTGAGTGTGGGAATTTGACCACATACATACAAGAATATAAAGACTTAGTATGATGTCCAAGCCAATATTATTTTCTCAGGCTTAAGTGTCTCATTCTACCAAGTGCCAGGGAGTTCAGGCACACAGAGATTAGAAATACATGTATTTGAAAGCAGCTCAACTTTAAGCCACAAGGTAAGGGCGACAAACAACCTTTAGAAAGCTGAAGTAGCATTTGAGAAAAAGTCATGACAATGAGCAATAGCACTAAGAAAGATACTGACAGCAGTGTCACTATGATTGGTGAGCCACTCTCCTTCTACAAGGAAGAATGAAACATAGAAACATCAGCTCAACATCAATAAGAGCAAGGGATGTAAAATTCACAAAATGAATAAATACAAGAGGACACAAAAGACTTAAAGCTGACTAGCAAATTCAGAAATATAAAAACCAAATAAAACTAAAACCCCAAATGAGAATATATTCTTTCCAAATTATAGCATTTCCTATTCTTAACAGACGTAAGAAAAATTGCATGGTTGGATTTGTCCTTTACTCTGCCTCTTCATTGATGAATAGGCATGTCCAATACAGCTCCTGGCCATTTATTCTGTGCTTCAAAGTCAGAAGCCATCTGAAGCCTGTCTGATATGTCACAAAGCTGGCTCAGTGTAAACTGATTGATCTAAGCAGTATTCTAACACAAAACAATGGCAACAACAAAAATTAGACTTGTGCCATTCATTTTGGATCAGGTAATGAATATAATGTTAATACTTATCAAAATCCAGGAAAAAAGCAACTAATATGAAACAATAGAGAATTACTTGGGAAATATGATTGCTTCAGATATCTATAAAATAGACATTATATCTAAAGAACACACGGTTGCAAAGTGAAGATTTTTGAAAGTGAATGGGAGTTTTGTTTCTTCCTTTTCTTTTTCTTTTTGGATGCATTTAATATGATACTTCAAAGTAATGGATGGGTATAAGATTTGTGAGTGGGAGGGATGGGGAGTACAGAAGGGAAAGAAAGCTTTATTAGATGTAAAGTATAAAAAAAAATAGCCTAACAAATAATGAGAAAAGATTGTTTTCATTTTAATTACAAATGTATGTATGTTCATATGTGTGAGTTTGCACATGTGAATGCAGTCCCATGGATGCCAGAAGAGGATATTGGATTGTCTGATGCCCAGGAGGTGGAGTTACAAGTAGTTAAGAACTCTTTGATATTGATGCAGAAAACTGAATCCAGGTCCTTTACAAAATCCTGCATTCTTTTAATTGCTGAGATATCTCTGAAGGTCCGAGGCTGTATTCCTTCTAAAGAAGAAATGAAAAACATAGCACAGAAATTCCAGGATTTGAAGAAATTTATATAGAATTCTCATTTCCAATGAACAAAAAGAAAATGCCAAAATGTTGTGACTGTTCTCTATACAAAGTAAGGGCATGACAGTCACAAATTTTATTTTCCAGATTTTATTTACTTACATATTTAATATGGGCATATGCCTCCATTTGTCTGTGTGCCAAATGGACTCAGTACTATCAGTGGCCAGAACAAAGCATCAGAATTCAAGTTTCACTCTGTTAGCTACAGTATAGATGCTGGGACCTGAGCCTGGCTCACCTGTAAGAGCAATAAGTGCTTATTGCAAGATACAGTTTGAGCTCTTCTTCTTCCTTTTTGTTAAGTCAAGAGATGTGCACTGTACCAAGTTTTCTCCTTTAGATATTGCCCACAGCGAAAAGGTACATGCTACTAAACAGAGCAGAGCAAAATATAGCATCAGACATCTAGAGAAAGAATAAGTGTTCATTTGTGTGAGCCTCTGAGGTTTTGATGTGGTGAATTGGGCAGGAAGTCCAGCTAAATGTTAAGTTGGTTTGTGGTAATCCATAATTAGGCAGTGGCATCATGGGGCTATACCATTCATGAATGCGACTAGTGTTCTTTGTAGGATGAGAGTCAAGAGATTGCTCTGCTTCCTCCTTCTCTCAGCCACATGAGGATATTTCAAGAAGTTTGGCATCTGCATTCCTGGAAGAAGATCTCACCAAACTGCACATTTGGCAGCACCTCACTGTGAATTTCAGCCTCTTGACTTAGGAGAAAGAAATGTTTATTGTTTCAGGTAACCAATCAATGATAGCTTCTTATTCCAGTTTGAACTCTCTAAAGTCCATGCTTAGTGAGAGAATTGATTTTAAAAGATATTTATTTAGTAGTGCTATGAATATTTGAAATGTGTTTGATATTATGATTCATTAAAAAAAGTCCAAAATAACTTCAAGGAAAGAAATGTCTAAATAGACAGATGCTTCTTAAAGACTGAAAATATGACTTATCATTGAAAGGCTTCTATGCCCAGACAGTTTTATAAACTAATCCATTCCAAGTCTCTCAAAGAAGATATTATTCCTAAATTATACATGCACACTATTCGGCAATTTACTAGGATATAAAATCATCACACTTTGCTTTGTAAAATAAACACAGCCAAAATAGCATCTAGCATAAAAACAAACAAACAAACAACAACAACAAAGAAACTATTTTTCCCCCAGAAATAATATAACCTCAGAGTTTACAGTGAGATCAAATATCTGGATCAAGCAACATCCTTCAGAATAGCCACAAATAGTATTACCATTGAAAGGCTTCTATGTCCAGACAGTTTTAGAAACTAATCCATTCCAAATCTCTGAAAGGAGATATTATTCCTAAATTATACGTGCACACTATTCAGCAATTTACCATCGTCCCAAAAGCAATTGAGAGATTAAACACAATTTCCATCAAAATTCCAGCACAATTCTTTAGACATCTTAAAAGAACAATATTCACCAGCATTTTAAAAAAAAAGCCAACCTCAGAATACTTAAAACAATTTTGTACTTCTGGAGGTATCACTAGCCCTCGTTTTAAGCTGGAGTACAAAGCAATAGTTAAAAAAATCACATTTCATTGGCATAAAAAAATAAATAGTTTGATAAGCGAAATGGAATTGAAGACTCAGCAAATACCTAGGGACACTTGTTTTTTTGGCAAAGAAGAAAAAAACATATAATGGGGGGAAGCATTTTCAATAAATGTTGCTGGAGTAGCTGATTATCTGCATGTAAAAGAACACAAACAGATCCCTATGTACGACCCTGCATAAAACTCAAGTCCAAGTGGATCAAAGACCTTAATATAAAATCAGGTACACTAAATCTCATAGAAAAGAAAGTAGGAAATAACCTTGAATGCATTGGTACATGAGACAATTTCTTGAATAGAACACCAACAGCTCAGGCACTAAGATCAACAATTAATAAATAGGTCCTCATGAAACTGAAAAGCTTCTGTAACACAAAGAACACTATCAAAAGGACAAAAAGACATTATAAATTTTGCAGGTAAATGTATGGAACTAGAAAATACCATCCTGAGTGAAGTAACTGAGACCCAAAAGGACATGAGTGGTATGTATTCACTTATAACTGAATATTAGCCAAAAAGTTAATATCCATGATTCACCTCACAGACCCTTAGAAGTTTAACAAGAAGTAAAGCCTAAGTAAGGATGCTTAAATTTCACTTAGAAGGGGAACAAAATAATCATGAGAGGCAGAAGGAAGGAGGGATTTGGGTAGAAGAGGGGAGGGGGAGGGGAAAATAGACAGGATCATCAGGTGTGGGTAAGAGACAGGAGAGAGGCCCAGATCTCCTGGAAAATGAATGGAAATATGCACCTAATGGGGCTTGGGGAGTGAGAAAAACTTTAGAAAATCCTAGTGATCTGGGATTTGGGAGGCTTCCAGGACTCAATATGGGTTGCCTTAGCCAAAATGCCCAACAGTGGTAATATGGAACCTGAAAAGACTACCTACAGTAGTCAGTCAGGACTCCCAGTGGAAGGATGGTGACACCACCTACTCACAAAACGTTCAACTCCAAACTGCTATTGTCTAAAATAAATGCAAAACTGAACAAAAATGGATCAGAGATTGAAAGAACAGGAGACTTAGGACTGTCTCAACTTGGGATCCCTCCCACGAATAGGCACCAAGCCCTGACACTATTGCTGATGCTATGTTTGCTTGCATAAAGGAGCCTAGCTGTACTCTGAGAGGAGCTGAATTAGACAGATGCAGGTACAATCATTAGACTGAGGTCAGGATTCCTATGGAAGAGTTAGAAGTAGGATTGAAGAAGCTAAAGAGGAAGGCAACCTCATAGGAAGAACAACAGTGTCAAGTAACCTGGAGCTCTGGGAACATTCAGAGACTGAGCCACCAACTAGAGAGATACATGACTAGTCCAAGGCCCCTGGCATATAGGTAGCAGTGGACTGCCTTGTGTGGTCTCAGTGGGAGATGATGTATTCTATAGAAACTTTTAGCCCCAAGGTGGGGGATACTCTGGGGTGGAGTACCTTCTCAGAGGTTAAAGGGATGAGGCATGGAGGAAGAACTCTGCAAGGGAGGATCAGGAGTGAGGGCAGCATTTGGGATGTAAATAATTAAAATAATTAATAATAATAAAGCACGAAAGAGCAGCCTACAGATTAGGAAAGGATCCTCACCAGCCCTATGTCTGAAAGATACCTAATATCTAAAATATATAAAGAGTCCAAGAAATTAGATATGAACAAACAAACAAACAAACAAACAAAAAATAACTAAAAAATTGAGTACAGATCTAAACAGGGGGATCTTTAATGACCGAAAAACACTTGAAGACATGTTCAACATCCTTAGCATTTTGGTTGTGAAATTCATATCTTGCAGAATGTACAGTGCTGACAAGAGTCATTCACTGGGATGCTGAAATGACCTGCTGTTCCAGCCTCTTACTTCCTGATGCTGTCCAGAGACTTGTTTCCAGAACAGCTTCAGGAACTGCTACTAATTCCAGATGACCTCACTTCATCCAACCTTTCAGATGGACCCAGTCAAAACTTTACTCAAGCACTGAGCCTTCTAAGCATTCAGAGACTGGATAACTTAAGTCTAACCATTCTTTCAAATTTTACTACTTCTTTCCACCCCTTTAAAAATTTTCTTGTCATCTCTATTCAGTAGGAAGAAGCCATGGAGAATCGTCATCTCGATCCCTTGGGTTTGAGTGTCTGATTGTGGTTATTTTATAAATTATAGATTGATGTTAAGGGATAATTTAGAAATGGTCATACTTTTAAACAGCAAGAAAATTGATGGGATGGATTACTAATTTTATTCCTTTTTTTATTGGATGTTTTATTTACAATTCATATGTTGTCCCCTTACCCCATTCCCCACCCAGCCAGGAAACCCCTATCCCCTCACCCCTCCTCCTTCTTCTCTGTGGATGAAACCCCTACCTACCCCCCCACTCCCACCTCCCCACCCTGAAAATCCCCACCCCCTGGGACGTCCAGCCTTCATGAGATCAAGGATCTCTTCTTGCACCTATGCCCAGCAGGGCCCTCCACTCTTACTTATTCAGCTGAAGCCCTGGATCCCTCCCTAAGTGCTCCCAGGCTGGTGGTTTAGACACTGGGAGCTGTGGTTGGTTGGTATTGTTGCTCTCCTCATGGTGCCACAAACCCTTTCAGCTCCTTCAGTCTTCACTCTAACTCCTCCATTGAGAACCCCATTATCAGTTCAATGGCTAGTTGTGAGCATCTGCCTCTGAATATGTCAGACTCTTGAAGACCTCTGAGTAGACATCCATATCAGAGTCTTATCAGCATGCACTTCCTGACTTCCACATCAGCATCTACCTTTGGTGACTGAACATGGGATGGATACTTAGGTGGAATGGTCTTCAGATGGCACCTCCTTCAGTTTCTGACCCTCACTTTGTCTCCATATTTGCTCCCTTGAGTATTTTGTTGCTCCTTCTAAGAAGGACCTAATCACCCCCACTTGGTCTTCCTTCTTTATGAGCTTAATGTGGCCTGTGAGTTGCATCTTGGGCATTTCAAGGTTCTGGGCTAATATCCAATAATCAGTCAGTGAATACCATGTGTGTTCTTTTGTGATTGGCTTACTTCACTCAGGATGATAATTTCTAGTTCCATCCATTTACCTAGGAACCTCTCGAATTCATTGATTTTAATAGCTGAGTAATACTCTATTGTGTAAATATACCACATTTTTTGAATCCATTCTTCAGTTGAAGGACATTTGGGTTCTTTCCAGCTCCTGGCTATTATAAATAAGGCTGCTATGAACATAGTTGAGCATATGTCCTTGTTATATGTTTGAGCATCTTCTGGGTATATGCCTAGGAGTGGTATAGCTGGATCCTCAGGTAATGCTATGTCCAATTTTCTGAGGAACCGCCAGACTGATTTCCAAAGTGGTTGCACCACCTTGCAGTCCCACCAACAATGGAGGAGTGTTCCTCTTTCTCCACACCCTCGCCAGCGTCTACTATCACCTGAGTTTTTAATCTTAGCCATTCTGACTGGTGTGAAATGGAATCTCAGGGTTGTTTTGATTTGCATTTCCCTGATGACAAAGGACACTGAACATTTCTTTAGGTGCTTCTCGGCCATTCGAGTTTCTTCCGTTGAAAATTCTTTGTTAAGCTCTATACCCCATTTTTTAATAGGGTAATTTGGTTGTCTGGAGTCTAATTTCTTGAGTTCTTTGTATATATTGGATATTAGCCCTCTATCAGATGAAGGATTGGTAAAGATCTTTTCCCAACTTGTTGGTTGTCGTTTTGTCCTATTGACAGTGTCCTTTGCCTTACAGAAACTTTGCAATTTTATGAAGTCCCATTTGTCAATTCTTGATCTTAGAGCATATGCCATTGGTGTTCTGTTCAGGAACTTTTCCCCTGTGCCCGAGTATTCGAGGGTCTTCCCCACCTTCTCTTCTATTAGTTTCAGTGTATCTGGTTTTATGTGGAGGTCCTTTATCCACTTAGACTTGAGCTTTGTACAAGGAGATAAGAATGGATCAATTTTCATTCTTCTACATTTTGTCCTCCAGTTGAACCAGCACCATTTGTTGAAAATGCTGTCCTTTTTACACTGGACAGTTTTAGCTCCTTTGTCAAAGATCAAGTGACCATAGGAGTGTGGGTTCATTTCTGGGTCTTCAATTCTATTCCATTGATCTTCCTGCCTGTCTCTGTACCAATACCAGGTAGTTTTTATCACTATTGCTCTGTAGTACAGCTTGAGGTCAGGGATGGTGATTCCTTCAGAAGTTCTTTTATTGTTGAGAATAGTTTTGGCTCTCCTGGGTTTTTTTCTTATTCCATATGAATTTGAGAATTTCCTTTTCTAACTCTGTGAAGAACTGAGTTGGGATTTTAATGGGCATTGCATTGAATCTGTAGATTGCTTTTGGCAAGATGGCCATTTTTATTATATTAATCCTGCCAATCCATGAGCATGGGAGATCTTTCAGTCTTCTGAGATCTTCTTCGATTTCTTTCTTCAGGGACTTGAAGTTCTTGTCATACAGGTCTTTCACTTGCTTGGTTAGATTCACACCATGGTATTTTATATTATTTGCAACTACTGTGAAGGGTGTCATTTCCCTAATTTCTTTTTCAGTCTGTTTATCTTTCATGTAGAGGAAGGCTACTGATTTGTTTGAGTTGATTTTATAACCAGCCACTTTGCTGAAGTTGTTTATCAGGTTTAGGAGTTCTCTGGTGGAAGTTTGGGGGTCACTTAAGTATACTGTCATATCATCCGTAAATAGTGATATTTTGACTTATTCCTTTCCTATTTGTATCCCTTTGACTTCTTTTTGTTGTCTAATTGCTCTGGCTAGGACTTCCAGTACTATATTGAATAGGTAGGGGGAGAGTGGGCAGCCTTGTCTAGTCCCTGATTTTAGTGGGATTGCTTCAAGTTTCTCTCCATTTAGTTTGATGTTGTCTACTGGTTTGCTGTAAATTGCTTTTACTATGTTTAGGTAGGGGCCTTGAATTTCTGATCTTCCCAAGACTTTTATCATGAAGGGATGTTGAATTTTGTCAAATGCTTTCTCAGCATCTAGTGAGATGATCATGTGGTTTTTTTCTTTGAGTTTGTTTCTATAGTGGATTACATTGATGGATTTCCGAATATTGAACCATCCCTGCATTCCTGGGATAAAATCTACTTGATCATGATGGATGATTGTTTTGATGTGTTCTTGGATTCGATTTGCTAGAATTTTATTGAGTATTTTTGCATCGATGTTCATAAGGGAGATTGGTCTGAAGTTCTCTTTATTTGTCGTGTCTTTGTGGGGTTTGGGTATGAGTGTAATTGTAGCTTCATAGAACGAATTGGGTAGTGTTCCTTCTGTTTCTATTTTGTGGAATAGTTTGAAGAGAATTGGTATTAGGTCTTCCTTGAAGGTCTGATAGAATTCATCTGGTCCTGGGCTTTTTTTTAGTGGGGAGACTTTTAATGACTGCTGCTATTTCCTTAGGGGTTATGGGACTATTTAGATGGTTTATCTGCTCCTGGTTTAATTTTGGTACCTGGTATCTGTCTAGGAAATTGTCCATTTCATCCAGGTTTTCCAGTTTTGTTGAGTATAGGCCTTTGTAGTAGGATCTGATGATTTTTTGAATTTCTTCAGTTTCTGTTGTTATGTCTCCCTTTTCAGTTCTGATTTTATTAATTTGGATACTGTCTCTGTGCCCTCTGGTTAATCTGGCTAATGGTTTATCTATCTTGTTGATTTTTTCAAAGAACCAGCTCCTGGTTTTATTGATATTTTGTATTGTTCTTTCTGTTTCTATTTGGTTGATTTCAGCCCTGAGTTTGATTATTTACTGCCTTCTACTCCTCCTGGGTGTATTTGCTTCTTTTTGTTCTAGAGCTTTTAGTTGTGCAGTCAACTTGTTAGTGTGTGCTCTTTCCAGTTTCTTTTTGTAGGCACTTAGAGCTATGTGTTTTCCTCTTAGCACTGCCTTCATGGAGTCCCACAAGTTTTGGTATGATGTGTCCTCATTTTCATTGAATTCTAAAAAGTCTTTAATTTCTTTCTTTATTTCTTCCTTGACCAAGTCATCATTGAGTAGAGAGTTGTTCAGTTTCCATGTGCACATGGGTGTTCCATTGGTTTTGTCATTATTAAAGACCAGTCTTAGTCCGTGGTGATCTGATAAGATGCAATGGATTATTTCAATCTTTTTGTATCTGTAGAGGCTTGTTTTGTGACCAATTATATGGTCTATTTTGGAGAAGGTACCATGAGGTACTGAGAAAAAGGTATATTCTTTTGTTTTAGGATGAAATGTTCTATAGATATCTGTTAAGTCCATTTGGTTCATAACTTCTGTTAATGCCAAAGTGTCTCGGTTTAGTTTCTGTTTCCATGATCTGTCCATTGCTGAGAGTGGGGTGTTGAAATCCCCCACTAATATTGTGTGAGGTGTAATGTGTGTTTTGAGCTTCAGTAAAGTTTCTTTTATGTATGTAGGTGCCCTTGCATTTGGAGCATAGATGTTCAGAATTGAGAGTTCACCTTGGTAGATTTTTCCTTTGATGAGTTTGAAGTGTCCTTCCTTATCTTTTTTGATTAATTTTGGATGAAAGTCGATTTTATTTGATATTAGAATGGCTACTCCAGCTTGTTTCTTGGGGCAGTTGGCTTGGAAAATTGTTTTCCACCCTTTTATTCTGAGGTAGTGTCTGTCTTTGTCACTGAGGTGAGTTTCTTGTATGCAGCAAAGTTCTCGGTCTTGTTTGTGTATCCAGTCTGATAGTCTGCGCCTTTTTATTGGGGAATTGAGATCATTGATGTTAAGAGATATTAAGGAAAAATGATTGTGGCTTCCTGTTATTTTTGTTATTAGAGGTAGAATTATGTTTGTATAGTTAACTTCTTTTGGGGTTGTTGGAAGATTACTTCCTTGCTTTTTCTAGGTTGTAGTTTCCCTCCTTGTGTTGGCGTTTTCCATCAATTATCCTTTGAAGTGCTGGGTTTGTGAGAAGATACTGTGCAAATTTGGTTTTGTCATGGAATATCTTTGTTTCACCATCTATAGTGATTGAGAGTTTTGCTGGGTATAGCAATCTGGGCTGGCAATTGTGTTCTCTTAGGGTCTGTATGATGTCAGTCCAGGCTCTTCTGGCTCTTATAGTCTCTGGTGAGAAATCTGGTGTAATTCTTATAGGTCTGCCTTTATATGTTACTTGACCTTTTCCCTTACTGCTTTTAGTATTTTTTCTTTGTTTTGTGCATCTGATGTTTTGATTTTTATGTGATGGGAGGTATTTCTTTTCTGATCTAGTCTATTTGGTGTTCTGTAGGCTTCTTGTATGTTTATGGGCATCTTGTTCTTTAGGTTAGGGATGTTTTCCTCAATAATTTTGTTGAAGATATTTACTGGCCCTTTAAGTTGGGAATCTTCCGTCTCATCTATACCTATTATCCTCAGGTTTTGTCTTCTCATTGTGTTCTGGATTTCCTGGATGTTTTGAGTTAGGAGTTTTTTGCATTTTGCATTTTCTTTGACAGCTGTGTCAATATTTTCCACCGTATCTTCTGCATTTGAGATTCTCTTTTCTATCTCTTGTATTCGGTTGGTGATGCTTGCGTCTGTGACTCCTGATCTCTTTCTTAGGTTTTCTATCTCCATGGTTGTCTCCCTTTGAGATTTCTTTATTGTTTCTATTTCCATTTTCAGATCCTGAATGCTTTTGTTTAATTCCTTCTTTGTGTTTTCTTGCATTTCTGTGATTCCTCTTTAAGGGCTTCTACCTGTTTACTTGTACTCTCCTGTATTTCTTTAAGGGAGTTACTTAATTCCTTCTTACAATCCTCTACCATCATCATGAGAAGTGATTTTAATTCTGAATCCTGCTTTTCAGGTGTGATGGGGTGTTCAGGGCTTGCTATATTGGGAAAACTGGGTACTGATGATGCCAAGAAACTTTGGTTTCTGTTGCTTATGTTCTTGCGCTTGCCTTTCGCCATCTGGTTAACTCTTGTGTTACCTGCCCTCACTGTGTAAGACTGGAGTCTGTATTTCCAGTTATCTTGCTTGTTGCAGAGCTCCTTAGAGTCCAGATGTCTCTGTGGTCTTATGATCCTAATCTCCTGGGTGGAAGAACTCCTGGGACTCAGGCCACCTCTTGGATCTGGAAATCCTTCTGCTCTGGGTGCAGTGGTTCCTCTAGGATGGCTCAGGATATGATGTCTCCCAAGTGCAAACCACCTTGGTGTCTGCTGGTCTGAGTGCAGTGGCTCCTCTAGGATGGCTCAGGATTCAGTATCTCCACAGGAGCAGACCAACTTTGTGTTGGCTGCTCTGAGCGCAATGGCTCCTCCAGGGATGACTCAGGATTCAGTATCTCTACAGGACAGGAGCAGACCAACTCTGTGTCTGCCCCAGCCCAAAGGACCAGGCAGGGGCAGAAGGGAAGTGGAATTCCGGAAGGACGGGGTTTGGGTAGCTGCTGTGTCCTGAATGTCCTTGGCTCCCAGATGTATCTCTGGGGCTTAGGGAGTGAGATGGAGTTCTTACCGGCTGCTCTGAGTGCAGTGGCTCCTCTAGGATGACTCAGGAGTCAGTATCTCCACAGGACAGGAGCAGACCAACTCTGTGTCTGCCCCAGCCCAAAGGACCAGGCAGGGGCAGAAGCTACTAATTTTATTCTTAAACAAAGCATTGTGTAGTCATATTCTTACCTTAATAGAAATCCTATAACTGATGCAAATTTGAAGTTATAATTTCTTACATTGGTATAGAATTTATATATTGTTAGAGAATGAAGGTTTTCCTTGATATAAATCTGCATATTGATACACAATTTGAAATTAATATTGTTACTCTTAGATAGGCATTGTGCCTTTGCAACTCATTTAAGAATTCAAGGCATTGACCCAGTCCTTTTAATAACTGTTATTATAAACTTTTTAGGATGATTAAGTAATATAAGTAAATGGCTAGAACTCATATTTATATTAGATTCTGATTTATTTTTAGTGTTTTTAATATTATTAAATAGAATTGGCTAAAGTGGTTAAGATTTAACAGTTCAGATATACTTTGCATAGATGGTCTTCAAAAAAATTAGAAATCCACACAATGTGACATTTAACCATTTTAATATTATTAGAAATTTTGAGTAGAGACATGCCTGCTCCTGAAAATACCCCTTTCATGGTTCTAAGAAGAAATTGAGTTTCAAAATCTCCACAAAGATTCCCTTCAGTAATGATAAATTAGCCACTGGAAAAATCAATCTCTCTCTCTCTCTCTCTCTCTCTCTCTCTCTCTCTCTCTTCCTCCATCCTTCTCTTTTTCCCCAAGCCCAGGAGTCCTAACAGTCTCACCTCTGTCTATTCTGTCCAGCAATTGGCATTCATCTGCAGACAAAATATTGTCCAAAGAGGACAACCAGATGTGAGATAGTCAACTGCTAAGCTCTGGCAAGACAGAGTAAGCTAGTCCTTCATATTCCTGCTTCGTTTCAAGGCCTGTATGATGGTTCTGGGATAGAAGGATAAAGACAGACACTCCAGTGTTATAAGAAATTAGGCCCAATACAGGTAATCAGCTGTTTCCACAACTTGTTTAAATTTTGAAATCTATCTTTTTGTGCTTCCTATATATTCAGGTTATATTTATTTTGTTCTCAAATTTCTGACAGGGTTGAAGATAGTTTCAGTTTCATAATCAAATTCAAGTTGATTAGCATTGAGAGAAATAATATAGATTTGAACGTATTGTTTTCAGATGGTAATGCAAGCTAAAATTAGAACATAATTCAGGTATAGAATTGTAAGCTCTTTAAGCTGGGATTGATGGTACAATACTTTATCTAACTGACGGATTAATGGACTAGATGTTAATTGTACATCATAGATTGTAATTTACATGATTGTTATGGTTGTGCTAAATTTATGTCTGAGAGAAAAGAACCCTTTTATTTGTATAAAAAGGGAGAAATGAAGTCGGTATGGCCTAATGCTCCTTGTGTTATGCTAATTTTGGTTTCCAAAACTGCTTTCACAAGTATATGCTCACAGGACACTGAGAGACCCTGCCCCCAGTTGGGTCTGAGTGGTAAATAAAGATGCCAGAAGCCAATGGCTGGGCAGAATAGACAGAGGTGAGACTTTTAGGACTCCTGGGCTTGGGGAAAAAGAGGAGGGAGGAAGAGAGAGAGAGAGAGAGAGAGAGAGAGAGAGAGAGGAAAAAGAAGAATGAGGAGGAGGAGGAAGAAGAATAGGAAGGAGAAGGAGACTAAGAAGGAAGAAGGAAGAAGAGGAGGAGGAGGAGAAGAAGAAGGAGGAGGAGGAGGAGAAGGAGGAGGAGAAGAAGAGGAAGAGGAGGAGGAGGAAAGGAGGAGAAGAAGAAGGAGGAAGAGGAAGAGGAGGAGGAGGAAGAGGAGGGGGAGGAAGAGGAGGAGGAGGAGGAGGAGAAGGAGGAGGAGGAAAGGAGGAGAAGAAGAAGGAGGAGGAGGAAGAGGAGGAGGAAGAGGAGGAGGAGGAAAAGGAGGAGGAGGAAGAGGAGGAGGAGGAGGAGGAGGAGGAGGAGGAGGAGGAGGAGGAGGAGAATTGCCATGAGATGAGCATAGGATGGACTAGCCATGAAAGAATTTGGGTAAGTGACCCTAATGTCCACTTCTCTGATTGGGTCTGGGTTAGCAAAGATGAAATATATATTTTAAAGGATGTTGTTAACTCTGGAATACTTGAGGGGGGGAATGTTTGCTAACCACAGAATGGATTAGAAGTGCCCAGCCTTTGAGCCAGCCAAGGCATATCAAAATTAACTGGTGTGTGTATGTGTGTGTGTGTGTGTGTGTGTGTCTGTCTGTCTGTCTGTCTTTCATTGAGAATCCAGATAGCTCTTGGACAGGTGTGCACATGCAACCTGCCAGGAGATCAGAGTGAGTTACCTAACTACCACTGCATATCAGGGGTGGATGGAGGGAGGGGAGAACAAGGTGGGGAGGGGTTGGGAAAGAAGGAGAAGGGATCAAGTGAAAGGAGGACAAAGGAACAGAGTATGGGGAGAGAGAAATGGAATTGTTGAGCAAAACATCTCTGGGACTGCTCTGCCAGAGGTCCTGAGTTCAATTCCCAGCAACCACATGGTGGCTCACAACCATCTGAGATGGGTTCTGATGCACTCTTCTAGTGTGTCTGAAGACAGCTACAGTGTACTCATATAAATAAAAATTAATTAAATTGCCAGGCAGTGGTGGCCTTTAAAAAAGATAATTCCTTCCCTAGGTTTGAATGACTGTCATAAACATGAATGCTCTTTGAAAGATATCTTTATAACAAGTGAGTCTCCACTGCTTCAGAAAGGACCATTTTAACCACACAAACAGTGACTGAGATGTATAAAATCTGGAGCAAGGCATGTGTTTGAATGTCTTCTTTAAACTAATTGTGCTGTGTTTCTATCTGTGACTTAGAATAAATTGATTTTCTTAAAACTAATTGAAAATCATTAAAAAAAATAGTAAAAGAGAAGACACCATTCTCAAGAGAGTCACTCAGGCTACAGTGACTTCCTTAATTTCCTTGACCTGTTACTTGCTGTGTCGTTGCCTTAATCTGAAAATGCTGGTGAATATCTTTTATTTTACATAACATTCTTTTCCAAGGGCTATGCTGAAATTCTTCAATAGAGATTAAAAGAAGAGTTCCTTTTGGTTCATAGTTCAAGGGTATAGTCTGTCATGACAGGGAAGTCAATGAGACAGAAGTTTGTAGTATCTTTTTGCATCACACTCACAACCAGAGAGCAGAGAGCTATGAGCATCTACTGCTGCTCAGGTCCCTTTCTGCACCTATACAGTCCAGGATCCTAGTTAGAGAATAGGAGCTCATTTGTTTAACTCAATTAACTTAAGTAAGAGAATCCCCAACCAATACGCCTAGATTCTCAAGTGATTCTAGAGTCTGTCATATTGACAACATTAACCATCATTGTTTTAAACCTTTATTTTTTAATCATGATTCTTTTGAAATTAATTAAATTATTAATAGATTATTTTATTATTAAACTACTGATATAGATATATAGCCATATTTTCTATACAAAGTATTATAAGACTCTAGAGAGGAGAGCCTTAGTTTACCAGAGACCCCCTGAGTCAACCACATGGAGATGAGAGATCGCTGCAAAATGCAAGAGGAATTTTTAATGTTCCATCATGCTGGGGCCATCCTAAAAGGATGAGGCGACCCCATGCAGTTTGTTCAGTGGACATTTATATAGTCTCTAGAGGTAGCAACCATTAGGTACAACGTGATTGGCAGGACAGTGACTTTTTAAACTGATTGGTCTTTAGGGGATGAAATGGCAAGGGTCTCCCTTGCCTATGTGTGGCCAGAGGTCCAGTGTCTATGTTTTCCCGGCCTCATCCCCAGCCACTGGTCAGTCTCCACCCCCTGTAGTCTGAGGAATGTTAATTAGCCTCTGCCTTCTGGAGGGGGGGGGGTGCCTAAGTTCTATGACCTTTCTATTCCAGGAGGGGAGAGGTCTAGTGGAATTTTCCTCTTCAGTATCTTTCCTTAAATGTTTATGTAGCTTCATTTTTCTGATTAAATCAAGGATAAATAAAAACTTAAAACTAGGATAATCTAAGGTGCACATTTCTTCTGAATCTGTGTACGATTTAAACTGTTGTTGTTGTTGGATTTTAGTTTTTGAGACAGGGTTTCTTTGAGTAGCCCCAGGCTGCCCTGGAACTTTCTCTGTAGACTAGGTTGGCCTTGAACTCAGAGATCTGTCTGCCTCTGCCTCCAGAGTGCTGGAATCCAAGGCATGTGCCAGCACTGCCTGGCTGTGATTTGAAATTTTAATGACTTCCCTACAGTGATAAATGACATGATACTCTCCCCTTGTCAAGAAAAAAGATTAGGGAACAATTCTAAAACTGAGTTTGAGAAGTATTGATAAACTATTAGTTGCAAGGCAGAACTCAATCAAATATTACAACCTCAGGGACATTTTACAGGAATTTTGATTGCTTAGGTCTCAACCTGTGTTGTGGCTCCTTCTCTCCAAGCTCTCCCTTCTGTGTCTTATTTATATATATTGGGTAGTTTTGCCTTTGTTTTTATGGGGGATCCTCATGCAGCATGGTTTATCATAAGTCATTTTATTTTCAACGTAAATGTCATTGTGATTTTTGAATGATTCTCTGAGTACAATTGCTATAATGAATCAATTCTTCTTGATAAATGTGGAACTATCAATGGATTTTTCTAAGGTGCTTAACATTCTAGATGTAATTTTTTTATGTGCTTTCTAATGAAGCAATATTTGAATTAAGAAGAAAGAGCTTCATGGTGGTTTATAAGGGTCTGTAAAGAGCACATATAGGTATTGATGTGACAGTAAGTTCACTGTTCTTTTAATATACTTTGAATATCTACTGGCTTACTATTTGCATTTACTAAGCTTAAAGGAAAACAATGAATAAGCAAATATCAATTCTAGGTTTGGGAGAATCTTAAGCAAAAGATTTTGTTGTAGCACATCAATTAAAAACAACAACAATAAAAACGTGGAATAGAAATAGCTATAATCTTAAGGCTCTGTGATTTTTACTGATAGTTTGTATAGACTGATATCCAATAATCAATGCGTCTCTGGTATCTGAGACCTACATGTAACTCCAACATCACTGACAAAGAGATATAGGTGTGAGATTGGGGCATAGAAGATGCTTGGAAAATGCAAGAAGTAATAGATCAGAGTCAAAAATTATTTTATCACAAATAGAGAAAGTATCTGCTGAGGAATGTGGTCTATTCTAAACACAGGAAAATTACTTAGTCATTCACTTTTACACTAGCATTACATTTTGGAATTGGCAGGAGCAACAAGCTACAATCCATATAAAATCAGTTACCTTCTTTAGTTATGCTAAAATGACAATAGTTTTAAATTTCCTGGAACTACATACAATTTATGATCTAGTAAGCCAGGGACCTGTAAGTCTGCTCCCTTTATAATACTGTGAGGCGGAGGCCATTGAGAAGGAAAACTGTCAGAGATGATGATTTTGTCTTCCTTTACCTTTGGGTCCTGACAAACCTTGATCTGATCTTTGGCTAATTGACATTCCTATTACTTCTCAGAATCTCAAATGTTCTCTCTCCAATGCTCTGGTTTCTAAAATTCAAAGTAACTTTAATGCTTATAGAGGTGTTTGCATGCCATGAATAGTCTCTCTCTCTCTCTCTCTCTCTCTCTCTCTCTCTCTCTCTCTCTCTCTGTGTGTGTGTGTGTGTATACTTTCCTATCAGCCCTATTACTTTGTATTTTGACTAAGATTTTATTTTCCCTTAGTCTCTTTTCTGTTAATAATGACTTTTGTTGGAAGACTTTCTTCTAGTCTGCTTGGTGACTGTTGCTCTTCCGTTTTAGAAGCATACTAGCTCAGCTGTAAGAACACACAAGGTTAAATACAGTCAACCTTCCCTCTGTGTAGAAGTCAAACCAAAACCAACTTAGTGTAAATAAGTTGAACCTCACATTTTGCTTTTAAAAGTCAGATTGGGAAAGGTTTATGCAGTTATTTGGGACATTAGAAGAGGAGACTGCATAGTCAAAGGGATTTAAAAGAATAAACAGAATCTAATTATTAAAACATAGTTTTGTTTTATTTGACTGTAAATATATATATATATATATATATATATATATATATATATATATGTGTGTGTGTGTGTGTGTGTGTGTGTGTGCGTGTGTGTGTGTGTTTATAATATGTGCACCTGTCCTCACAGAAACCAGATGTCAGATACCCTGTTTTATCACCCTGAACCTTATTTCCTTGAGACAGGGTTTCTCTCTAGACCTGGAATTAGGCTGGCAACCATTAAGGTTCAATGATTCTATTTCAGCTTCCATGAGTGCTGGCTCTTTTGTGTGTGTGTGTGTGTGTGTGTGTGTGTGTATGCTGGGATCCAAACTCATGTCTTCAGGGTTTATGCATCAAGTGCAGATATTCACTGAACCATTTCTTTTCAGTACAGTGTGTGTGTGTGTGTGTGTGTGTGTGTGTGTATGAATGTATATGTATTGAAGCCAGCATACTTTAAAGAAAAAAGTATTAAGATACAAAATGAAACTCAAAAACTCAACTCAAATGCAAAATGCAACTCAAAGAAAATAGAATTTAATTCATAAACATTGACAATATGAGAAAAATGCCATTGCAAATAATTAGTAATAAAAATGAATTTACAAGCATGTTTATAAACCATTCCAGGGCTAGTGTAGGATTATTAAATAAGAAACACATGTTTTCATGTGCTATAAATACAGTTATTATATATTTGATACTTTCCACTATTTTATATAGTGTGGTCAAAGGGACGAAACTCTCTTTCCTTGGGTTGAGATACTTTTTCCATTGCTTCTGTTCTTCTGTGTAGTACCTCCTCCCCATTAACATCATGTCATCATTTTAAACAGAATGATAGAAAAAGGACTCAGTAATTTTTAGCATAACAGATATTAGCAAATTGAGTTTTAAATCTTGAAAGCATTGTGGTTAAATGGAAATGTAAATACTTTTAAAATTTTTTTTATTGGTTATTTTGTTATTTACATTTCAAAGTTTATCCCCCTTCCCAGTTTCCTCTCCACACACCCCCATCCCCTCTTCCCTCCCCATCCCTTTATGAGGGTGCTCCCCCAACTGCCCCTGCTCCTGCCTCAGAGGTCTAACATTCCCCTATCCTGGGGCGTTGAGCCTCCATAGGACCAAGGGGCTCCCCTTCCAGTGATGCCAGATAAGGCAGTCCTCTGCTGCTTGTGCAGCTGGAGTCCTGGGTAGCCCCTGTGTACTCTTTGGTTGGTGGTTTGTCCCTGGTAGCTTTGGTGGGGGGCGAGGGTCTGGTTGGTTGATATTGTTGTTCTTCCTATGAGGTTGCAAACCCCTTCGGCTCCTACAGTCCTTGGCCTAACTTCCCCATTGGGAAATGTGAATGTTTTTTACTTGTGACTGTAGTTCCCTGTGTTCAGGAAGACAGTCTTTCCACTCTCACGACACTTCTTGTTTTTCAGGTGACTTGTTAAAAAGCTTTTTCCTTAGAGAGCCATCCTGAGATGATGACCGAGAGATGCCTGAGAGACAGTTGAATGGTTAAGAGCACTGGATGCTCTTCCAGAGGTACTGAATTCAATTCCTGGCAACCACATGGTAGCTCTCAACTACCTGTACTGGGATCCAATGCCCTCTTCTGGTGTGTCTAAAGATAGCTAGAGTATATTCATAAACATAAAATAAATAAATGATTCTTAACAAAACAAAACAAAACAAACAAAAAACTTCCCTTTCTTCTTATTAAGGAAATCTGTAAATTAATTAAAATTTTACAAAATATTTCAAAGCATGTGCTGAGGACAGATCTCCCGAAGAAAACAGATCTAAGTTTATTTTTTAACTAGCTATGTAATCTTTGAATTTTTTTTCCTGGATGTCATCGTTCTCAACTTCCTGAGTTAGGAAAATTCAATATACTAATTAGTTGAAGGGATTAAGGAAAATATGATACAACTCCCTGGTACTTAGCCTAAAGCTCAATATTTCAGTTACTTTCTCATGTTTTCTTTATGGACATCAAGAACAAGTCATTGTTAGGAACATCACTGTCTATTTTGTGACATGTGGCTTGATACATGTATTTAGAGAAGAGTTCAATTACCAGTGGAATATTCTAAGGGATGTGAACTTTAAGTCTGTATAGGTTCCCAAGAACATATTCTCAGAAGCAAACATCACTTTCCCTGCACAGGTAAACTTAATCTTGTTTATAGAGGACAGTGCTTTCTACTTTCTGAAATTCTTTACCGGTAGTATGAATATTTCAGTTTCAACGTATGAAGCAATGTATGTATATTTCTAAGCAAACATTTGCCTGCCACTAGTATCTGAGGGAAACAAACCACATTATTACCAAAGATCTTTGGTAGATGATCTAAGATAGCAAAGCTTCTTGTAGATGTTTTTATTTTATTTTATTTTATTTTATTAATGAAAAAGCATTAGCTGTGATAGAAAAGGGGCATCCCAGGGATTAACTTTGACATTTAATTTTTTTTAAGGTGAATTTGAAGACAGATTGGTGAAAAAAAATCTCTTGGTTCTTTTAAAAGGATTAGTAGCAGTGTTCTGACCTGAAATTTAGGTCTTGTGATTTCTTTTAAAGACACTTCTCACTTTGTGAAAACATTTCTAGTAGTGGCTTTACAAATAAAATTAATCTTAATTGGATACAAACCATTAAAATTTAAGAATATTTTCCTTGGAACCTATACATACTGAAGTTCATATTCCTTAGGTGATTCCACTGATAATTGAACTCTAAATACACGTAACAAGCTACATGTCACAAAATATTTAGTGATGTCCATAATAATGGCCTGTTCTTAATGTCCATAAAGAAAACCTGAGAAAGTCCTTGGAAGACCTATAAAGGATCACTTTTACTGACATATTAATTATCTGAAAATGGTGAAATGTACCTCGCTGAAGAATGAAACCCGTCCTTTTGTAATATGTTCTAGGTTCATTTTGCATTTCCTTGAAACATTTAAAGTTTCAATGACCATACATTTAATGCTTAGTCCTGCTCAGGGAAGAGTTCAGTCAGTTTTACGGAGGCAAAGCTTTGTGTTCATCTATGTATATTTCAAGAATTCTCCACGTGGCTTAGTTGAAAGCATGCTTTGACTATTGCAAGAGGTAAGTCAGTCTTTAGCTGGTAGAGATCCTTTCAACAAGAATCTGATACGCAGGCACAGACCTAAAGTAAGGATTAGCTTCCTAATACCACTTTATACAACCTGGCCAGAATCCTTGAGGCTGTCAGGACTCAGCTGAGAAGCAAAGTCCGAATGCTCTTCTCTCACAACATATGTAAATAGATGGCACGGGGTTAAGGTGTGTGTGTGTGTGTGTGTGTGTGTGTGTGTGTGTGTGTGTGTAGGGGGGAGGATGCCCAGAATCCTTTACCTCTGGCTAGACTTCTTACAGATTCCAGCAAAGTAGCAGAACAGGACCATTGCAGTTGTTATGCTTGCCTTTTTGCTGAGTGGATTAGAAGACAGATGTTAGAATGGCGGGTGTGTCGGAGAGGGAATGTCCAATTTGTCTTGTTGGCTCTACGTGGGGCTTCCCCAGATCCACCCAACATCCCGCTGTCGGCCTAGCTCTGTGTGCTGGGAGGACGCAGCGGGCAGCCGCAGTGGCCTCTGCGTCATGGGGTGGTGGGGAGGAGAGGCGGTTCCCAGCCTGCAGACCTGGCTAGGTACTTGGCGCCGGGTCCCCGCCCGCAGCCACCCCTTCTCCCCCGCAGCCTGTCGAGGGACGCAGCACGAGCGGGCTGGGCACGTGGGAGCCTCCGTCACACCCTCACTCATACACACACACACACACACACACACGCGCGCGCGCACACACACACGCACACACACACATACACACACTCACATAACACGCACTCACACACGCACGCACACACATACACACATACACAGGCGCCCCAGGAACCACACGCCAGCATCCCGTGCAATATCCCTGGCAGACACAGGCGCTCACGAGTTTCTCGGTGCCAGCTTGCAGGACAGCGACTCCCGAAACCAAACCTGCCCTTGACAAGCTGTTTCTGTTCTCCAGACAAGCTCCTCTGGGGCCTCCCGCACCATCACCTGGATCCGACCCTTTCGCGACCTAGGAACCTGGAAGCTGTAAGAGGTGCTGGCTCAAGAAGCACCAGAGGTAAAGTCTCACTCTGGTGCTGAAGCACCGCCGGGGGTAGGGTGGGGCTCTCTATTAGACATGCAGGAGTCCGGCGCCAAGAAAGACAGCAGGATGCACGGATGGAGCTCTAGAAACACTCAGGCTGGATCCTGGAATGGGAGAAGGAAGGGCGATGGGAAACGTGGGAGGGTGACTCTGGTTTCTGAGGATATCCTCTGGCTCTGTGTCCTGCACCTGTGCAAACTGGCGTTCGGGTGGTGGGGGTCCGAGGCGGCACTTGTTGGGAGAAGCACGTGGTTCGAAACGTGCCGCCATCCTTCCTAACCTAGGTGGAAACTGCCTAGTGCATCCGTGGAAACCGGCTCTTTTCCAAATCAAGTTGGGGGTTGAAGGGCGGGGTTCAACCGGAGCAAGTCCGAGAGGAAAGTTGATATCAGGGCAGAGAAGGGGAAAATTGGGATACAATATTTCTACGAGTGGGCGGTGAGGCTGGAGAACAGCGAGCCTTCTTCTTGAGGGCTTGTGGATCATTTGCAACAGCAACACAGACTACCAAGGCAGTGTGTTCACGTGATCCGGATTTGATTCTCTCTGACTTGAGACATCTTGTGAAGGGCTGTCCGAAAACCGACCTTTAGGAGTACACTTGGCACGTGGCTGCGAGAGAAAGCGCAGCTTGGGGCTTCTCTGCACATCCTGGAATCAGAATGAGTGGCAAAGAGGGTGGCGGAAAGGATGGTGGCATAGGGATCTTAAGGAACGACTGGAGAGGGACTAGGCATCCTTATGCTTCTTTCTACATAGTTGGTCCGCTTGGCCGGTCTGTGTGCGGTAGCACACTGAAGCGAAAGCGATGCACTTTTAACTTGTGCATCAGCCTGTAGCAGAGGAATGAATCAGAATCTCAGAGGGGTACTTAGGGGGCAAGGGAGACCCACCCGCTTTCAAAGCCTCCATGCGTGGGAGTTCTTTTCCCGTGAGCTGAGACGTGTCATTGAATGTGCTCATTAGCATAACTAATCTGAGAAGCATTTGCAGCATTCTGGCTTCGCTCTTTCCCTTTTCATCCTCCATCCTAGTGGAGAAAGGCTAGAGTAAGACTGGGAGGGGCCTGGTGGCCAGCGTGGTGACGTAGTAAGTGTTTGGGTGCTTATGCAAATAGGACTGCAGCCATTGCCTCTGGTCCACCCTCCTAGTCTCCTCAGACCTTAAAGGTATACCCTTTCCTAGGGTTGTATTCTTCCGTGAAAAGCTGAAAAAAATGAGAGAAATGAAGGCTTTCCTTTGGGTACCATTTGGGTTCCTTTTAGTCTTCTCTGTAAAAGGAATTATATGACTGCCTGTGCTCAGTAGCTTTCTGAAAAGCCAGGACCAGAGCAGTCCCAGCAAGCTTCAAACCGCCCCCCCCCCCGCCCCAGTATCTCATTTTAAAAATACAGACATAATTACATCTTTTCCAGGTGGTACTACCATGGAGTTTTTTAGGGACTTTGTAAATACTCGAAGGAATGAAGGTTCTTGTTTGTTCATTTAGAGTATGTGTATTTCTCTCCCACTCAGATTATTTTTATATTATCCTATTAAGTTTAAAATTAAACCAATTAACTAATTTTCTGCAAGTGAAACTTGAAGTACATTCCTTTTGTGTTGCTAGCAGACATGAGTTAACAAAATTTGAAAGAAAGTTAGTGGCTCTGTTGATTGCTAACAGATATATTATTGCTCATTACCTATGGGTTTAAGAATCACCCACTATAATTCTAATATCTACTAATCCAAGTTGGCATTTTTAATGGAATTTAAAAGCTATTCATACATATTTCTGGAAGATGAGTGTTTTGTCATCTAATTAGCAATAAATAGTTTTAAAACTAAATGATTTAGCTCTTTGGAGATACCACAATAAAGACAGGATGCCTTTGTATAAATTACTAAAACATCTAAAAATAAGTCAAAATCGATACTACAACTTGAGCTTTGTTGTTATCACCATGCACTTACCCAGTCTTAGCATATACATGTTAAAAAATGTTTCTCTGTCTTAAAAAAATGTGAAATAGGAGGTACATTGATGTTTCCCTAAAGACTGGAGTTATTACGCAGCCAGGTTAAAAACATCGTTTCCTTAGGGTAGCAAAGCTGAAAGAGACTTAAGTGGTTATTAAAACCTCTTGGTTTTTCCTCTCACTTCTTCATGTATCACTCAGCTTTTAGTGATTATGTTAATTTTTTTACCACTAAACGTTCAGGATTGGATATAATGATATATTAATATGCAGTCTTGGCTTTAAATGATTTCTGAGCAGATGGAACTGTTCAAAAAAAAATCCTTTGGCATAGTCTGATACCTGAAAGTTATGGGCATTTTCACAGCTAGAATTTTTTGATTCCATCTTAATTTATTGATAATGTTACTGCTTTGATGGTTTTTAGTAATTCCTGCTAAACACTTTATGCTAAAACGTGAGTTGTGATCAGTAGTTATCATTTTCTCTGAAAATTAGCAACCCTTACAATAGGGTTGCAGGATAGTTTTTAATAAACAGTATTACTTAATATAGGAGAGAACTACTTTAGCCTTGATAGCCAGTTTTTTTTTTTAATTTTATATTAAAGCAAAAATCTGCCCTCTGAGTATGAGTGAATGTTTTCTCAGGGTACAATGTTCACTCGGGAAGCTTTCTCATGCATCAGACTGGAAACAATCAGAAAGCTGACTCAGAGAGCGTAAGAAGACACAATAGTACTCGGATGTCTTGTGTTGTTGTGAAAAGTGAGAAAGTTTTATAAAGAACTACTTGGTAATGTTTGTCAGAATTCTAAAATTAGTTTTGATCAATCAGTTTCCCTTCCAGGAATTTATTCTACAGGTTCATAAATGCAAGATACGCATAACGATTTATTGGAATCTTCTAATGTAAATGATCAGATACAACATTTGTCTATAGACACAAGGACTGTTGTGTAGTTATTGAAATAAGTCTACTATGTTAAGAACAAAAGTGGTGACTTTTCACATCAAAAGAAAAGGAAATACAGATCTAGAATTAAATAGTTGCATGAAAAGAAACAGGTCAGAGAAGAAATAATTGTAAAAATGAAAGATGTTAATAGAGACTCCCAGGAGAAAAGTATTCAAGCAGCAGTCAAAGCAATCAACGAAGTACAGAAGTCAAAGCATATTTAGCCTTATTACTGTTGTTCCCAAATTTGCAAAGAATTTACTCTTTCAATAATTTTTTATCGTATTCAAATGACATCATTTCTCCTACCTTTTCCTTCTTCCAAACTCTCCCTTACAGATTTTTGTTCCCTTTCAAATTCATGACTTTATTATTATTTTTAATTGATTGTTGTTATATACATACATACATACATACATACATACATACATACTTATCAGCCTGTACAATATTAGGTGTATGTATGTTTTTAGGGTTCATCATTTGGTATTGGATAACCAACTGGAGAGGTCTTCTTTGGGTAAGACTATTTCTTCTGCTCCACTCTCAGCCCAGTCCCAATGGCTACATCTACAAAACAAAACACTCCTATACCTCAGGCTTAAAGAACCTTGAGAAAGAAGGGATAGAAAAAAATTAAGAGCCAGAGGATAAGGGAGTTTGCTTTAAGGTTGTTTCTGCTGGTAATGTCAGAAGCTATATCCACAAAATCAGCAACATGACTACCCAAACACGAGATAAACAAGGACACAAAAATAGACATGGTAGTCGAGGGAAAAGCTCACAAGACATAATTTTTTTTTAATAATAAAATTTTGTAGGAAAAAAGTTTAGATGTAATTTTTTTAACTATCTCCCTCACAGTTTCATTTAGAGTAGATGTAGTTGAATTGTTGAATTTAGTTAGGTATACAGTGACACAAAAACAAACACACAAACAAACAAAAACATTCAGGGATGTATAATTTTAATTATGAGACACTTACTGAATCATATGTAGTTGTTAGGAAATGACAGAATGTGTTTATGAGTTAAAACAACAACAGCAATAACGAAACTTTCTTAACACTGTTTACTTCTTTTATAAAGTTATACTATAAAATCATTCTCAAAATATTGACCTTGTGGGCTGGAGAAATGGCTCAGTGGTTAAGAGTACTGACTGCTCTGCCAGAGGTCCTGAGTTCAATTCCCAGAAACAACATGGTGGTTCACAACCATCTGTAATGGAATCCGATGCCCTCTTCCAGTGTGTGTCTGAAGACAGCTACAGTATACTCATACAAATAAAAAATAAATACATCTTTAAAAAATATTGACTTTGCTATAATCATATTATGGAACCCTCCCATCACACAGAAAATCCTGGGCCTTCGTTTCATGATGAAAGCCACTTCATTCCATTTTAAGAATGTCATGCAATAGAACCATGCAGTAAACATCGCCTTTCTACACACACACACAATTGTCTTCATTCTTACTCCGATTTTTAATTGTACTAGTAGGATGCTACACTGCTTAGATGCACCGGAGTTTAAGCATTTACTCACAAGATGATGACATCTGTGTTATTTCAAATCTGGTGCTATTGTGAGCAAAGTTGCTAGGGTGATCCCTGTACAAGTTTTTATGGAACATACCTTTTAATTTATCTGGGTCAGGTGCTTAAGAATGTAATTGCTAAGTTATATAGTAATTGCATGCTCAGTTTTGCAAGTTTCCTTAAGAGAAGTTGCCCAACTGTTTTCTGGAGTAGTGGCCATAGTGTACATTCTCACAAAGGATACATGAATGATCCACTTTGGATTTTGAAAGAATTTCGCCTTTCTGACTGGTATGTAGTGGTATTTCTTTGTGGCTTTGTTTCCCTGATTGAGGTTAACATTGAATCTTAGCTCACGTGTTTGCCCTCCACATAACATTGAGTGGAATGATCCAGTAGTTTCTTCGCCCACTTTGTACTTTGTATTTTTAATGAGTGAGTTGAAGGACCTTTTATATACCCGAAGTACTAGAGTTTTTCTCATTGTGTGGTCTTCAAACATTTTCTCCGGTGGAGACCGAATTCAGTTCCTTGTTCTTGTTAGGCAAGTGCTTTACCACTTAGTTAAAAGGTCAGTACCCTTTCTCTTAATCTTCATCTTGCTTATTATCTTTTCTTGATTAATTAATAAGTAATATAATTACATCGCTTCTCCCTTCCCTGTCTTGCCCAACCTCTTCTATATTCCCTCTTCATCTCTCTTATTGATGGGTTCTTTTTAGTTGTTATTGTTTTGTATGCATACACATAAAAATATAAATTCAATCCACTGAGTTTATTTACTGTGGGCTATGTGTATACCATTTCAGGATTCATCATGTTGTATTAGTTAACCAATGATGGGAATATCCTTGGGAGAGGCTAATTTTCCCTCTCTGGAAGTCATTAGTTGCATGTAATTCTTTGATTAAAGGTGAGACAGATCGTCTGGAGATATCCCCCCTCTGCACTCACATGTCATTGTTTTGGCGTGGTTTAGCATCTATATTGCTGAGATGTCATGAATATAGTTTCCCTGTCATTACTAGGAAAGGCAATCTAACAGCAGCTCATTTTCTCATATTCTGGCTCACATAATCTGTCTGTGCTCTCTCCTCCTCCAATATATCCTGAGCTTTAGATGCTAGGATTTTGTTGTAGATGTGTCCTTTGGGGTGAGTTCCACATAGTCTGTTGATCTCTGTATTTGTTGCTGTTGATGTTTTTACTGTTTATTTTTTTATTATCTTAACAGGTCTTTTCATAGTGGAAAATGATTTACATTTTGAAACATAGCGTATTAATTTTTCGTTTCAATGTCTTGCTTTTGCTGTCACATCTGAGACCTCTTCTCTTAACTCTAGATCTCAATGATTTTTTTTCCTCCTGGTTATGTATTTTATATTCAAGGCTATAAAACATTTTGAGTTAGCTTTTATGTATTATTTTAGGCTTGGTTCATTTAGAGTTGTAATTTTGACTAAGGATGTTGAGTTGTTTCCAGATTAATTTATTAAAATATTTGTAGTTTTCCCATTGGCATTACCTTCATATTTTATCAAAAATTCTCTTGGTATATTCTATCCATGCACATGTTTTTCAGGATAGAGTGTTCTGTTCCACTGATTTATGAATCTGATTTTGTATTAACCTCCATTCAAACTTTTCATTTGGAATTATTTATATTTTTGTGTGCTGTTTGTATTTTCAGTTCTACTTTATGTTTTAGTAATTATGGCTTTACATTTCTTTCCACAGTCTTTCTGCTATCTTACTTCCTCTCTTTACCCTATCATTGCTTTCTGTGTATTCTTTGTTTGGTTTGTTGGATATACATTTTTTTCAGGGTGCTTAGAATTTTTTTCTTTTCCTTTTTTTTTCCAAAGTATGACATGTAGTTTTGCTGGGTATATTAGTCTAGGCTGACTGCCACCATCCTTTAGGATTTAAAAAGGATTACTCCAGATTCGTCTCGCTTTCAAGGTTTCCATTGAAATATCAGCTGTTCTGATGTGTTTTCCTTTATACATGGCTTGAACTTTGAACCTTTTTTTTTTGTAGTTTTCAATACATTTTCTTTGCTGTATACCAAATGTTCTAACTGTAACATACTAGAGGCATTTTTCTTTTCTAGTCTTGTTTATTTGATGAGCTGTGTGCTTCTTATATCCATTTGGGTATGTCTTTCTTTAGTTTGTAGATGTCTTCTTCTATGATCTTCAGGAATTGGTCTATGCCATTGACTAGGAATTCTTTTCCCTCAGCTATGCTCATAAGAGGATTTCGTTTTTGTTTGTTTGCTTTTTTCACAGTGTCTCACATTTCTTGGCTTCTTGAGCACCTGCTTCCAGAAGACAACGATTTCTTGCACCCATCCATTGCCTCTGACTCATGCTTTTCTCACCCCTGTTCTATAATGATCCGTGAGTCTTGGGAGGCTGTATAGATTGCATGTTCTCTCTCCCTCCTCCCTGCTCTCCTTCAAATAGAAGCTTCTCAGATGAGGTCTGTGAGATATACTGATCTATTAGTATAAATAATGAGTCAGTAGGAGTCAGTCTAATATTGTTTCCCAATAGCAGAGTAATAGAAGTAGGTTCCTCTCTGGGTGCCAATGTGCTGTCTATCCATAGAGTTTTGGCTTTATAATGATGCTCGATATGGGTTTCTTCTTGAGAAGTAAAATGTAAATACAACCAGAAAGTAGTTGTTTGCTGCCATAATATTCATGCCACTGTTGCACCCTTGGACATTTCTTGGCAGGGTTGTTGTTACTATAGTTAATAGGGTTCATGGATGGGTGTGACTCATGATTACTTACTTCTCTGATAGTGTAACTAGTAACTATGGCACCATGGAAGTTAATAGCAGGGATAAAGCTTTAAGGGGTATACCAAACTAATTTTGCTATGTTCTATGATTCTAGTATTTGGTCCTTTCTACAGTAGGATTTAATTGGCAAGTTCTGGATGGTAGTCGAGAGCAACAATAATAGCTTGTAGTGTTGGGGGGCCATCAATGCTAACAACTTCAAAGAGGCAACCAATTTCTGGAACCATACATTTTTTTATTGATTATTTTATTTATTTACATTTCAAATGTTGTCCCCCTTCCCAGGCTCCCCTCTGCAAACTCCTCATCCCATACCTCCTCTCTTCTGTCTCTAAGAGGGTGCTCTTCACCCCCTCCCTTGCCCACTTGGCCTCATCCCTCTAGCATCCCCCTTCCCTGGGGCAGAAAGCCTCCAGAGGACCAAGCGCCTCCCCTCCCAAGCTGGAGGTATGGGTTCTGCCATGTGTACTCTTTGGTGGGTGGTTTAGTCCCTGGGAGCTCTGAGGGATTAGTTGATATTGTTCTTCCTATGGGATTACAATCCCCTTCAGCTCCTTCAGTCCTTTCCCTGACTCTTCCACTGTGGTCCCCAGGGCTCAGTCAGATGGTTGGCTGTACCTGCATCTGTCTTAGTCAGGTTCTGGCAGAGCCTTAGAGAGACAGCCATATCCCATCTGCAAGCACTTCTTGACAATCAGCAATAGTGTCTGGGTTTTGAGATGGGTAGGTAGCCTCATCTCTCAACTTGGGTCCATGCTCTCTTGAGGTTCTCTCTCCCTTCTGTTAGATATTTCATCTAATGTCATGTCCATTGGGTCCTGGGAGCCTCTTGCATCACTGGTGTCTGGCATTTTCTAGTGGTTTTCCTAGTTCTCCATCTCTCCCCCTCCCCCTCCTGAACCAACTGCTACATATTTCTATTCATTCTCCTGGCCCTTTGGACTTCTCTCCTGTCCCTTCCCATATCTGATCCTGCTCCTTCTTTTTCCCTTCCCCTCCACTCTCCCACCCAGGTCCCTCCTTCTACTTCCCATGTTCATTTTGTTCCCTCTTCTAAGTGGGAATGAAGCTCCACACTTTGACCTTCCTTCTTGTTAAGCTTTATATGATCTGTGGGTTGTATCATGGGCATTCTGAGCTTTTGGGCTAATATTCACTTGTCAGTGAGTACATACCTTGTATGTCCTTTTGGGTCTGGGTTGTCTCACTCAGGATGACATTTTTTAGTTCCATCCATTTGCCTGCAAAACTTGTCAAGTCATTGTTTTTAATAGCTGAATTGTATTCCATTGTGTAAATGTACCACACTTTCTGTTTGACAGCTTCTGGTGTCTAGTAGCTCTGTGTGGAGTAACCCCTCTCTAATTATTTTTACTTATATGTGTGTAGTACATTTCCATATTTTCTTTTTTGATGGGTCTTTCATTTTATTTATCCCTTTCCTGCCCCACCTATATCCTGTTCTTCATTTTCCTTTCCGTTTAACACTTCCTACTCTATGATTCTCATAATCCTTCACACAAGTCTTTCACCCTCACTCTAGTCTTAGTCTAGCCCAATGGCCTCTTACTGATATGCTCACCTCTATTAACTTTTTATTTTTTATATTCAGCATCATTTTCCTGTTATCTATTCAAATTGTTTCTGGCAGGAATAGCACTTACTCTTGTGCCACTATTTCATGGTAAGGACTTAGTTGTTTACGTATTCACTCATGTAGACACACTTGTATGATTTCTGCTTCAGAGTCTTCTGTGGGTGAATAATAGCTATTAGCATTTATCTAAATTTTGTAAGTTTTTATTTCTCTAGAATGCAGACAGTGGTCACTCTAAGAAGTTTATTATTAGGTTCAGAAATAATTGCGTACTTTTATTCACTTCAGATGTATCATTTATGTTGTCATCTGTAAGATATAATAATAGTCATTTCTTTACAATCTCACCAGTATTTGGTGTTAATGCCTTTTAATATTGACTTACTCTGATAGAGTATATCAGAGCCTATACTTAATAAATATAGATTATGATTTTTGGATTGTCATTCATACAATGTATTTCCTCTCAATTTTTAACATGCCATTTTGTTATCTTTTCGCTTAATGCAACAGATATAGTGGGGTATAATTTACAAAAGAAATTTTTAGATTGAATTCTACATAGAAAAAATATTCTATTATTTGTCAACATCATTATCTCACAATCTCATAAATTTTTCATCTGATTCCTTTAGCAGTTGTTTCACAACATTAGAGCAAACAACAAAGTCTGCCATTTTTATCCTAAGCACTATAATAAGGCTTAACATTTTTCTTTTACTCTGGTAGTTTATACTTTATATACTATGTGTTAAAATTAGAAAATATACTTAATTCAATCCAGGATGAATTTTAAATTCAATACTCAGATTACTATGTAAAGAAAAATTTAGCCAGTAAAATTTTAATATGTTAAAATTTAAATTTCCTAATGAGATTCATGAGCGTTTTTAGTGCATTATGAATGTAAAGCTTTTGCAAATGCTAAAGCTTAGCCAGTACTAGCTGGCCTATCAGAACTATCCCTTGTTGCAGTGCAGGATTTATCAGTTTATAAACCAGTGCAGCTTATCAAATTGTATATTAGTTCAGTGCAGCCAACTCTGTAGGAGCTATCCTTGATATAGCTATAACATGCATATGTCTCTCTGTCTGCAATGTCTTTGCGTATTTTCATTACACGTGTTAATCAAAACATATTGTCAGAATTTGAGGAGAGCCTGGTCTAAAAGACATTCAGAACTATACAGAGAAACCCAATCTCCATTATATATATATATATATATATATATTTGTGTGTATATGTGTATATATATATATATATATATATATATATATATATATATAGAGAGAGAGAGAGAGAGAGAGAGGGAGAGAGAGAGAGGTTATGATAGTTTGGAGGTGAAACATGGGGCAAAAAGTGACCAAAGTATTGACATAAGTCTGCCATAAAAATATTAGTGTGAGTCGGACAGTGCCGTGGTGGCAAATATCTTTAATCCCAGCACTTTGGAAGCAGAGGCAGGCAGATTTCTGAGGTCAAGCAGATTTCTGAGGTCAAGGCCAGCCTGGTCTACTGAGTGAGTTCCAGGACAGCCAGGGCTATACAGAGAAATGCTGTTTACAAAAAAAAAAAAAAAGAAAGAAAAAAAAGGAAGAAAAAAGAAAATACTAGTGTGACCCTGGCAATGGGCAAACAGGCACCTTGTTGCAGTATTGTTCTTTGATCAGTCAGGGACAGAGCAGCTAGCAGTCCTTTGTTTATCCTAGCTTGATATCTAGCTTGGTGGTCAAAGCTGTTTTATGCCGAGGATGCTGTTTTGATGAGGTGTGGTACCCACACTTTTCTGTGGGTTTAAGGATACAACTTAGAATGCAGTAAGGAATTATTCTGTTATTGCAAAGTGGCCATACTAGATTCTTTCCTACAGTCTATGACCTCGCAAAGTGGCCATACTAGATTCTTTCCTACAGTCTATGACCTCACTAGCTGCAGAAAGCTGGCTAGTGCCTGGTGGGTGTGATTTCCCTCTTTGACTGCAGTTGATTGTCCCAACCTGTGAGTGTCATACTTGCCAACTCAGGGCCTTGGATCTGGGCCTGGGTAGTGGCTGAGCTTCTCAGCATGCCAGCTTTCCCTTATTTATACCATCAGAGTGAGCTCTACAGCACTGTTCACTACTCTGGCTAGACTAGCAAGTACAGCCATGGACAGACCACCATGCCACCCACAGACCTGTACTCCTGTGCACAGCACAGGTTGACAATAGGCACTTGTTTGCTACCATGCTAACCAGTGCAGACAGAGGGACTTGCCAGCCATGTGGCCAGCCTGCAGCCAGAGCCACCGCAGTGTGTGAGTGTGTGATGGACAGATGGGAGAGAAACAGAAGTAGAGCAGCTTCAGCATTATGGAATAGGTTGGAATTGGAGACTCAAGGATGAAAAGAAATAACCTGTTGTGAGTGGCCAGCCCTATTGTCTGGTAGCCATAGTGAGGTCCACATCCAAATACTTGGCAGCAGAGGTCAGTGTCAATGTCTGTAGTTTATATTCCCACAACAGAACATGGGGATGTCTCTGACCAGGGACTACATGGATATCCAGGATTGTTACATAACTGGTCCTCCCCTTCACTGGGTGTGGTGCTATGGAGAGCTGGCCCCACTTCTCACCAGAGGCAGGACTTTGGAGAGTAGGCACTGTGTCTCACCCAGTCAGCGCAATAGGGCTGGTCCTGGTGGCTGGGCTGTGGGAGATCTGTTTCAAGCAGTCAAGAAAACTGCCAACAGAGTCATTCGTGCCGGAGAGCTTGTCCTGTCTCTGACCAGCTGCAGTACTCAGGAAAGTAGGCACTGCCTGGACAACACAGCAGAGCTGACCTTGGTGTGTGTGTGTGTGTGTGTGTGTGTGTGTGTTTAGGTGAGCTGACCCTGATAGTGAGAGCATAGGAGAGCTGGTCTCAGCACTCCTCTACCTTGATGTGGCATGGATGTGAGGGTGATGCCCTCTTCCCTCTCACCCCTAGATACCTCCAGAAAGATGGCCCAGAAGTCATAAGAGTGGGTGAGATGGCTTTGTCCCTCGTTGGCTGTAACACTAGGGAGAGAGTACCCTGAACCTCACTTGGGCCACAGTAGAGCTGTCTCTGGAGTCATGGGTGCCAGTGAGCCATCCCAGGGGCAATGAGAGCATAAGAGCTGACTGTGCTTTTTGGTGATGACTGCATTGGGTAGCCTAGCCAGAGTAGTGAGCAGTGCTGGAGATCTCGCCCTGGTGGTGGAAACTGGCATGCTGACTAGCTTAGCTACTATCTAGGTCCAGATCCAGGGCTCTGTGTTAGCTCACTCCAAAATCTATATCACCTGCGAATGATTAGGATATGTGAAAGGGCCAGTCCTGCTGATCCAAAGCTGCGGGACCTCCATACAGAGGGCAACAGCAGGACAACCAGGACAAGAATCAGTGAGGATCCAATATTGATAGTGTCACAAAAGCCAGGGACCAGACCAATGGCTCATTGCAATGAACAGTTGCAAGGGACAATGTATAGACAGAGAGATATACTGTGAGGCACACTGTGACATACTACAGCTTCCACAATGAGATGTTTTTCTATGCTTTGGATCGTGTGTGTGTGTGTGTGTGTGTGTGTGTGTGTGTTTGTGTGTGTCTGCATTATTTTGGGGTCAATGTTGCAATAGAAAGTAATTTTTAAGAAGAGAAAAGAAAATATTTGTGTGGCCTGGAAAGAAGAAGGAGAAGAAAAAAGAGGAGGAGGAGAGGGAGGAAGAAAAGCATAGAGAAGACCTAATACCAAATTCTTGAAAAAAAAAAAAGAAAGAGAAGGGCAGTTTTTTTTTTTTAAGGCTATAGGGTATCAGCGGTTACTCCATCCCAGTAAAGTTGATGAAATGGACAAAATCCTTGCAAAAGATGGCTTCCTAAAACCAAGGTAACAAAGAAGTAATTTAAGTAGCTGTGTATCAGAGAGATGAATTGAATTTCTAAATTAAATATATATTCTGAAAAGAAACTCAGTTGCAGATGGCTTTATTGGTGAAAGCTGCCAAACACTTAAAAAGAAACAAAACTGATTCTACACACTTCCTCTCAGAAAATAAGGGAAAAATCATGACAAAACTTCTTTTTATAAAAGCATTAAAACTAAAAAAGCAAAATATAAGACAAACATTACAGACTCACATTCTTAAAAATATCTGTAGTAAAACACTGACTTGTATGTGTTTGTGTGATTACGATCACAATTTGCTAGGAGGAGAAGCTTCTTTGATAGATGTCTCTCTTTGTCTCTCTGTGTCTGTGTCTCTGTCTCTCCCTGTGTATGTGTGTGTACATATGACCACTTACATGGGCAGGTGAGAGGACAGATAGCAAGAGTTGGTTCTCTTCTTCTACCATGTGGGTCTTTCATAACAAACCCAGCTAATCAGCTAGTGCAACTTGGTGGAGAGAGCATTCACTAGCTGGCCTCTCTCACAGGTTCTTTTTGTTACTTTGTAGACCTTGGCAAGCTGATCTCAACACAAACGTGTGAAGACAAAGACCCAAGCGAGGTAAAACATTCTGTAACAAGAAGAAAATAGAAGGTAGTTGTATTGGAAATATATATTGGTTTTAAAGGTTTTAGGTCAAAGTTTAAGTGTTTCAAAGGAATTTTATTCGGACAAATTGTATGTAAGAGAAACTAATTCAATCCAAAAATGTAGTAATGGGAAAATTTAAATATGAATTTAAACCACAATGCTCTCAACATGTTTTACAAGTGGGTATTCTTATACACAGAATGACAGAAAGATAAAATAATTTGATCTTCGAAAGTGCTGTGTCATTTAGAGTTCCTGTTTGCAGGTCGTGGGAAGTGATGCTGTCATAGAAGCAAATGAGAAACAACAAAGATACTGGCACACTGGCAGGCCTCAGGGACACAACAGGGTTCTTGGCAGTGAGGTGGGAAGGGCAAAGAACGAAAGAGCCTCTGAGAGTCAGAAAGCAGCACCCATTGCTACAGAAGCACTTGTGTTCTGCCCATGACACCTTTGGTGGAACTTAAGGAGACACCCACTTTTGATAATGTCATGTCTCCTTATTATTCACACCACAAATAAGGAAGACAACCAAAGAGGACAGACACAGAGCATCCTTTTCAAAGACAGTCATTGTAGTTTTTTCTTCAGTTGTCACACACTCATTTTTGTAAGACTTACTTGCCATTTCCTTTAAAAAATGGAATTTCTTTATTTTTTAATTTTTATTTAAACATTGACTTATACTGTAGTGTGGTGACATAAGGGTTTAATCCACGCCCTTGGGACATAAAGGCATGTCGATCTCTTTGAGTTTCAGGCCAGCCTGGTCTATATAATAGTTCCAGGATAGCTAGAGCTATATAGTGAGACTCTTTCTCAACATCCAGGCCAAACAAACAGGCAAATGAGAAAGCAAACAAACAAGCACAACTCTTTTAAAGATTAAAGGAGTAAGTGGTTTCATTATGATGTTTCTGTACACTCTTTTTATTAGTTTATTATCCTTTCCTGCTCCTGTCTTTGCGCATCTAGTACCTGTCTATTCTCAATGTGTCCCATTCTGCTTCCAAATAACATGTGTCTACTATCCTTCCTAACTCCCTTCCTTAAAATCTCTTCTTTCAAATAGATCCCTTTCTTGGTTCATGGCTTCAACTACACTCATTTTCATATATATATACGCACATGTAATACTAGAAGCTAAGGTCTGTATGACAAAGCACATATGGCATTTGCCTAAGCCTCGTATGGTTCATTTCATTTCCACATATATCCATTTTCCTATAAATTGCATAAGTTGATTTTTCTTTATGGTTGAGTAAAATTCTACTCTCAATATGGACTATATATTCATTATCAACACATCAGTTGATAGACATCTTAGCTGATTCCATTTTTCGGCTAGGGTGACTAGAATGGTGATAAATGTAGACGTACAAGTATCTTTTTAGCCAGATACAGTCATTTGGTTGTATGTCAAGGATTGGATATCTGACCTTATACTTCTGTTTTTAATACTATTGAGAAAAGCTTCAGACTGATTTCTATAATGACTATATTAGCTTATAGTCATATCATGTATAAATAGGATTTCTTTTTATTGATATGCTTCCCACATTTTAAATATTTGTTGACCACATATATCTCTTCTTTTGAAAACTTCCTGATTAGTTTGATGGCCTATTTATTTTTGGAGTTTTTGTTTTTTTTTATTTGTTTGCTTCATTTTTTTGTTGTTGTTTTTTGTTTTTACTTTTTAAACTTTGGAGTTCTTTAATTATTCTAGACATTAGAGTCATATCTTCAGTATAGTTGGCCAAGATTTTTCTCCCATTCTGTAAACTGTTTACTGTGATGACACTTTTCTTTCTGTGCATACTTTTAAAAATTTTAGGTAACTTGAAAAACTTTAATGTAACTTTATTAATTAAATGTTGTTTCCTGTGCTATTAAGTTTGTATTAAGGAAGTTCTTGCCTGTAACTTGAAGGCCATTCCCTGTTTTCTTCTAGAAGCTTCAGTGTTTCAGATTTTAAATACCAACCAACCACAGCTCCCAGGGTCTAAACCACCAGCCTGGGAGCACTTAGTGAGGGATCCATGGCTTCAGCTGTATACTTAAGAGCAGAGGGCCCTGCTGGGCATAGGTGGAAGAAGAGATCCTTGACCTCATGAAGGCTGGACGCCCCAGGGGGTGGGAATTTGAGGGTGGGGAGGTGGGAGTCGGGTAGGTAGGGGTTACATCTGCATAGAAGAAGGAGGAGGGGTAAGGGGATAGGGGGTTCCTGGGTGGGCGGGGGATGGGGTAAGGGGACAACATATGAAATGTAAATAAAACATCCAATAAAAAAAATAAACAGAGATAAGGGAAAAATAAATAAAAGTCTTTCATCATTAACATTGATTTTATGGAATGTGAAAGATATATATTTAAATTGATTCTTCCTGAAAGTAGATATCCAATCTTGTTAGCACTTGGTGTTGAATAGGCTTTTTTTCTGCTTTCATCAAAAATAACATAGCCATGTCTTTGTGTGTGTATTTTTGGATCCTCTATTCTGTTCCATAGGGCTAGATATCTACCTTATTCAAATCAGTGTGAATTTTGTTGTGAACCTGTGAAATGACCAATAAGTCATTTTCAAATATGCCTCAGAGGCTTACTGTTACATTTCCTTGGTTTAATCTTTAAGCTAGAGTTGATAGTCTTTGTTGACAATATAAGCAGTGGTAGCCCACATTTTGGAAAGGCTATATCTAGCACCAATACAGTGACCTGAGTGGTAATTTGTCTCCTGACTGTTTGAAGTAGAAACTCTCGGGCCACTTTATTGGAAGTCACTGTAGTAATATGGTTGGGTGCAACTTGTGTAACAACTGTCTATGAAAATCTAGCTCATATTAGTGGACCAACGAATCACACACAGTTAAAACTCTAGCTGCCTTTGAAATCAGTAGGTTTTGAAGTTACCCAGTATGTAGAAATAGAACATAGTGTTTAAAAATAAAAACAGCTGAAATATGGAGCATTTATTCTGAACATGCAACAACTTAACTATAGGCTAATACATTTAAAATAGTGAACACAGTCACACTCGTAAAAGTTGACATTTATTATATCTTCTTATCATGGTAGTATTTCTATAAGAACATTATCATTTTCAATTAACAAATGAGTTAAATAACTTGGGCATGATCATAAAATTTCTAAAATTTAGAAAGAAGATTTGATTTCTGTAGGCACTTAAAAATACTTTTTAAAAATTATTTTATTTATTTACATTCAAGCTTTTTCTCCCCCACCTCCTGGTACTCCCTCTCACAGTTCCTCACCTCACTCCTCCTCCCCCTTCCCTCTGGGAGGGTGTCCTCCCCACCAACCAGGCCTTATCTGTCCCTGGGGCCTCAAGTCTCTCCAGGATTAGCACATCTTCTCCCACTGAGGACAGACCAGGCAGTTCTATCTATGTGCAAGGGAGATGGGGGCTGGGCTCAGACCAACCTATGTATGTGGCCTGGTTGCTGGCTCAGTGTCTGGAATCTCCCTGGAGTTCAGGTTAGTTGAGACTTCTGGTCTTTCTATGGAGTCACACTCCCCTTCAGCTTCTTCAATCCTTCCCTTAATTCAACCATAGGGGTTACTGACTTCAGTCCATTGCTTGGATGTAGGTATCTGCATTCTCATTGGGTATAGGTGAATGCTATCTCATTCAGCTGCTGGTAGAGTCACTCTGGGGATGGCCATGCTAGGCTCCTGTCTTCAGTTTCTTCTCCATTTTTGTACCTGCAATTCTTTTATATAAGAACAATGCTGGGTCAGAAATTTTGACTGTGAGTTAATAACTCCGTCCCTCTACTTGAGGCCCTGTCCATGTACTGAAGGTGAACTCTTAAAGTTCCCTCTCCGCAATGTTGAGTATTTTGGTTAAGGTTACTCCCATTAAGTCTTAACAGTCTCTCACCTCCTGGGTCTCTGGCACTTTCTAGAGGATCGCCTCCCCCCCAAAAGCTGCATATTTCCATTCATTTTCCTGGCCTTCTTAGCTTCTCACCTGTCCTATCCACACCCTCCAAACCCTGATCTTGGTCCCCCTTTCCTTCCATCACTTCCCTCTCCCACTCAGATCCCTCCCTCGATCTCCCATGATTATTTTCTTCTCCCCAAAGGCCTTATAAAATCTAGGCCTTATATATGATATAAAAGGCCTTATATAAATCTAGTTTATCTTTATAAACTAGTCTTAAGTGTTTGGAACTAATATGTCTCTTCGAGTGGGCAAATCAGTCTTTATAAGATTCCTTTATAATAAAAAGAAAGCTCAAATGAGGCCATGAAGAGATAAGAGTTGAGGACAGTATCTTCTCTCAGATTACAAGGGCCCTGTCTAAACAGTCCTGCCTCTTGCATAAAGTAACAACAGCATTTTTACACGTTTATTTGTATATTATTCTTCTTTTATTTTCCAATTTCAATGTCTTTTTTTTTTTCGAGACAGGGTTTCTCTGTGTAGCCCTGGCTGTCCTGGAACTCTGTAAACCAGGCTAGCCTCGAACTCTCGAACTCATAGATCCGCCTGCCTCTGCATCCCAAGTGCTGGGATTAAAGGCGTGCGCCATCACTGCCCGGCTCTCAATGTCTTATTTTAAATTTTAGCCTGTATGTAAAAATTATAAATCTTATTTCCTATTAAAGTTCCAGCTTCTGTATGATTTTTATTTTGGGGGGGTCCTTGCTTTCTCTTTTGTTTGGCTGGATCTCATGATCCTGTAGACCAGGTTCCTCCTCTGCTGCTACACAGGAGTCCTCCCTTGTCTGACAGAAAGGAATATTTGCCAATAGCATTAATAACATTGAGGACGATGTAATTTATGTTTGCTTAAATGTGATTTCGTTGTTACTTGGCGCCCATCTATCTCTTTTATACTTTCATTTTATATTTCTCTTTGTGCTTGTGCTTCTTCTTTAAGCTCTACTCCATTGTCTCTTGTGTCTATAAAACACTATTTAATTAATCATAATGATGTATCTGTGAAGAGAGGGGAGGAATTCCACATTGGTATGTATTTTTAGTAAAGTAAATATTATCATACAATAAAATATAAATGAAGTTGACAGGGGATATTTACTTCTGAGACTAAAGTTTATGTTTTAGAAAAAAGGTGGAACACATTTTTGGGAAAAAAGGGTCTTTGCAAAATTTAGGTTTTGTAAGCCGTAATAGCAAGTCTTCTGTTAGCAAGTAAGTGTTAGATAATACTTATAATTGAAACAATTAGGGACATTGGATGAAACGGATATTACAGTTGTGCTGAAATGGAATAAGGTCATACCATATGTAAGGGCCAGTCTATAAACATAGGCAGACGTTATGACATTCATGACAAATCACCTAACCTTCACCACTTCATACACCAAGCAGTTTTACAGTATTCTTATTTAAATTCATATGCAACATCTTCTATCCCTTGTACATGAAAAATCAAAAGAAAAGTGGATATAGCATATCTGCATGTAAACAGTGCTGACCTCTCTAAGGGTGACAATATATGAGTGGCTTTCTTCAAAGATGAACAGGCAACGTTCATACTTTTATCATTTACTGCTTCAAAAATGTAAATGATAAAATAACTTTAAATAGATTAGAAAAGAGCTATCCCATACTAGTCTAGAGCATTAATAACCAAGACAGGTAATTGGTTTTAGTTTATTGCCTGTACTGATTAGGCAAAATTATATTGAAATACTCTGTTGTAGTTTATTTACTTAAGATACACTTTTCTCTTTATTTGGTAGAAGATCCTTATAAGTAGGCACTGAATGTTTCTTTACTATAATGTATAGGATAGTCTCACATTTAATAACTAACACAAGAATGTACACAAAGTAAGTAATAAATAAATGGAAGAGATGGCTGAAGACAGATTTTCAAGGTGAGTTTGAAATACATACACACACATATGTATTTCATATATACAAATTATATATATATATGCATATATATGAAAACAATAGATGTATGAGAAAAGATCTTGAATTAAAGTGCATTTTTCAAAGAATTTAACTAAAGAAAATGTGTTTGAAACTGATACACATACTAATTCATTCACTTTTGAAATTTTTGAACTCTTAATGATCAAGATCAATCATATATTATTGTCTTAGAAAGAGAGTCTCTCATAAAATGAGCAAGAAATGGTATTGAAGTATTGGTTATATTTCTCATTATTAAATATTTCATTTCAACGTTCTATTTCCTAGGTATATACAGAGTATTGGGATCGGATCCAGGATCCATAAGAATTTCTCACCTTGAATCTAGGATTTATATGATATTCTTCTCAGATTTACTTGGTTTTAAATAACATTTAAAATATATATTTGCCTCAAGGGTGTCTTTAAGAAGAGTAATTTCCAATGCCTAAGAATAGCAAAGTGGTAAAGAGAGATTTGGATGATGATGTCATTGAATCTGTCAAAGACCTTCTGTCCAATGAAGATTCAGTGGAAGATGTTTCTAAGAAGAGCGAACTAATCGTTGATGTTCAAGAAGAGAAAGATACAGATGCAGAAGATGGATCTGAAGTTGATGATGAAAGGCCAGCTTGGAACAGTAAGCTGCAATACATTTTGGCACAAGTTGGATTTTCTGTAGGTCTGGGGAATGTATGGCGATTCCCATACCTCTGCCAAAAGAATGGTGGTGGTAAGTTGCATTCGTTTGCTTTAATGATGAATAGCTACACTAGTAAACTGCAATCCGTTATTTCAGGTAGCCCCCATTGTTGCTGTAGTCTCATTAGTTCTGAAATTGTGAATTCCATTACAAAGCTAAGGAGACGCATTTGTGGGAAGTCAGCCCAGCACTGGGTTCAGATGAAGTTTCCATAGGAACATATTGGCATCCTACAAATACTCAGGGATTGCTTAAGGTAACACATTCTCAAACTTATTCCCTGGATACTGTAAACAATGCTGAAGTACTGACAGGGAGGTTTTTTTTTTAATATGTGTTATGTTCTTTATGCATGCCAGACTTTTGCTTTCAATAAGAATCTAAAGCCAACAACACTGATAGAACATGGTTGTTCTCTCCATGAATTATAAACTCCGAATTTTAAGTTGTCTCCTTCTTTACTAGAAGCAAAACTAACATATAATTTAGAATGATTATGGTCTTTAAATTGGACCTAGCACTTTCAGAACTCATGAGAAGGAGTTTAACCAAATAATTACCATAATGCCAGTCATTCTTTGCCCTTAGAGATTTTACACATTGATTCTGATTCTGTAAACCAGCTTCAACAGATACTTTAAAAAACAGAACACTCTTAATTTTAAACAAAAACTAGTTCCACTATTATCAACACTTTATAATGCAAAGGTGGGCATATAATTATCAATACTTTGGAAAGAAAAACTACTGTCCTAAGAATCCATTGGAGAAAAAATGTCAACACAAAGGAGAAAATCCTAGTAGTTCTTTAGTACAACCCCCTAAAGAAACCAAAAACCAAAAACCAAAGCCAACCAATCAACCAACCAATATCTTTGAAGAAACTCTAGATGTGTGTAGAGTGAAATGATTTTCTACCACATATAAAATCATAGATTGAATTCCCAGCCCAATGGAGGAAAAAGGAAGAGATACAAATTGTTTTTAAAATTTTATAATATATGTATATGAAGTCTGTATGCATAAAGTAAATATGGATAAGTATATATTTTGGCCTATGAAGATGGCTCAGTAGAAAAAGTATATGGTATGCAGGCTTGAGGACCTGAGTTTTGATTCCCAGCACCCACATGAAAGCCATGCTTAGTGACATGCATCTGTAACTCTACTGCTCATGCCAGGGAGTCCTGTGAATACCTGGGGTTTGCTAGCTACCCAGTCAAACCAAAACAGTAAGTGCTAGTCCCAGTGAGAGATCTTCCCCCTCCAAAAAAAATAGCTGGATATTGATAGACAAAGATGCTTGAAATCTAGTCTCTATGTGCTTATTGCCATGCCCACACATGAACAAACCCAAACCTGCATATTCTGGTAAGGTACACGTTTCATCATCAAGTCTTAGAATTATGTTGATATTCTATTGGGTCTGTGATAGCTTGGTTGGCTGAAACCATATATGGTTTTATTTGACTATAGCTATAATCCACATACATCATGTCAAATGAACAGGGCTACACATGTACTCATTTTCATAGTTGTTGTGATTAATGTGTGTTTAAAATGGTTGGGTAATTTCACCCAGAACACAGGGAGAGGTTTGGGAAAGCAATCGATTTAACAGATCTACCTGCCTGAGAGCTAAGAATTTAATTTTATGTGATGTATGCCACATACCACTCATTGCTCAGGAAACAGTAATTCTCTACCAAACTGATAATATCACGTGGGAATTATTTACGGTGTCAAAGATTAACATCTGTGTACGACTGGTATTTTTTTCAAATGTTTGGTTGCTTCCTAGGTTTTTGTTAATTTCTTAATGTTCATTTCATTTGCTAAAACTGGCAGAAGTGAATTCTGATTTTGAGGCATTTCTCTTTCTACACCTTACTAGATGTTCTGCTAAGAATGAAAGCAGTTTAAGCTTACAGTCAGGTTTCATTCCTTTTAGCATAACATCCACCTTGATGGAGAGTGATTACAGAGTTGACATATTAGTTATTAGCAAGACAAATCCCTCTAGTTTCTCAATAAAAATATGAATCAAGATATTTTCACTATTGTTTATTTCTTGCCTCCAAAGGATAATGGAGAGCAATGTTGTATGTCTCGTGAGACATAGGCTGGATTGGAAAGGGACAAAGGGTGTGGAGCATAGTGTTCCAGAAACCAGAGGAGTTTCTTTAAAAAGCACAAAACAACCATGAATCATTTGAAGCATTTTCTGAATAAGAGGGAAAAAAAAAGAAAGAGGTCTACTATATATGTTGATTTATGTAGATGTTACATTTACTGCACAGGACTAAGCTTAATAAGTCAGGATACAGAGGTTTCTTCTTATTTTGCCGTCACTCTGACACATACACCTGGCTCTTGCCCATGTTTCAAGCCATGCGAACTTTCTGAACGTTGCTCACCTCTTCAGGCTCAATTCCTATGCATGCAAAATGGGATTAGCAATTGTAACACACTACTGTATTTGTGTGTGTACATGTATGTGTCTGTGTGTGTGTGTTTGTGTGTGCATCTGTGTGTATGTGCTCTGCAGTCCACAAGGCATTTGTGCAGGTGCATGTTCCTGTACACCTAGGAAAAGTAGAATAGAACATTCATTCCATCTTCCTCCTCTGTGACAAGGTGTATTTATCCGTGAACCCAGGGGTAGGTTGCCAACTTAGAAATTTGAATATATGAAGTCCAGTGTGTAGGTCACATTAATTTGTAATGTACAAATGTATGTACATCTCTTTATCTCACCAGTTAAATAAAAGAAAGAATGACATTGTCAAACTATTCAATCGATTTGCAAATCATTAGTTATAATTTACACGCGATTTTGATTAAAAAAATCATTGTTTCTTTTAACTATGGGTGTTTTGCTACAAATATAACAACACACACACTTTTTTAAACTAATCATTTTATCCATTTACATTTCAAATGATCTCCCTCTTCCCAGTTACCCCTCTACAAACTCCACACCGTATCCCTCCTCTTTTCCCTATGTTTTCTCTCCAAGAGGGTGCTCCCCCCTCCACCCACCTACTACCTCCCCTCCACCCTACCATTCCCCTACACTGGGACATCAAGCTTTCACAGGACCAAGGGCCTCCCCTCCCACTGATGCCTGACAAGGGACTGGAGTCATGGGTCCCTCCATGGATTCTCTTTGGTTGGTGGTTTAGTCTCTAGGAGCTTTGGGTGGTTCAGTTAGGTGATAATGTTGTTCTTCATATGTGGTTGCAAACTCCTTCAGCTCCTTCAGTCCTTCCCCTAGCTCTTCTTCCATTGTGGTTCCCAGGCTGAGTCCAATGGTTGGCTGCAGCACATACACTTTAATGACAGACACAAAGTATATTAGTTTTACTTCCTAAAGGCTCTATGCATACTTTCTCCCAGTTTAAGAAACAGATTATGATTTCTGAGGTAAATTTTTTATGTGTGGTATATATGAAAACAAATATTGCATTTGTTAAAAATTATTATTATTATTATTTATTTTTATTTTTCTGTCTTTCAGACTAGGCATTTGTTTTTCTTTGGTATTACTTTATTTAGAATATAAAAAATTTAATTCTGTCAAATGCCATTGGTCCCAATCTATACTTTTGGAATGCAGGACTATAAGAGTTTAGGTTAGTATTTAGTAAATAACTCTGTAAACACTGTAAGATGATGGATTTGTACACAATCCAGGAACCACAATTTAAACATTTTAAACTTTGCTATTATTTTGTATGTGTGTGTTTGTGTGTGATGCATGTGTGTATTAGGGGAATATGCAGAGGAGATTTCAGGACTCAGTTTTCTCCTTCCACTGTGGGTTCAAGGACCGAAACTCAGATCATAAGACCATGGAGCATGAGGTTTACCCACTGAGTCACCTAACTGCCCTGAGGGATTTCCTAGAGCAGTTAGTTATATACAGGATTCAAAATTTTGAATGTTTAAGGAAGGTCAGTTATGTTTTTCTTAAAGATTTCTACTTTTTATATCATAAAAAGCCTTCAAATAGTGTCTTTATGAAATGATTTCTGTCAATGTATACTCTACTATGACAATTGAAAATATGCCCCATTCTGTTTGATCTTGTCTCTTTAGGTGCATATCTTTTGCCATATTTAATACTTCTTCTAGTGATAGGAATTCCACTCTTTTTCCTGGAACTTTCTGTGGGTCAAAGAATTCGGAGAGGCAGCATCGGGGTTTGGAATTACATAAGCCCTAAACTGGGTGGGATTGGATTTGCAAGCTGTGTGGTAAGTTTCTTTCTGTGACATTTGCTCTTACCTGGGCTGGTTCAGATTGATGAAATCTTCATCTCTGTAAACTCTGGGTCATTGTCTGTGCAATCATGTTTTAGAAGCTACTGGGACATAGAACACTTACTAAATAAAACTATCTATGACTCTGAATAATACCTGGATTTCATAACGTGTTTTAAAAGTTCAACTCAGGAATATTGTTTTAAAGAAAAGATCATGTCTTTGAGAAACAACAACAACAAAAAATAAGATGAAGACTTAAAAATTGTTAGGCGGAGTGAATTCCACCTCACAGCATTAAGAGGAGTGACAAAGGATGCATGATGTAATCACATCCTTCTCTTTTGCAGGTGTGCTATTTTGTGGCTCTCTACTACAATGTCATCATTGGCTGGACATTGTTTTACTTTTCTCAGTCTTTTCAACAACCTCTTCCTTGGGATCAATGCCCTCTGGTGAAAAACGCATCTCATACTTGTAAGACATATGTTATATTGTCTCCTTATATTTAACGTTCTAAAGATCAGTAAAGTCAAAAACTTTTCTTTTTTGCTTTTTAAATTCCATGGTGGGTGGAACATCATAATAGGCTTTCTTGTGCATTTGGAATGACCACTTCAGATAGATAAAGTAGACATCATTTAATTTTACTGACTCTTTTCAGATTAATTTAATGCACTTAAGGCTTTAGGGCTTTAGGTTAAACGATTTTGCAAGCTTTCTGTTGTAAACCCTGAATACCCTGGGTAAGCCTCATATTTATTAAAATCTACAAAAGGGAAACAAAACCCTGACTGAACTGAGTTTATCGTTTTTAATGCAGTTGGCGCTACTGTTTTGTAGTTTTCACCTTTTAAATCTTAAAAAGAACCATTTCCTATAGAATGCACGTCACTTCTGAAATTAAAATTTTTTCTTTGAGTCATACTGAAAAACGTAAAATGTAGCACATGAAACATTTTATCTAATCCAGTATATAGGAAAGACTAGCATTTGAACTTGCAATGTACGCAAGTGTTGCTTTGTTGGCATCAGGGTTTACATTCGTTTTCATGCAGCAATTCTGACAAGGCTGTTTGAATTTTACACTGCTGCGTATGTCCCTTCATTCTAGACTTTCAACAAAATCCCTTTCACCAGCAGCTACTGCACTGGACTGTGTAGTGCTAGTGTGTCTGATAATTATGGTTCTGGTAGTGGAAACTGGAATTATTTGTTTTAACTATTTCTCTAAGAAGTTCACATATGAGGGTGTGTTCCAAACAACCTCCCAGTCCCAAATGTGTGAATGAATATAAATTACAATTTGAAAAAATAAATAAATTATATATATATATATATATATATATATATATATATGTATAAAGTTCACATATATTTTAGGAATTCTTAATACATATCAAAGAGGATACCCTGTTTGCTGATTTTACAAAGTTTGCAAATTTTAGCTGCGCATTGCAAACAGGATTGCTGGTGTGAGGTTAATGTTTTCCTAGGAAACAGGAAGAACTGTTGAGGTTTGGTCTGGTGCTATGTATCTTCATGCTTAATTCTATATCTGAAGGCCTGGGCCTACAAGTGACTTCTCACACTTAACCAGCTTTTGTTGTGTAAACCTTCTTCCTTGCTTCAAAAGTATTGGTTAAGCCAGCAGGGCAGTGGTGACGTACACTTTTAATCCCAGCACTTGGGAGGCAGAGGCAGGGAGATTTCTGAGTTTGAGGCCAGCCTGGTCTACAAAGTGAGTTCCAGGACAGCCAGGGCTACATAGAAAAACCGTGTCTTGAAAAACTTAACCAAAACAACCAACCAAACAAAAAAAACCTATTTGTTAAATAAAATTGGCTACAGCCAGTTGCTGGAGGGTTTAAAGGTAAGTGGGTCTGGAATGACCTCCTTGGGTTGGGGAGAGATGAAGGGAGAGAGGAGGAAGCTGCCATGAGGGGAGATGAACTATAAGCGCATGGTCAGGAGAAACAGAAAGTATCTGGGGTACCTGCTGGGAAGGTAGCCAGGCCAGCAGTTAGAAGAGTAGATTAGGGATTGCTCCAGGTAATTGCCAAAGCCAAATAAAATAACCATAGTCTGAGTCTCATTTGTTTGCAAGCTTAAATTAGTTGTAGTCCAAATAACTTGCTTAACACAACTTAGTATTCGTTTGAATGATAGCATTTTGTCTTTTTTTCCCCTCACAGATATTGAGCCAGAATGTGAAAAAAGTTCCGCCACCACCTATTACTGGTACCGGGAAGCACTGGATATCAGCAGTTCCATCTCTGAAAGTGGAGGCTTAAACTGGAAGATGACTGTCTGCCTGCTGGCTGCCTGGGTCATGGTTTGTCTGGCCATGATCAAAGGCATTCAATCCTCTGGAAAAGTTAGTATGTTAGAATCTCTCCTCATTCTGCTAAACACCACTTATGGGTACTGTCAATCCCTTTCAGCTACATCAACAAATTCAACTGACAAATTGTTTGAGTACTTTGTCTAGGTATCTACAGATTGGCCAAAAGTGGTGCTTCAAATAATGTGTCTAAAAAGGATATAAATAACAATTAAAGTGACATTTACTATCATTTATAATACTTTTTATTCCAGCATTTGAACATCTGTTTATTTTGCTACTTATTCATTATCTGCTGCTTTAATTCTCTGAGTATATGTCAGCCCAATCATGGAAACTGATAGAGTGAAGAAGTTGCTTTTTAATGTTTGTTCATTTTTTTAATCGTTTCCTTTTTTAGAGTACTGTTTTAACAAGTAATTGCTCAGTGAATATTCACCTTATGAACAGTTGTGTGTTTCTTAAAGTTCTTGTTGCCCTCAAGTAGTTAGAATAATTCAAATTAGCAACACAGAATAAATAAAAGGTGAAAAGGGCATTCCTTCCAGTCCAAATACAAATTTAAAAATATTGTAGTTGAAAAGGACATCAGTGGAAGCGTGAAGTCTATATGGTTTTCTCCTTTCGTTTTAGAATGATGTGCCAGGGACCTGATTGTTGTCCATTCTTTTGCTTCCAAAAGCATCAGAGTCTTATTCTTATAACTGCCTCTGTTTTAAAGCCCCTTTTATGTCTCAGCTGCCTCATAGCAAGAATTCAGTGTTGGCTCTTCTCACTGGCACCTGACAGTGTGTGTGTGTGTGTGTGTATGTGTGTGTATACATACATACACATATAAAATAAATTTTCTTTTCAAAGTGTAGCTATAATCATCCATCTTTTCAGTCTAACTAGGTATCATAGGGTAGCAGCAGTTAGCGGAGTGACAGTTGGATGGACTACTCGATTATTATCAATGACAAGAATAGGTAATAACAATAAAGCATGTGAAATAATAATAAATAATAAAAATACAATAATAAAAAATTGACATCAGCACAGGTGATTTGAGCAAAACCAGTATTACGCACTGATGCTTACTTAGTACATGTTTTTTTTTGTTGTTGTTGTTCTGGGAATTGTAATGCTTTCTATTTTACATAATCCTAAAAGCTCTAAGAAGCAGTCATTACTTCCAGAACCACTTCACTGATTTTTAAAAACAGGCTGGAGAAATTGGATGATATACTTAAAGTTCATGAGAAATCAGTTTGAAGACTCAAATAGGTACACAAATATAGAGAGGAGAAGAGAAGGGAGAGAGAGAGGAGCGAGCGAGAGAGAGAGAGACAGAGAGAGAGAGAGAGAGGGAGAGAGACAGAGAGAGACAGAGAGAGACAGAGAGACAGGGACAGAGAGAGAGAGAAGGAGGGAGGGGGAGGGAGGAGAGAAGAGAGAGATTACTTCTTCGGTAATATCCTTTATCTTTCTTTTTTTTTATTCTGTTTTTTCTTTGACGGGTCTTTCTATACAGCCTAGCTTTTCTTGAACTAGGATCTTCCCACCCACAATGTGGTAGTAAAATAGCATCGTGTCTTGCTGTCTCCTGTCTTTAATCGAAGAGGCTGTGGATGGGACACTCTATGCTGCTTCTTAGTGTGATATTTATGCCCACTAAATGGTAGCTTGGGAATGGGAATGAAAATGGGCAGAAGTTGGTCTAATTCACATTTGCCTCCTGTTAATTTAATTTTAGTAAGAAATGTTGATGCCATTTTAGCCTGTAAATCACAGTTGACATGTTCTTGGCGCCCCCCCTCTCTTCCTGCTGTGGCTGCTATGTTATTTTGTATGGCAGTGGGTGAGCATATCATATAACCCAACTAAGTGTTTTAAAATCTTTTGTTAAGTGTTAACGACTTAGTAATTTTAGACAGTGCTTTGATTGAGTGTACCTATGTAGGAGTCACTGAAGTGAGATTATAAGTAAAGGAATAAGCTCTTAAGTCACATCTAGTCACATGCACATAGTTGCTATGTAGGCCACTTCTGGACAGGCATAGACATCGAAAAGCTGTCATGATCAAGTTTGCTAACATTTCCTGAGTTTGAGTTCTATTATAACTTAAAGAATAATTTCATTTTTTAAAATGTATATATATTAGTTTCCACTATGCTATGTTTACCAGTTACGATTGTATACATGTATGAAGTACAAAGTCTATGCTGGAGTTGTGGAGGAGAATGTATGATAATTCAAACTAATTGACATCTGTGTCATATCAAATATTTAAGTTTTATATTGAGACTCTTTGAAATTTCCTCTCAGTTATATTGGTGGTACTTTCCTGTTTTGTCTTTGGTATCATGTAATACAAATTTATCAGTAGAATGAGGTACAACTTATTTAGTACATGTGATTTACTATTTCAGTGACAGGCCCTTAGGGAGAGAGTGACATTGAGACAGAATTTGAAACAAAGCCATGTTGTATTGTACAGGATGCTCTAATAAAATTCAGGGTCTCTTCCACTGAACCGCTTATACTTATCCTGAAATGATTTCGCAGTCCAGATGGGCCGAAAGCTCATTGTAATAAATGTTTTAATAGATGGACTCCTTTAGTGTGGAATAATAAGAGGAACATTATAAAGGATGAATGTAAAGCTCAGCATGTGCATTAAACAATTTATGCAAGAGTTGGGTAAAGAAGAGTGCTGGAGGCTGGCTTGTGTAAATTGTCCTAAAGGAGTCCTTGCCAAAAGATGAGAATTTGGCATATAGTTTCTTAGATATGCAAATACACACAGGGAGTTGGGGGAGGGATGCTAACTGAAACCAGAGTGACAGAAGCAGAAGATTGATAGACTCTCTGGCCAGGTAAGCAAGGCCCATATGCCAACTACATCACTGACTTCTGAGAGCTTTTCTTTTCCTGTCTTTATGATAGAGAAGATGAATTGTTGGTCTGTGATCACAGTCAACAGCCAATCAAATAAAAAGGAAGCAGCATAGTCACAAAGAACAGGACCATGACCAAACATCAGGATATAGAGGGAAAAAGAGTGATGATAAACCCTCAAATAAAGAAAATTCTTTATGTTTCATGATGCTTGGTGTCAATGAAATTGCTTGCCTCAACAGTAGACAGCTCAACATTATTGTGATTGGCTTAAAATTAAACTGAGGAGCATATCTCATTTTACTGATCTGAGAATATGTACTTCTTAGGCTATACAAGGCTCACAGACACTTCCATTTACCTAGTTATTTTACCAAAGTATTGTATCATTGGCTATGTATGCCCTTGTTATGTTCTATTGAATTCCTGCCTCCAGATTAGAAAACTGAAACAAAATGCTCTCAACTTGCTCCAGCTCCAGAGTGCTGTTCCTTGTTAGCATTTCTTTATCATTAATGTATTACTCTGTTAAATAAGTTGGATATGTTGTTTTCTTTATTCTGTCAAATGGCTTACATGTTTTATTTCTAATTCACAACAAAGTTGATAAATCTCAAAGGAGTAAGTTAACTGTCCAGAACTAAGTACCTAATAAATGACAGAACTAAAGCCAGGTAACCAAGTCTTCAAAAGTAAGATTTTTTTCCCAATATGTATTTATAATAAACATTTTAATATAAAGAGAATATTAATTGAGATTTTTATATATTTTCCAATTTCAGTAGTATAACAATGGAAATATACTATATAATACTTTGCTTGATAAACTAATCTTTCATTTAGGGTAATTTCTGTGAAAAATATTTTGGTTGACAACTCTTAAGAGGCTTAAAATTAGTAAAGGAACATATTTCACTTCTCTATTCTGAGAATACACTCTTAGACTGTACAAGGCTTATGGACACTATCTATTTATTTAGCACAAGTATTGAATACTTGCTGTTTACTAGAAACTGTTTTAATTCTAGAAATACAAGAAGCAACAAAGCCTGGACTTATAAAGTTTCTATTCTAGTGACAGACGCAAACCACATATTTGCAGAAATATGTACAAGTAGCAGTGTAAAACACCAATGTATAAATAGCAGTGTCAAACACCAATGTATAAATGCAAGAGATTTAGGTAGCAATATACAATAAAGCAATTTCATATATCATTGTACATATGTCTGTGGTATATGCGGCTGACTTAATTATTAACAATTCCATAAAAGATTTTGTTATAAAATATAGCTATTTGTGTAAATGTAAATTTGTCTTTAAGAAAACTGTGGATACTTTGCATAGTGCTTAGTTAAGAAACATTCTTTTAACTCTTAGAATTTTAAATTAAGTATATGAACCTTTATCTGCTTAGAGAATAGTACAGCCAATGGTTTGGCATACTTAATAGTAATTACCTGTTTGAAATCTTGACAGTTTTCACATTTTAATTTGAAATATTTTTCATTTTTCCTTAAGAACACACCAAATTCAGATTTGTGTGTTTAAACACAAATGTGTATTAGACCAGTATAAAATGGAGATAATTAGGACCAGATATTCAAAATGTAATCTTAAAATATTATACAATAAAGATATTGTATTTTAGAGAATGTATATACAAAAGAAACCTTACATTTTCTATAAAAAGTTTCTCTTTTATCTATAGTATTTTGTGTACAGTATTTATTTAATGTACTCTATTTTTTAATGAGCTACTATACACTGTGCACTAATGAATATTGATATTAATCGAGTAGTCTCTGTCTTCATAAAACCCATGGTGTAAGGAGCCTGGCAGATAATTGCTGTATTAAGTATAATAATGGAGAAAAAGAGAATGCGCATGAGGCAGTTATTGAAATGATCCTGAAGTTTGGGAGGTTTCACAAAGTGGGTAATCGGGGTGCATTGCTAAGATTGTCGGAGGAAAGTTACCGGAAGGTTCAGAGACAGGTCTCTGTAGGCACAGAATCCTGCATGCGTCAAGCCCAGAGGATGTTACATGCTCTCCTGTGACTCTGACACACAGTTTGAGGAGAGGGAGGGAGATAACGTAAGAATTGTGACCTGATTGCTGATGGACATTGAAGAGTCTGCAGAAACTGGTCAAAACATGGGCTGTTATATATAGTGAGTACTGTAAAGATCTGAAGAATTTTAACAATTCAGCAGACAAGTTTAATATCAGACTTCTAGAAACCTCCATACCAAAGAGGCATAGATGTTGGATCTCTGAGATGCAGAGGAGAGCTGATGGGAAGAGTCTGGAGGAAAGATGAGCAGGAAATACATTGAGAACCAGGAAAGTCTTTCAAGTCAGTTAGGAAGCAGCAAATTGTGTTTGATTTAAAAATGTGCAGACAAGATTTCATGCTTTTGGTAGCCTTAAAATGATTGAGAGGTACGATCGAACGAGACCCAGGGGCCTCGCAGATTGAAAGAATGTTAGTCATCAAGAGAGAAACGGAAGAGTAACCCCTAGTTCTGAATGCACCCCTACCAAGGAAAAACTAAGAAATAAGATCATATTGTCAAAGTAGAGGACAATCTAAGATTAATCAAAGATTACTGGAAAGATGTCTGTTTTTACTAATGAAAATAGATTTATTCTATTAAAATATTGATTTTAAAATGTTAGCTTTCTTACACATAAAACAAACTTGTTCTTGATATCTTCACTATATTTAAGTATGACTTTCAGAGGATAAACGACAGAGAAAGTACCCACAAGCATCTTGTTTTATATGGCAAGTTACTTGATTCACACAGTCCCTACTACAAGGCCTCCCCTGCTTTGAGAGTTTCCCTTTATTCCCCCAACTTCCCTTCCTTTCCTCTTTATACACATCCATATTGTGTAGCTATTCTGTGTCTGCAAGTGTTTTAGGAGTTCGAGATCTGGTAGTGACCCAGAAAGACATGGCCTCCATTCTCACAGAGCTTATTGGTGGCCCGAGCGTGAGAAAACTCAAATAAGGTAACTTTGGCAGGGCTACGTAACACCACCAACAAAACTGCACCTAATGGTGATATCTCCAAGGTGAGATCACCTCTACTTTGGCAGAAGTGACAGCAGATGGTGGATTCAGTTTGGAAAAAGAAGTCTCAAGGTGCAAAGGATGACTTCTGGGAGAAGATGGTTCTGTGACTACTGAAGAGAAGCAGGCAGTAAGCTGGTCCTGCTGAGCCTACCAGGTGGCAAGAGCTTGAGGGCCTGGGCTCTGCAGCAAGAAAGCATATCAGGTTAAAGCTTTGCAGAGGCGAGGGAGCAATTAGCAATTTGTTCAATGCTATTAGAAACACTTAGGTTGCATTTAGCAGAAAACAACACAGCCGGGATGCTGATCTGGAAACCGTGAACATATTGCAGATTGCCTTGGAAATCTATGCCTCTTTGACTTCAGCAACTGGGTGTCTAGGGCCATTTTCTGAAATGGAGGGGCCATAGCTTGGAGGGAAATTTCAGAAGGTCGCTTTTCCAGTGGGGATGTTTTAGACGTATTAGACCCCCACGCGGATATTTCAAGAAGATAGTTAATGCCTGGGTAAAATGTTTCCTTTGGGTGATAGCAATTTGCTGAGTTCCTCAGAGGCAAACATTGCAGAAATAAATGGTTAAAGGATTTACAGTGAATGTGATGCATCCAAATTACTCAGTACATCGGGAGCTTTACGAATTCGCCATGAAACATAGCTCAAAATGTGTGTGAAACATTGACCAGGACCTGTTAGGAAATTCATGACATTTCTTTCCTAAATATTGCTTTTAAATATTCATTACGCACAGCAGCACCATTCATCCTACACTATATTTCTGCACTAACTGAAGGAAAAGTAAGTCAGTGTTTCTCTGTGCGGGCACATAATGAAATACTATTTAGCCATTAAGTAGAATTCAATACTGCTATTTGAAGCAGCATAGATTAGATATAAAATATATTTTATATATTTTTAAAAATTCTGCGTGTGTGTGCACACGCGCGCACACACACACACACACACACACACACACACATGCACGCAATGCCTATTATCCGTCTACTAAATGGGGTGAAGTCCTGTCATTTACAGAAATATATATCGAGCATAACTTAGGTGGAGTAGACCACAAAGAGAAAGATAAACTCTAAGTGCTCTGTCCGGATGCTAATGAAGTATATTACAGAAAAGTAAAGGGCAGACTCGTGTTTATTCTAGAGGTGGGGGAGGGAAAGAAGGATTAAAATCTTTTGGACAACGGCTCCCAAAAGTCAAAAGGAAGAACACACTCTAGCATTCTGCCCCACACTGGGGTGGATCTTATTTAGAACATTTTACTGCTTATCCTAAAATAATTATAAGAGAAGAACTTAGAGGTTCACACCAAATTGTTAATTGCCTTAAAATTGTTGTTTTATACATGTATTGAATTGTGCTGCCCCCCATAAATACATATAATATGAACCAGTCTAAACAATGACTTCTGTCTCTAATATTTTAAAGAAGGCTGAATCCAGAACAGTCTCCTTAAAAAGTGACTTTAGGAGTTGTTATCACTAGTGTTAAACAGTGGCTCTCAAGAGTGTAGTTTTAACTATTAAGAATGGTGACTAGTGTGTCTAACCAATTGCCATATCTCTTTGTTTGCAGATCATGTATTTTAGTTCTCTGTTCCCCTATGTGGTACTTATTTGTTTCCTAATAAGATCTCTCCTTTTAAATGGTTCAGTTGATGGCATCCGACACATGTTCACCCCTAAGGTATGTATGTATATCTTGTTTTCCAGTGCATTTATTGTAAAGATATCCCCATAGCTATGCTTAAGGGCCAATTGTTTCAACATCAACATATTTAGATTTCTAAACTACAGTTTGTTAACAATTCCAGAAAGATGGCCTTTCTGTATTTCCAGTTGGCTCCACTTTTAATTTTTAAAACCTACCATTCTGGTTAATGAGTAAGATTGTCATTATTTACATGTGAAAATTCATTCTCTTTACAAAATAGCTTATGGTTTTTACATGGATAAATTTGGGAAATTTCGATCTACATTTACCCATCACCCTCTAGTTGAAGGGTTCATATCCAACTTGAGGAACTAACTGGTCATTTGCAACATCAACAACAGTATCTTGCTGCTAGAAGAACTAATAAAAATATTAAACTCCTGAGTGTCTTTTCCCCAGAATATTGTCTCATAGAGAAGTAGTGTTTTCTGGGGAATGTTTTAGCCCCCTGGAGTCTTAGTTATAATGGTACGCTTTGGAATCTTTATACACACACACACACATACACACACACACACACACACACACACACACATTTCAGGAAAATTTTCGTTAGATTCATAGAGAGTGTGAAATTCTTACCACTATTCTACGAAGTAGGTCTAAGCTTATTACTGTGTATCTTGACCCTGGTTACTCATAAAGAACTTGTAGACTTAATCATGCCTTGTTATTTTTAACGGAACAGAAAACAGAAATAGGTTTGGGAGTGTATGTGTTTTTTGTGATTCACCAAATTAAGGTATCAGCTCACCATTAACTCGTTAACACTCTGGTAAGGAAGTCATAAGATGCAGTAAAACAGTTGAGACACTGGAGGTTATGTAAAGGCTGAATGTGGAGCTGGGGTGGTCCAGGAAGCAGGGAAGCAGAAGGGATTAGCTTCTGTGGAATTCTTTGTCAGCTGCCTTGTTAGGAGGTAAAAGAAGCTGTGTTCTTTGCATGTCTGGTTCTGAGTTTGTATTCATTTTGTAGGAGCAAAAATGCTGATGTGGGCGTCTGGTTTTCTTCTGTAGTTCAAAAGTGTTCTTTCATATTTGGTGCCTTTCAGAACTTCCAGTGAACGCCACTTTAAATTCATAAACTTCAGCCACCTTAGAATTAAAATCCGCTTCAAGCCTTACATACTTAATGACCAAAACTATTTATACTCAGAGCACTGAAGAAAGTGTTTTCTGAGTTCAGTGCAACTCATTCTTCTGGGTAAACTTCTGAAAACTACTCTCTAAGCTCACAACTGGTTGTCAAACAGTTCTGCAGTTTGATTTTAGTAGGTACTTTCGAACTGATGTAACCTTTTAAATGAAACTAGCATTTAAAATTTCAGCATAAATTAACATTTTTAGTTTGGGCTAAGGATCCATGTAAAAAATTCTAGTTCTGGTCCTTTTTCCTTTCCTTTCCTTTCCTTTCCTTTCCTTTCCTTTCCTTTCCTTTCCTTTCCTTTCCTTTCCTTTCCTTTCCTTTCCTTTCCTTTCCTTTCCTTTCCTTTCCTTTCCTTTCCTTTCCTTTCCTTTCCTTTCCTTTCCTTTCCTT